>NC_134396.1:16917141-17231783 GCF_035582795.1 Mycteria americana | reverse complement strand
CATGGCTGAAGTTTGGGATCTAAAGGATCACCACATCTCCTGTCACAAGAAGAGAATACATTTTAAGCATCTAATCCCTGCATATGTTCTCAGCAAAATAAACATTAATTTCAACAAATTCTAGGCCTCACTGATTTTGCTACAAAGATGATTCCAGATACAGGTTTATCAGTATCATTTGCCCTTATTTGTAGAAACTGAGAGTTTTATGCCAGAATTTCCTATGTAAATAAATGACTGCCTTGTATTCACTTTTACCTTAAAATTCAAACCTCACATTCTTCAGGTGAAGTTAGTGCAATACCTTCCACAAATCATTATCAAATATATATAATTCAAGTTATCTTGATTTTTGGGAGGGTTATTTTTAACAATTATTTCTGGGGAGTATGAACCTTCAATATCAAGATCTTACATAGATCTTACAACAAGATCTTACAACAAGAAAACTTTCCCCCAACTGCCATTTAAAAAAAAAAAATCTTTGTTATTTGCTTAGACATGGCTGTAGCTGTATGCAGGATTTATCTTTTATCACACCCAAATAAAATGTTCTATTGAGAAATAGAAAATAAAAAATATGAAGTCTCCTCTATTTGTCTTACAGTAAGGGAAGACTCAAATCACTGCATGAAAAGACAAATTCATCCTAGAGCTCTCTCTGTAGCTTTGTTTTTTCAGTGCTGTTTCACAAAGATTTTGAAACAATGTTATCCATCCTGTACAAGCTGTGAAACACAACTCCTTCCCCAGAATAACGTTATTATAGAAGAGGTTCTTTGTGGGTGGAAAAAAAAAAATCTTCAGGGAACCTTGAAAGATGATCTAAGCTGCTAGAACACCGCAAATGGGAAGCAAGGTCGCACTAAGGAAGTATTGAAGCATTAGTTACTGACCTGTATTTAGCCTTGAAATGGCAATCTTCCGTATACAAAAGAACCTCAGAAGTTAAAGCCATTCTGCAGACAAAATCGTTTTTCCTAGATTTCTGAACACATCAAGTTACTTTCCCCTCTATTGTATTCATAAAACTATTCTTCTCCCATTCAAATCTGACAAGATAAACCAACTGGTAAGAGGCAGCCCTGAAAGAAACCCTCTTTGTCTGCAGGAAAGTGTTATAGCAGTGCAGGAACAATCTACAAGGATGGTAACTTAGGGAAACATAAACTTTAGTAAACCACAGAGTGCTACACCTTCAAAATGCAATTCTCTTAAGCCTTGGATTTCACGTTGTGATCGTGTTGCATGGCACAGAGAAGAGACTAGCAAGCCAGGGAGCAGATAGGACATAGGGTTTAGAGCACTGAAAAAAAAGGAGAAAGAAAACCACCTTTTTCCAAGGAGAAGAAGAGAGTAGTGGAGAACAAAGAAAAAAAAAAAATCAGTCATGTTAAACAATAATTAAACTTTGGGGTGCACACAAAACTCAAACAGAATAGAAAGTTTACACTTTTTGCCCTTTGCCTTCTTCCCTGCCCCAGGAAGATCCTTCCCGGACTTCAGTCTGTTGCCCACAACTTAAAATGGCAGTCCTGGATGACTACCTATCTGGAAGTAGGTGGCATTACGCCGTATCAGCAGTGCCCTGGACTACTGGCACTGTTCCTTATCTTGGAATCCAACTCGTAATTTCCTATTTGGTTTCCAAATCCCCCACAGACAGGTTTTGCCTTACCTCCTGCTCTCCGCCACTGACGCTCCTGCCCACCCACACCTCTTCTCCCTATCCTGACTTCTCACCACATCTTACTGCTGGGGAATTCCTCCTTCATCCCAGCTCCAGTATCAGACCCAACGCACTAACCTCTGAGTCACTTCTCCTCCTCCAGCTGCTACAGATGATCAACGCTTCCCATGAGAAGTATTCATGATAAAACAAATACAGGACACTACATAAAAAGTGCTTTGTGCTCAACTTTGTTAATCACAAAACAAGGGTGAACTACAGCTGCCGAAAGATGCAATCCAATTGCATGAAGCTTGATTACCTTGCTCCTTAAATAGCCACAGTTCTTCCCATATCAGGCAAAAGCCATCTGGGCAGAGATGATGGGAACCGCATAGATTGAGACCAGCAAAGCACAAGACAACAGTACTAGTATGACCATTAAAATAGAGCTACACTCCACAAGCTCTTTTGGAAACACTGAACAGAATAAAAAGTTCTCCAGAGTGAAGAAATCCAGTTCTAGGACAGGCAGTGCTTCATCCAGAGCTGAAATATTAAATGCAGGTTTCCTGATAAGAGTAATCAAGAAATGGCAAAAACTGTGAGAGGCATGCACTGAAATGGATGTTTCTTCCTCAGAATGAGGGCTAATATGTGAGCAAATTACTGGCAATAAAGGTTAATTGCTTCCCCCTTCCCTCCCCCTCCCCAAAAAGCAGGGAAAGAAGGCTATATCAACAGAGATTACCACTTGCCATGCTTTTCATGGGAAATTTGGCATCTGCTTTAATCATTTATAATGATTTCATTTCAACATCCTCAATTACTAGTATTTATACTTGTAATGAAGATGGATTTGGACTGTAAGCTATTATGATAGTTCACCACCTTTCACAGGCTATGCTTAGCACAGCACTACCGTGCAACACAGCTTCTTAATTTTAGTATTAGCGTAACACAGTGGTTGAGCTGAAGGTAGAGATTAAAAGGGGACTCCTCATATTTTGAGAGAAGCTGCAAAGAAATTGTTTTATATGCTAATACAAGTGCAGAGAAATTAAGCTATTGCTGTACCCAGAATGCACAGCCTGACCATGTAGATGCAAGAGAGCCTAATAATGCAAGACCAGCACTCCCACAAAGAAAGGCTCTAGGGACAGAAAAGGTGGTTATAACTTCTCTCGTGTTAAAATTGCATAGCTGAAAACTACCTCAGGAGGAACATGCTGTCCCTAGCAAGACTTGAGATGTGGCCTCTTTGTTTATACAGGGAAGTTAAATTTAAGTTATATTTCAGTTATATTTAACTTATGAAGCTAGCTAACATATGACTTCATAGTTACTTATTATCCTCATGAACAGCAACACTAAGGAGTCAACAGGGCACACAGCACTGACTTAAAAAAAATTAACATTCAAAGTGAGGAATTTAGCTTGCTTTGGGGTTTTTGTTTTATTTTGTTTTTAAAGAAAAAAGAAGCCTTTTGCATTAAAAAGTAATTTGGCGAGTACTTCCAAGCTCTCCAGAATCCAGGCAAGTTCTGTGGGACATTAACTCGAACAAGCGCAAAAACCAGCTGCCATGAAGAGATGACACTGCTGATACTGCAGCAGCTTCCTTATGAAAAGGAGCCTTTAAGCTTGTATTTGATGAAACATCTCCTGATCTAGAAAGTCAAAGTAATGCATGGCCTGCAGTTAATGGTAGTTTCACACCTAGATCACTTTTTATAACGGAAAATGAATCAATCAAGAGACTTCCTCTCTGAATACTGTGGAATTAGGGTTACATGAGCAAAACCCAGAGGCTCTATTCAGTACTATTTATTGCTGCCCTGTTCTACCCTATAGCTAAGAGACCGAAGAGTAAGGAAACAAAGGTTTACAATTTTGAGAGATATTTCCTAGACTGAAGTAGGTAAATTCTCAAGGTGCTACAATCATTCAGAGAAATGTGCAAGCCATCTGAATGCGACTAAAATATACCATCACTAACAGCCAGAACTTTCTTTTTGTTCTTTTAATGGCTTTCGATGTTCCACACTCATATTCATTTAGTATCACCTAGCATTATTTTCTATATATTGTTACTAAACTATGTCTGCATATACAATTTCCAAATTTGGTGCATGCATATAGATATGTATATAAGCACATACATATATACATTCATATTCACATTATATAAATATATACATATATTTATATAAAGACATATATAGAATCCTATATTTAAAACATTATACATACAGCCAAACATTCTATTTATTATATATCCCACTCTCTGTGACGAATTATTCCATATCAGTCTTTAATAAGCTGGGGAAAAAAGGGTCTTGGGATTTAAATTTTAACTGTTGTAATGCAGGGATTCAGGTTTTACTCTTTTGAACTTAAGGTTTAGTCAACTTAAATGAGGGCAGTTCTAGTCTGAAGAAACAAGAGTGCTGTCAAAACATAATGAACACGACACACCGAGACGAAGTATACAGCTGCTGGCAGCCCCAGTTTGGCAGAGTTTGTCCTGAATCTTTGCGACACTACAGTGAGCGTTTCAGTTTTGGCTATTGGCCAGGTATGCATGGACAGTAAGCCAAGGGTCCTCTCTAGGTACTCATGCATTTGTGTCCAACACCTTTTTTCGGCCATTACTACCACCTACCAGAATGCAACCATGCCACCAGAACTCCATCTTTCCTCAACCATACAAAAGAGGAAACCTCAGCTTTTTTCTTCATCTTTCTAAAAAAAAATCCACAGGGAAAATAAAATTCAAAATGCAACCAACTGGACGCATGATCACCCTCTGCATGAACTGCTTGAGGGGTTCAAATGCATGAAAGACAGCATCATTGCAAAAATATCTCCCAAGAAAAATCACAGAATTGCAAAAATATCTGCCAAATTTCTGCTGTTCAGACCTGAGGAAGACCGTCACAAAGACAGACTTCTTACGCTGTAAGAAGGCCTCTCAATCCCCATCCCTCCAGTGTATTACAAAACAAATAAACAAGTCCTTCATTAAGCCTTTTCAACTATACTTGCTAGTTAGACACGTGTTCAGTGTATTCAATTCCAGTGACTGCTCTTTTACTCTAAGCAATTTTGATCCATAATTTTTCTTCTTCTCACACAGGAGAAATTCAGTAGAGTTTCAAGAAATCTGAATTCCATCCACAGAACTAAAATGGTGTATTTCTGTCTGTTCTGTTCCTTCCTAAAACAACTGATTCAGTTTTAACTTGTAATAGAGATAAATATTTAATTATGTAACATAAAAGAGTATTAAGCTAACTACTGACTCCGTAGTTGTATAATATTCATAAAATAGCTGCATACAAGATAAAGTCTGTAATGCACACAAAGTGGGCAGGCAGCAGAGAGCAGACAAAAAGAACGCTCCGGATCATAAACCAGCCCACTGCACAATTCTGCTTCATTATCCACAAAACGCAGTTTTTGCATCTTCGTATCATACAACCGATTGAGAACACGATGGGATCATTTAAATCCCACTGCTTCTTGAATTTCTTTTTTAATCTTGTGTTCTGGGAAGGGACATAAACCAAGTTATTAGGTGAACAGCACGTTTGCTATCATACTGAGATACTTAACTAAATTCCTTGACACGCAAATATTACTCTCTCAAAATAAAAAGATAAGTAGGAAGCTAGTACCAAAAGTAGAGGAGAAATATACGGGGCTGGCCTAAATCATCACTAAGTATGATTATCTTTATTCTACACAATTCAGGAGATGCAAAAAAGGCAGAAACACCTCACTGGAAAAAAAAATAATAATCAGGAGCCACAGTGATGGGTTTATAATATATAACAAGTGCTATGTGAAAAAAAAAGTGTCATACATCACACCTGTGACGATCAAAGCATCAAGAGCCTTGAAACGTTAACCAAATGAAGTAGTGCCTTGACTTGCACAGTAGACAACCCTGCAGAAACCATTTGCATTAGACAGGAAATACCCTGTTTACTGGAGTGCATGCCTATCAAGGCTGCAGCACAGACAGGAGGTTTAAAACACTGGTCTCGCTGTGCTCTTCACCATCCCCAGCAGTTTCACATTAACCCAGATCACTCCGGATTTTGACTCTAGACTACAAGCTCCTGGTGCATCTCTTGCAATAAGAGGATGGAGCCAAGCATTTCTTACCATGTTGTGGTGGTCAGGCTGGGGGCACAATGTTTCTCACTCTGCCCCCTTGCTCGTTGGAAGAAACAGCTTGGAAGAAACTGGGAGAGTGTGGGGAGCAGAGGGAGGTGAGTCAGGGCTGCTGGATGCCATTCACTGCTGCTGCTGCTCCCTCCAGAGCCTCCACTCCACCTCAGGCTGCACTGCTGTCTGCCAGGTGGTAGCACAGACACTGTCACAGGTGGTGCTTGCTGCTGGCTCTGTCCCGAGTTTGGGAGCTAGGCTGGTGCCCCATGGCTGCTGCTCACAACACCAAGAAGTCAGACTCAGGCAAGAAGGTAGCTGCGGGATCTCCCCCTTGCCCTTCCACCCCAGCTGAAGTTAAGGTACAGAGCAAGGGCCTTTTCCACCCACACTTACATGGAACAGAGCAGCCCCTCTACTGGCAATTTTTACCCAGTCCGGCCCTTCAAAACCAAAACCCAAACAAAACTAATACACAAACAGGTCCTGTTCCAGCCATATTTCCTTTGAACAACATCCATCCAGACTCGAGGACTAACCACAGGCAATTCCCCAGGCCATTTCAGTACTGCAAGGGAGCCAAGCACATACTCTGAGCTTTCTGTAACTCTGGTTGAAACTGAGGCCAGCATAGTTTAGAATTAAGATAAAACATGGGAGTGTCTCCAAACTACAGACAGAAGACCTGTTTATCCAGATACCTACTACAGTGAAACCTTGTCCACCTTCTCCCCAGCTTTCTCATTCTGTTTTCCACTTAGACCTACCACCTCTTGGTTTTCTTTGCTTTTTCCTTGCTGGTGGTTGCTCCCAACAACCACAGCTCTGAGCACCACTGTTCATAACTCACCATATATAATGGAATTAGTGGGCCAGGATGATAATCCAGACAGACCTCCTCATAGCATTGAAAGCATTCCCCAAATAGCATGGAGAGTGGCTTTAGGGAGTGCTTCTCTTGGCCAAAAGAATGTGCAGGGTGTCAATACTCGATAAAGTCTCAAAGGGTTAAAGTCTGCCATGGTTTGAAATTATCTCGTGGTTATACACGCGGCCAGCCTAGAAAGTCTTGTGCCTCAGTAAATGTCTAGGATACACCTCAGAAATGACCAATCCATTTCCAGTTGGGGGAAGGAAAGAAGAAACGATTTAGTCTGCTCTGCTTCTTGCTACAGAAGTTGTGCTTCGTCTTCCTTTCAACCTCCTCAATCTGTTTGTACCCATCAAAATAATTTATGTTGCCAAGGCTACTTTCACATAAAAAGAATCAGAGGCTTATTAAAACAAAAGTCTACACAGTACCCTTTATCACATGAAACACTGTCTGCTCTGCACTGCACTCCAGAGACTCTCCCCATGAGAAAAGCCACTAAAAGACAAGCTCCTAGAAATATTTTCCCATACATTATTTCACATTTTTTTAGGAAAGTTTTGAGCTTTTTTTTTTTAAATATCCCCCCTCCCCTTTCCCCTAATAATCCTGAAGCATTACAACTAAATTAATCATATCCTAATATTTAAGGGTAGAAAACTAGGAGCTGCCTGGAGAGATTTTACATGGTTTCATTTTCAAACCCAGTAGTTCTCTTCTGGTTTATCCCCTAAAATAATTTATATTTATGCCTGACTCCTTTCTCCTATAATTAAATAGTAACAATTCATTTTTACTCAAAAAAATAGTGAGTCCAGACAGGACTTCTCCTTTCCTCCCTTGCTAAATTTGGTAGCTCTCAACTTCCCAAAACTATGAGGGAGCACATAATGATTAAATGTGTTGTCTTTAAGCCCTTAGCAAATATTACCAAAGACTCAAGGGGTGAATGGGTAAGACAATGCCAGAGCACCTGACTGAAGAAAAACCACATTCTGAGATCAAACCTACTAGGAACAAAAAAGTCTGACTTGAGCAGGATCCTAAAGCTAAAAGATACTTTTTCATATAAATATTTTCTGACTGAAAAGTAAAATATTTACAGACTAACTGCAAAATAACTTACTCTCCCTTGCTAGAAAGGATCCAAGACATTAAGAAAGTTACTAAAAACTTCTACAAGCCATCTGTGTCTTCATTCTCCTATTTTAAAAATACAATTGTGCAAATTATAGCTTGTATTGGATCTTAAAATACGTTGATTATTCCTAGCTCATTGTTGATGCATATTCCTGGAAGACTTCTGCCTTTGAGAGTCACAATTTTTCTGAAACTGGTAGACTTTTTAGTTAATTCATACAAAAAAAGATAAAGATTATAGCTCATCTGTAAATAATCACATCCAAAAAGCAGGCCACATGTGTGGGGTGTGTGCACACCTGTACATAGTAACTTTAACCTTCTGGCAGAAGGTGGTCTACAACAAGAGAACACTAGAACAGAAAAATTAAAAGAACACCACATAATTTTTTAAAAATGTTGTATGAACCTCATTTCATTATTCAGTACTTCAATGCAACTTTTTCACAGCACTACACAACCAGGACTAAACAGAAGAAAAGCAAAACAGAGTTTAATAGGACAAAAAACTGAAAGAAATTACATGGTATCAAAAGTCTGTAAACTCACTCATAGGAAAAGTAAGAAAAAAATAAAAACCCCTTTCATCTTCTCTCATAAATATCCTGACCTCACCTTTTTGTCTTAAGAACAAGTTTAAGCAAATGACTCATCTACGGTTTGTTTCGAATTGTGTTATTCAGAGGCGGGTCTTTGCCTTAGACCTGAAAGATGTGTATGCGATTTTTAACACAAACATTTTGGGAAGGCATGACACTAGTCCAAATGCCACTGTTCTGTCTGAAGACACTTAGCTGGTGACACCTCCACCTTGACTGGCAGAGATGGCAGCCAGTGTATTAGAAAAAGCCTATCATCTCTCCTGTAAAAGCTGCCATAAGAATAGTGGGCACACCATATTTCCAGTGTCTTGGAGGAAGCAGATACACTTGTCCACAGCAGATACACTTGTCCACAGTTCCAGGCAAGTTGCCCCAGACCTTGCCAGACTCCTCATGAGGCGGCAGGCGAGCTGTCTGCCAGAGAATTGCCACCACTGCTCTTCAGTGTGGCGGAACTGCCCGGCTCCACTTCGCAGCTGGACCTGGGGCACCCCTGAGCTGGAAGGACTCAGCTTCCATCACCTGAAAAACCACTTGTGGAATAAGAAGGTTCACGAATACCAACCCAGCAAACCTTGATGCCTCTTGCACCAAAACTCCCTTTTCTATAAACTTCACATCTTCAAGAGAAACACTCAGTTATCAAACAGATGACAGCCTACACATGCATGGGCATAAGCAGGGTTCACCTCTATTCACCAAAATCACTGTTAATCCCACCTAAATACATAAGGCCTATCATCACTTAAGAAGCAAATGCTTCACACAGTTTTGAAACAGAAGCAGGGACACTGAGTACTTCCTAGTGAAGGGGCATCTTCAAGCCTTCCCCTCCCATGCACTCCTGCCCAACTGCCGGGACCACACGATCTTTAAAAACAGCTGGAAGGACAGTGAAATAGTATAGCTGCACAAGCTACCACCTTAAGCAACTTAATTCAGCAGAAAGTTTCTGAAAGCAGTTTCCAAAATAACAACAAAAATAGACTTCCTTTTCTTGGAGCCCAGGGGAGCAGGGGAAGAGGGAAAAGTATGCAAGGGTGTTAGTCTCCAGCAGACACACTCTTCCAGTAAGTGGGGAAAGTCCTCAGCACTGCCATTATTTAACCTTTTGAGAACCAGATGTGAGGATACATATCCATAGATTGGAAAGCACTGCAACGAGGAAGCACAGTTGCCTACTGAGCATTTGACACATGAGGGAAATGAGCTTCATCCCTTCTATGGCACTGAGGCATAACTGCAGTAGTTTCTCTCTCTCTCCTTTCCTCTTGCACATATGAGAGTTGCCAAAAATTTGCAATAGATGCCTAATTTTAAATTAAGCAATATGAGATAAGTTTCCACCCTTTCTTTAAAGGAATTAATGCAAATAACAGGAAAATGGTCCTGTTCCTTTTTATTTCTAACTTTTAAAAAAGGCAAGAGGCAATATTATGTAACTAAAGTATCGCACCTTCCATACAAGTAATAAACATTTTGCAATTAATATTTTGTACTGTTTTTTGCTTGGACATAAGTAGTCACTAGTGCTTAAGCAGTTAATACACCAGAATTAAGTAAATAAAGAAAACACTTTAAAAAAAAAAGTCACCATTTAGGACAAAATACACGTGTTTGAAAACTATGCCCTTTACTGGTTAGGAGCCTGAATATGAACAATTAAGCGGGAGACATTCAACCTGAAAACTACGTCTGTTCCCATAAAACCTCTGGCAGCACCATCAGTGCCCCACATTTGAGCATGCACACATTGACTGCAGTCCAGAAATTTAGTTTGCAAACAAAAGACCCTCTCTCTTTACTGAGACCCATGTTCTCCCTCCCTCCCACTGTCAGCTGACTAGAAGTTTTTTAATTAAATCATAATTAAGCATCTAGAAGCATTATTTTCCCGGGGGGTGGGGGGAAATCCTTTCATTGTGCCCATTCAGCTGTTGGTGTCTGTTGAGCCTGCCCAAGAGAGCATCAATGAATGCCAGCTATGGCAGCTTTCATGAAGAGGCTGTTTGTTCAGTACAAACCAGTCGTCTACAACGTCATGCTGAAATGCAAGCCACCAAACACTCCATGGTCACAACATTAAGACATCACTGGACACATACGTGCAGCCAGCCAGGTGGCATTCCCCATCAGTCATATGGAGCTATAACAAATTAGTCTTTTTGCCCTTGGAGTTCGCAAACACAGCTACATCCCTTTAAGAGCAAAATAACAAATAACCAATATAAAAAAAAATGTGTGGTCTTTCTTTTTCCCAGAGGAAAACTGAGCTTATGTAACTGACGTAACTGTTGATTATTATTTTTTATTTAACACAGCTTCATGAGAAATTTAACAGAAAAAAAATGAAATATGTGCTGGCACATACCTGACACCATTTACAAAACTACAGCAACTACATCAATCACTTTTTCCCTCCACAATTTTTATTAGATATACAGTATCTACACTTAAGAGTTAGCTGTGTATCTATACTGGTATAGTTACATGAGCATATTCTCCCTTCTACAGATGTAGTTATGCCATAGGGTAAAAGTCTTTTACTGGTTCAGATTTTCCCAGATGGAAATAAAAATGAACCATGAGAATACAAATTGTCTTTTTCAACTGTGATTGTGTACTAACAAAGCTAAGTCAGCAAAATTAACTGACTAGCTGTAGCTCAAATAATTACCCCTGTATGAAACCCAGTGTATAGACTAGGTATGGGAGCAAACTGCAGCTCCACGCGGCAGTACACCTACTGAGGAAGGCACTCTATTACACATGCAGATCACACTGCTTTGCTGCAAAGTCAGGGTGAGGTAATTGGAAACATCTGAATAATCTCCAGTGAAGCAATTCAAACATCTCCAGGCATAGTCATCAGCAGGGATGACAACACAAGGCTTCTGACATCCACTCGCTCTTCCCCCCCCCCCCCCCCCCCCCCCCTAATGCTTAATCATCAAGCACCACACAAGCCAGGAAAGATCAGATGATTTACATGTTTCAGTTTGCTGCCACAGACCTGGCACTTACATATACATGCACATTTATACTATTAAAAATAGTATGGTGCAGTATTAAAAAAAGTTTCGGTGGCATATGTTTCAAGTGACTGGATTACTCAAACAGTGAGGTCAGAAACAAATTATCTAGGCTGTCCCAAATAAGTACTGATAAAGTGTTCATGTTATGCCACCAAATGTTCCCCTCCCCCTTACATGCTATGTCACTTTAATGATCCAAGTATCCAAATCTCTGAACCAGAAATACCATACAACTTTAAAACCCCTTAAGCCTACCTAAGATAGGTTTTCTGGAGATCAAAACAATAGTGCTGGGTTGCAATCTCTCAGACAGGCTCTGAGAAGAGATGACACATTATCCAGGGAGAGGGGAATTTTTCTTCTCTGCAATACTTCAAGCTCTTTCTCACGACTGGTGACCCAGCACAACTATAACACCATCTGACCTTAAATTTATCCATGTGGTTACATCTAATGAAAATCTGCTGAGTGAAGCTGGAAAATGAGTAGCATTTTCCCAGCCAAAAAAAAAAAAAAAAACCCCAAAAAACAACAAACCAGTATGCATTCAACACTAAAAGTCTTCAAGCAGAGCACTAATGAAATGAAATGTACCTCCAGGAACTAATCTGGTCCACAAAATCCATCCATACTTTGTCTTTACCAAGATTTCTTTATGTGAGTAATGTTTTACAGAAACTTGGAATTTTCAGGACCAAGTAAGCTTGACTTCTCATTTATAGTTCTCCTGATCCCTTCAGTGACCAATAACACCCTATTTTCTCACAAAAATACAAGAATAGAGAAACAAGGCAAAATGACAATTTAAAATTAACTTTTATCCCCAGTATACATTTCTATACTAGACTTCAATCTATACAGTCATATGGTATCCCACAAGAATATAGAGAAAAAACTAAGTCCATCTTAAACACAGCACAGCGTATACAAGCCATTTATTAAAATAAATTTTGCATATACTTTGCCCTGTAAAAATATCCATACCAGGAAAGGAGTATTTTACTATCAAAGTAACGTACTAATTGCTCACAAATAGAAGTAGGTCACAGAGGATTCATGAAAGCAAATGCCACTGACTCAGTGTAGAATAAGGAAGAAAAGGAAGAAAACAAGTGCAAGGATATGATTTATAGTGTGCAAATAGCTATGAGCTAATATTGTGAAGAGGAACAATTTCACAACGAAGATTTGTTTAATTCACCCTGGTGTGTCAAGAATGAAGTATCACATAAAATGACTAGTAAAGCAACATCCACTGTAGAGACAAAAAAGCAAGCAGTGATAATTATAGTTAACATTTTAATTTTTAACACATCAGTTAACTTACTGTCCGCCTACCTAACACAACAGCCACAATAGCTTTAGGTGCCAGATCTAGCAGTGCTGCTGGCAGTAACAAGAACAACCTGAGATGCTACAGGAAATTATTGCCTGTCAGACTAGGCAACCCAGGATGGCACACATCTGTATTAAAACTTAACTGTTTAAACAATATCTGCTCCAATACAAGCAGGATTGCAGGTAAACTAAAGGAAAGGAAACCAAAGTGAATGTGTTGTCAACTGTTACAACTGTATGATGTAGTACGTGCAATTACTCTTCAAGTTCTAGCTTCTGGATTCATACAATCACTTGAGAACTCCAAGTTTTCGGTATTTGAGGGTAGGTTTTTGTTGTTGGTGATTTGGGTTTTTTGCTTTGGGGTTTGTTGGAGATTTTCTTGGAAGTTCATGTTTCAAGGCCTATTTTGGCAATGGAGAGATTTAACATGAACCCTCAACAGACGAAAATTAACTTCTATCTATGAACACTTCTGCATTAGAAAAGAAAGTGCTAAAATCTATACAGCAGTAATGAATTCCAAACAAAAAGGAACACTGGCTTGGACACACACGACAAAGTTGAACAGTGCAATTCAGCATACAGTCTTTCTTCTTTACACATTGACCCCTGCAAGAATTCTAGTACTACATAGTTAAAAAAAATCTCAGGACTTCATAATCCTGCAAGAACAGACCTTTACCTTCAGTTAAAATTCCACCTTGGAGCAGCACTGCCTGGGACAGCAGAGACATGATGGTGGAAAGAGTAAATCTGTGTCAAAGTTGTCAACAAGGAGAGTTGGAACTCTCTTACAAAAAACGATTTTACATCAGTCTTCGCTGTTTATAAACTATTAATTACAAAACAGCTGTTATCTCAGACATGAGCAATGCATTTACAAGAAAAATTAGAAAAAATCTCACATTTTTTGCTTCACAGATCACAACTGTTTTGAATTAGAATTTGTGCCTATGACTTACATTGGATTTAGACCCAAGAAAAACTCAAAGTGTCATTAAAACAGTACAATAGAATCCGTAATGAGCAAGTTTTCCCCTTTCCTCAACTATGTCTTGAAGTACCACCACATCACATTACATTCCCCAAATTTTCTAAGGCATGCTAAGTTAATGCTAGCCATTAACTCTTAGGTGGACAAGCTAAAACCAAGACTGCCCACACATTTCTGTAAGCTGTACTGCCATGAGGTTACACCATCATCATTATTATTCTGAGACTCACACCAGTGATTCCACCACAGAAAGCAGTCTTCCAGATTCCCAGTCATCTTAAGCAGCGTGGATGAAGAGAACTGGAAGTTGAATCTACAGTTTAAGTTGAATTCAGTAGTTTTAACACACAACTACTCTGTTCCACTGAAAACTTACTTTGCCACAACTTCCACATACTGTCCGTTTGAGGTAACAGAGACAGGTTCAAGCGGAACTACAACACATAGCATTCTGTGATCTTCTAACCTGCCCAGTAGTAACGAAGAACATGCTGAGAGTTTGAACATTAATCCTTCATTTCCTGGATTTTGCAAAATAGATGCCCCAAACCTCTAATTTGGCTCAGTGGTTTAATCAAACGTTAGGCTTTCTACTAACATAAGCTCTAGCTCAGCTTTTCAAATAACCATTACAAATTACCTCAAACAGGCTACATTCAGCTTGAAAGCCAAATGTAGGCATATATCCGAAAGACAAATTAATGTCAGCAAAAGCCACTTCCCCAAATGTCTTGAATATGAAAGAGTAGAGACATTCATTGGGATTGCATCCTTTCTTCAAATCATAACTGCAAAAATTACCACTGCCCATATAAACAGATTTTACCTTTGAAGATGTAAATTAAATGATAAAGCCTTCACATAAATCAATATTAACATAATCACATGCTTTTTAATATTCTCCCTTCTACAAATGCATAACTAAACATAAAATGATTTTTCAGTCTTTCAAAACCTTGAGAAAGTCTGTGCAGGTAATGGCAGCACACAGTTTAGAAGGGCTGGACAACTAGTTTGATGTACATATGGGTGTGTGACCAATTAAAAAGTGACTGATCGTTTTCTCAACCTAGCTTAAATTGATTACAGAGCTCTGACTTGTTTTTATGGGGATGTATAATCCCTTGGCTCATTGTGACTAGAATAAATTTAGCTGATACAGGAAAGTAATGACAATGAATTCTTAAAAGGTGACCAATAAAAAAAACCCCAAAACTCTAATTGGTAAACTGGCATTCAACAATTCATACTTCCTCCCACAATTTGGTGAAATAGCAATGTAATCGGATCATCTCTGCCTTCCAAAGTGTTGCATTAGATTTCACACGACTGTGGAGACTGTTTACTGATTGACACAGATTCTTTATTTCTTCATATTCTTCAGAGAAATAGCATACCTTGCTCTCTTAATTCTTCTTTATTTTTTTTTCCCCAGTAAACAAACTCAAACACAAGAATAGCAGCTTCACACGTATTTAACATAGGAGAGGTACATTATCATTTTGCAAAAAACCTGCTAAACTCCCAAGAGTTTATGTAAGACTGAAGCTGGACTGAACATTACATTACTGATACTCATAGGTTTGATATTACAGCTCAGAAGAGAGCCACTGAAACATCACCCACTCAGAGCTCTAAAAAGAAGTTATGGTAATAATTCCAGAAAATAATATTCTGCTTTTAAATTCTGACTGTTCAGTGTGTTATATTAGCCATATCTTTAAAACAGATAATGTAGTCACTCTCTCCAAAGGACAAATTCTGGTCTTCCTATTCACTAATGCCTCCCAGCACACTTGATCACTGTAAAAAAGTAGAAACATATCATTCATTGGTGCTGGAGAGAGGAATCATGGTGCAATGTGATACAAAGCTACACGTCATATCCTTTGTAAGTCCAGCTTTAATAGTTCAAATGCCTGTAGCCATATCACCTCGTGCTGCGATTTTGTCACATCTCAGGCTATGCGGCATTAGGCTAACTAGCTGCTGCAGGAAATGATGATGAACTCTGAGTCAGAGCTAAGCACACACCCCAGTATGGTGCTGCAGGGCACAGTGCTGTTTTGCAGATGAATCTGGGCTACCAACCACATGAGATCATTAGAGACCACTGCTTTTGGTAAGCATAAGGGTAGTCAAGCATGCACTTGTGAAAAAACCTACTGAACATTCAGAAACCCAGACCAACTGAATGTGTTTTCTTCAGTCCTGGGTAGCTCTTCAAGAGCTCAACAAGCTAATTAACAAAAATGTTTAATAATTTTGATAGCACATTTGTGTTAAGCAAACCCCTGGTTACCTTAAGCTTTTCTCTACCAATGCTTAATTTAAAACCAATGTCTTTCAATGGAATCAAGCTACTGAAAACTACCCAAACTAACAAAAATAGGTCTGTTACATACTCTGTAGACACAATTCTGTCATTCAAGAGAGCTTATCATCACTGACAATAGAGTGCAATGAGGATGTTTTGAGATTAAATTTAGCAATACATAATTATCCAGTTTAACAAATCAAATTCTTATCAAATCACAGGTCAAGTATAAAAAGTAGGTAAATTATACTGATAACCTCTTCAGAAGGTTATCACCACTGAGTATGCAAAGAAAAGCATGGAAGTTCACTGATTTTGTTGAGGGAAACAGGTGGTGTGTGGCCACAGTACAGATTAGAAGTCAGATTTTCACATTCAAGCAACTAAATCATACCCTCAAGATACATACCAACATTTTCAATAGAAAAAGTATTCAGTATAGTTCAATACTGCCATTTTATAAATTCAGTGTGCTGGGAGAAGGGAAGGAAAAAATATCCAGTAAGCTTTAGGCAAAACTGTTGTCTTAGAGTGTTACAGTAAGGTGCCTTCCAGCTTACTTCAAAGAAATCAGATCAATTGGAATTAATCATACATTATACATTAGGCACTTGCTTGAAAATCTTGAAAATCCTGAAAAAACTAAACTCACCAAGTACATTAACACTGTTGCACATTTTGTATTCCAATGTTAAAATGCAGCAAGTATGTGAAAAAATAATCTGCAGCTTTTGTTTTCTACAGATCTTTTTTCTTCTAGAAGGACATATGAAAACAGAGGATTGTAGGTACTCCTATGTATATCACTACAGACATGGGGTATTCCTCCCAGCCAAAAAAGACAACTCTGACACTTCAGGTAGATACAACAGTGCTTTTTGGTTGAAAAAGTCTTTGGAATAAGTGATAATTTATTTTAGATGGTCTTACTCTAGATTTTATCTAAAACTAAGTAATGGCTGGATTTTTTTTGGTTGTTGTTCAAAACTGTACAATGATTTCAGACTGTAGCCTTCCTCCTTTAGGCTGCAATGGAGTAAATTTGCAGAAACTCTGGAAAACTGGAGTAGGTCAGCTTTGTTCCAAGACTTCTAAAGAAAAACTATTTTGAGGAAAGATCTCTCATAAATGCAAAAACCCCACATTTTCCACTCTCAAGGACAAAACTACTTAGTCCAACATGCAAAAGAGCCCAGTGGGGAGAAGCATTATTACTCCTTATATACGCAGTAGTGCTATGAGTCCTCAACGTTCTAGACATCATACGAACACAACAAATGGAAGCCTCTGCTGGAAAGAGCTTACACAGTCCAAAAACCCAGGCATAACACATAGATGAGACACATCTGACAGGTTAGAATAGGGTGTGGATGAAGTAAAGTGACAGAAAAGGGTGTGCTACAATTTCTGGCCATCAGGAAGAGTAATCGCCTCACTACTCATCCAGCCCATTAGCCCATTAGCTAATTTAAGGTTTCTATTTGCATCACAGCAGAAGTATGCCTGAAGAACTGACGTGCAGAAAGGAGAAAAGCAGTCTTTCCTTGCGTTTGGAAAATGTCTTATGCCTTGTGAACACCACTGACAGAGGATTCAAGAAAAATAAAAAAATGTGAAGCTGGTGCAAAATCTACTTCAGTCCCCTCACAGTCATAGCCAAGTCACAAAGCCAGGAGCAAATGTAGCTTCCACATCAGTTTTCCTTGTTCTGTAAGATTTTTATGAGGTAACAGTAGCCCTCACTTTTGACAGGACTTAGAAGAATCCATTGCCTAATAAATGCAGAAGTCAGTAGATTAATGGGAGTTGTTCTCATAAAATGACAATTAAAAAACAAATGCCCTAAAAACAAAAAATCTGATACTGCACACTTCTTATCCTAAAAACATAAAGGACCACATTCCTTCTAAATCATATTATAAAGAATTGTATTTTAACTACTTGGACTTGTACTGTATTTGAAATGCAAGTCCTATACTTACTTGCCTTCACTTATCTTGAAGAGTTTTGTTGATACTATTTGCTGCCTTTCCCCTCAGGATGGCTGTCGTCTAATGATAAGTGAAGTCATACACTCATGGTTTATGAGTTTTATGTTTATGGAATCCTGGTATCTATCAGAAAAGTGGTTTTGTAAAAATACAAAGTTTGCAGAGAAGAAAAACAAATTATTTCTCACAGCACAAACTGTTCAGGTAAAATATCTGTAAACATGTAAAAAAAACTAGAATGAAACTGTCTCCATCCTTGCTTTTGGTTGTGCGGCATTATGTGCATTGCTACTGTGCCTCCAAAGAGGCCACTGCATAACGCACAACACTGAGCCAGTTCTCAAACTCTAATCCCTCCTCTGACATTAGCAGTGTCCATAACTAAAAAATGTTTTTTTCATATGAGCTTTTCCATAAAATTGGGTAATTACACTGACTTTCATAATTTTCTATCTTCTGTTACATGTACTTTTAATATGCAGATTTTTATTAGAATAGCAATACCTTTGTGTAAAAAAAGAATGCTTAAAATGTAACTTCAAATCATCTAAAACTTGGCAGATATTCTAATATTCTACATGCGTATGCTATCCCTGTACTAAAACTATGTTCAGCAATGTCTCATTTCATTGGGGTGCTGGATTTCTAGTAAGGACTGGGTGTTCCTGCCACATACGACGTTCTAGCTCCTGGACCCTGGTCTTCTGATTGTCCATACTGCATGCACTTCATTCCTGTACTGTGTTTTGGAATGATCCAGCTATTTACCTACAAGATGAAACCTGGGAGCAGCTCTACGGATCATTTCTTAGAGTCAACATGAATAATACCAATGGGACACTTCTGCCTCCCACTGCCCTACAGTCTTCCAACAGCACCTCAGCAGGACATGTTCCTTCATACAACTCCCACACACTTCCATCTTTTCAGACAGTCTGGCCCATCCAAGACAGAAAAGCAGCACACAACTCCCCCCACCCACGTCCTTACACACACCCAACACTCCCACAGGGATCTGGGCCAAGCACTCCCAGCATGGATAGAAGCCACACTGTGGTGTTGGCCCACAGGCCAGCTTCCTAAGGCAGGTGCCTTTCAGAATACACATTATTGTTCCCTCAGTATGACTTGAATGGAAAATTCCATTTTTCCACACCGACTGAGGCAGAAAACGCAGACAGTTATTTGGACTTCTCTTCAGTTTCCTTCTATCAATACCATATGTTGACCCTTGGACTGGATTTAGGCAGTCACAATCCCAAAGAAAGTACAGAACATCTTTTAATGTTTATAAAAAGACTGGCCCAATGTCTCCGAGGCCATTACTAAGGTTAGTGGGAGAGACAATAGCATCAGCAATAAATTAGTAGTGGTAAAACATAGCTCACTTAAGGAACAACAAGAATCAAAAGAAAGCTGGCCAGAACAGTAGCAAACCTTTCAGATTTTCTCAAACTTGTCAATGATTAAACGAACACATTACCTTGACTGGGAGGGCCAAATTACTAAATCTCTAACACTATTACTCTGTGTCTTGTTTCCTGTAGGCTGTCAGAGTAGGTGATCCTACTGGTTTCTTCTTGCCATATAATTTATGAATCAGAAGAAGGAAACACATGATGGTTAAAAGGTATTAATTTATAGATAATGCTGAATGCTTAGGTCTGACCTACACAAACAATTTCCATATTTAATAAAATAATCTAGTATATTCATATATTCTAGTATGTTTTGTATTTCCTTTGAAACATTTGCTTTACAGAAATGGGAAAAAAAAGGCAGTTTGCTGTTCTAAGATTTGAGGAAGACACACAAGAAAAAAATGTGAAGAAACAATTTTCAAACTTGAAAAAAAAAAAAAACAGGAAGAAGTTTCATTTTTGGGTTTTGAAATTTTTCCACCAATACAAATCAAAGCCTTGCAAGATGATAATGTTTTGACATTTGGCAAGACAGAATAGCACATGTGAGACACAATCAAGCAGGAAGGAAAAAACTAGATAGAAGTCTATTTCCCAACAGAACTCATGTTCTCTCATTAGTCATAGGTCACACATGGGGAGCAGATGCCTCCAAACACAACAGTTCAATCACCAAAATTTGGCAGAAGGGCCAGGGAAGAAGTCAAATCACCAAGCCTCAGGTAAGGAAAAAAAATAAAACATAAGCTTACTTACAAAATTTGTTACATATTTTCTTTGTCCATTATATGGGAGAAGCAAAAGGAAGATGTTCTGGTAAGACTTGATGGCACAGTGAACTGACATAATCATCATTTTGCGTGGGGTGTTCACAGACAAGGTGAATAGAGCATATTGGACTTGTCTGACTGCCTTTGCCTCTACTATTACAGCACTTATGGAAATTCCCTTGACATACCCACGCATAAGAACAAGCTAGACAGGCCTAGACTCACTGAAAAAGCAAATTTGTAAAACAAATGTACACAATCTACTTTTTATTAGTTAACTCTGAGAGGGTTAACAGTTATCACAAAGGATATTAGTTAATTATGACTTCTCACTGAAAAACATTGTCAGATGAATGAGTTAACGTTCAAGCATTCTCCTGACAGTTTCCATACAAGGGAATGAAAAAAGCAGTGTGTTGATTTACATTATGAAAACTGTCCCGACAACAAATTCTGGTAAACACCAAGGCATCTGATGGTAGAAATGTAAGTCTGATTTATTCTTATCATCAGTATCTAACTTCCACTTCATCAAGGACTAGACTATTATGTTTATGTTTGAACTACGTTAAATCTGTAAAGATGTATTTATTAGCTAGAAATTCTGATAAAGATTTTTGCTTTGTGTCGGTCAGCATGGACTGTAATCAACAGGAAACATCCATGGCTGAAGGCAGAATTTCACTGTAGATTGCTAGGCTCATTGACATTAAACTATATATTGTTAAATTAAATGACACGTTATCTGTGACAAATAATTCTGCCAAGGGAAGGACCAAGGAAGCTCCGTTTTCTATGGTTTCATGTCCTTTCATCAGAGTTTGGTTTGGGTTTGAGGAGGGGAGGTTTCAGGGTTAAAGTACATACTTACAAAATATGCTATTCATACAACTACCTTTCTTTTGTATATTTTTACATAGGAATACCTTTCCAGAAAATTCCAGCAGTTCATCCAAGAAGTGGTAATACCAGTTGCCCAAAGAGAATTTTAAGAATAAGAAGAATTTAAATTAGAAGATGATTCATTATACTCAGATTTATCAAAGGAAGCTCAGCTAGTTCAAACTGCTGTACCCATCTTCCCTAGAACAACTTCAGGATTTAAAGTTGATGCATAAAAGCATCATATTTAAATGTATTTCAAAAACAAAGTAAAGGCTTCTTATAGAAATCCATCTCTGATGAATAGCTTTAATAAAACAAATAACTATTATATAAACTACTCTCTCCCAGGTATGCATGAAAAAAAGCAAAGGGTCAAAAAAGCACTGCAAATTGCTCCACATGTGCAAATCTCTCTCTTGTTAGAAGTGGGATTCTGTTCAGAACCCTGTGCCAAATCTCATGCAGGACGGCGGCCCAGCAGCCCAGAGAGGGAAGACTGACTATGCAGTATTCCCAAATGTATGCAGGAAAACAGCTGGGGAAAATAAAGAAAAGTCTATCCTCCACTACTGTTTCAGTTATGAACATCTTGAGTGCTACTTAAAACAGTCACAGATAACAAGTACCAGCATTCAAACAAAGTAACTTTTAACTTGTTAGTCCTCTCAAGTTGAGCTCCAGATGAAACCGATATCCACAGAATTACCTCCAAAAAGAAAAAAAAAAAAACCCCAACAGATTACTATAAAGTGAATCCTTCCCCTATTTCTTAAGGGAAAAAGAGAAAGATATCATAGAGTTCACAATGTAAATGCTATACTAGTTTGAATTAGTTAAGTTCAAAAAATTCAAAGAAATAAACCAGCTTTATTTCCAAATGCATGGAATTATGCAATAATTCCATTATTGCAACAATGTGGACAAGGCACATTTCCCAGAAACAAGATTATAAATGGCTGCACTTTGGGAATTTTCAAAAGCTATAGTACGAATGCACACTATAAACAGCATAAATACCCTTGTAGATGGAAAAGCATCTATCCTATTTATGCCTAGATGTGCCTTCGATACTATGAGGTCAGTTCAACAACAGAAAAAACTTATTTTTCTTACTTGTGCTTTATTCAAACTCATTCAGCTTTTCAGCAGGTATTATTTTACAGCTACTGCTTGAGTATTTATGTATACAAATGTCTGTGCACCTTTATGTGTATTTATTTACAGCCTGTACAGGTGTATACATATATGCTGATACATATGAAAATAAACAAAAAAGGTAGTGATAACAGTTCCTCTCCAACCTTGCAACAGGTAAGTTTACATTTATGCAAGTCCCCTGAAAACAAAAAATAGGAATTTTGTCAGACACATAAAAAATGTTCAGACTGATGTATTCCCTTACTGACATGCACAAAAGAAAGAGTTTGTTTTACAACCACCTTATTGCCTTGAGAGAAATAATGTTTTTTAAACTCTGCAATACAATACTATAATCAAGCACTAAGAGGACTGCGGGTATATACATTTTTATTAAAATAAATATTTCAACACATAACACTTCACATTATTATTTGTTTCAACAAATTAAGCAGCATTAGGAATGGTATTTCTTCAATAATCAACACCCTTGACTTTACACAGAACTAGTCTACCCACCACTAACACAGATTTTTTAAATGCTTACATGTAAACGCTTACATAAACTAATTTTTATTCCTAAAACTGAATATATATATCCTTGATTTCCCCGTAATTTGGATGTTAATAACTATGTTTTAAACCAGTCTAGTTAGAAAAGACAGACACTTTGATCATGTATAAATAGCCTTTTTCCTACCAGTAAGCAGTGCATCATTTGACATTATCTTCAACATTTTTATGAGGGGAAAAAAAAATCCACTATGGGGTAACCTTTTAACAATTTTTCTTTAACCTATTATTTTAAACCCAGGTTAAAGCCAAATGATACAGATCAAAAGCAGGCTATGACATGCTAGGACATCTACATAATTACTGCATATGCAGAAAAAGGAACGGGTGGGATAAGGAAATTGCAGCAGTTTTTACTTTCTAATCACTGAACTGAACATGCCAGTATTTCATGGGAATAGCAGATTCTACTTACAATAATAATCTTTCAAGAACAACAGAGCATGACGGTTTTCCTTATCCCTAAACAATTATTTAGGGAAGACCATCGAAAGAAAGGGCTAAAAAGCTGATATATTTATTCTGGCATGACCCCAATATTTTTGTACTCATCTGTCAGTGGCAGGAATACCAGAAACACGCAGTTTGTAGTTCTGAAGTCTCTCTATTAGGTAGATCAATCTGGGAATTGTTCCAGTTTACAGTACTTCTGAGACATATTTATATTTACTGGGAACCATGCCAAAAGGAGTTTTCTAGTTCACTACTATTCGATTTGGTTTGAGTATTTTAAATAAAACCACAGAACTGACCTACCATGAGATTTTTATTCAGGTGGAAGCTCTAGTGAAGTAGATCTAACTAATACCAGTATGTATCAATAGTATATAGAATATACAGTGCTATAACAAAAAAAAAAAGGGACTGAAACATTAGTGCTGAAAAGTATGTGGTCTCAGAAATGGATAGGAAAATGCCAAGTATATTAAGTGTGAGTGATCTCCTTAAATGTCTCTACCGGTGCATATTTAAGTCACACAAGAAATTAAGTCAAGTAACCGTGCACAGTGTTATGCAGTAGACCCTCACATCAGATGAAATTCAGAGTCCAATATATGACACTTCCATATTATGCCTAGACACAATTCTACGTATTACTACTACATATTCTCATGGGGGGCTTTAAAATTTCACAATTACTGCAGTTAGTGAATTTGTAAAGGTTCAGAAGCAAAAAACCTCTGAAAGGTTCCCAAAAGAAAATCCAGGAGCCATTATTGAATGTGACACACCTGCTGAATAAGGCTGAATCAAAGATAAGTGAACTTTCTGTTTCTCCTCAGTTTGGGAAATACAGTACAGCACATTTGCATCTGTCCTGGTGCCTGGAAGCATTCCTTCCAACGAATCTACCTCCTGCTTAACCTTTTTCTAATGACATGTAACATGACATCCTGATCCAGGTCTACAGCCTATAGACAATGTGGCAATATACACGGAAGAACTGCATTCAATGTTAAACAGCTTTACACCATTACTAAATTAGTGTGACACATTTAATAAGCTTCATTAAAAATGTTCAATCTAAATCAGTTAGCACTATCTTCATATTCTAAACACAGTGGCTCAAAACACTGAATGATTTCTTGTCTCCTAACTAACCAAATCATTACCACTCATGTTTCCTACTTTGTAAGCCATGCACACTGACATGTGCAACAAATTGACAGGGAACCTGCCCTGAAATTCACTTACCTGACCACCATTTCCAGCTTTGACAAAGAACTACCAGAGGCAAGCCCATCAATCAGTATGTGCAGCCACACAAGTAGGTACATAGCTTACTGCTACCAGAAGTTTGAAGCGCTGTGACAGAAGGTGCAGCAGAAGAAGCAACTATTAACCACTGCATGAGTGAGCTCCTGTGTGCTTAAAAATTATATTTGAGAAGGATCAGTCAACTTCTAATGCAGCAAGAACTGTAGTGGCTCTGTATAACATCGATAGCAGATGTAAGCCAAATTTAAATGGAGCGGGAGGACTGAATCTCTGTGTAATGTGTCCACATCATGTGATGTGTCCCAGCAGCTCATAAAGGGATGTCTGGACTACTGTCCTTTTGATTCCCTGGGTAAGAAAGACAAAGACTGTCTCCTACTGTGTAACAGCAGGCATTAACCACAACGGGGGGGGGGGGGGGGGGGGGGTGGTGGAGGTATTACAGCTTCTTTCAGCATGTTCCAGCACTTTCCTAAGCTTCTTTTTTATTTTGCTCTTACTTCAGCTTTCCTCATGTTTTCTACAGTATGATCCTTTGGTCAAATCCTAAAGATATCGACTTAATTCTAACAAAATAGGATTTTTTCAGAGGAAAAACTAAACAAAAAACAGGAATATGACCAGATGAATCCTCACCAGTCTGGCTAAAGCTAAGAAACAATGATGGCTCATTGAAGAAAACTGATTGTTGCCAACATTCAGATTGTAAGCAGAACTTGAAATACATTAATTGCTTGAACAAAAAGATTGGCCAAGTAAACCAACCAGAATAAAAACAACGCATTCACTTTGACGGTGAGATTGTAAGACTATCCCCCTAACACACAGCCCTTACTGTGAATAAAAGGAAATACAATTATCAAGATACATTAACACTTAATTGTGTAGCACAGAAAGCAGTGGGATCGTTAGTCCAGATTAACTTCTAAGGAAACATATTCAATGACCATGTGTTTTGAAAGCACAGATAGCCTGCACAGATGTATTTCTTATTGCCCCACTTCTGGGATAACAATATTCTCTCTGAACTTATTCAACATCTATTAGGGTAACAGCTCCCCCTCTCTTGCATGTAGGAATTAGGGTGAATGAAGAGGGTTGAAAGTAAGGAAGAGGTAAAGCTCTTCAAATCACAACACTCTAAAACATACATTGAAAATAACACTGATACAGCAAAAAGCAATCCTTTTTTAACTTTTAATTGCTGTTTACTCCTATATAACAAAAGTAAAATAACTCAAGTTGGAGCACCAACAGATTCAGCTGGCATCAACACAATTATACTTCATTTCTGTGGCTGCTTTTATGTTAGTAAGTGTGCTCAGTTTTCTTATGTCACCAACAGGACGACTTTTAATGCCTCCTATTAAATAAAACAATCCATTTATAGTATACTTACACATAATACTATGTTGACAAAGGAAAAAAACAAGATCTGTAGAAGAGCCAATAGCGCGAGTTTACATCATAACTTTAAAATCAGTGCTAAAATCTACTCAAACTACCAACTCAGAGAAGTTCAAAAAGTCTGCTCAATATTTTCCAGGAAGCATGCTGTCCCAAAACTAATAAAACTACAAGAAAGTTTGACAACACTGTTCTCTGAGTTTCCAATAAAAGTTGTAATTTTCCTTTGTTTTTAACGTTTCAGAAATGGTTATGAACTATTAGAATGTATGAATTATTACTTCATGAATGGTGAATATTTTAATCCTGTAACAGGAAAGTCTCAATACCACTTCAGTGGCTGTACACAAATAACATGAAGTTTCAACACAAATCATCCAGGAGTCTACTCTTGCTCAGAAGCAATGGGGCAAGCATTCATAATTCCATGCATTTGGAAAAAAAAAAAAAATTCTGACTCAAAGGAAGACCGATTGTAGTAACATTGTTTCAGTGCAACTACCACAAAGAAGCAAGAGAAAAGCACACACACACAAAAAAAAGAATCACTGGTTCTCGGTTTTGTAAAAGATACACAGAGAAGATCAGAGACAGAAGAGAGAAAGTGTCAGAAGAGAACTAAATACATAGCACAGAATGAAGCTGAAAGTATTTAGTGATTTTTCCATATGAAAAAAGTGTGTATGCGTGCACATCTCTCCATACGTAAATCTACACATCAATCTATAAAAACAAATATATACACATACACAGAGACCCCCTCTCTCTCTCGCTAGTTCTCTACTCCAGACGATGCCATTTCAGGCAGGAACCTGAAGTTAGTACTATGAAGGGTCTACACACCTATAGCCATAGAAAAAGAAGTTAACATGTGGTAGTATACATGTTTCTTTTCTGTAAAAACACATGGTATAATCCATGTCATTTACAGGCTCAGTGATTTTAATACCAAATGCCTCCAGTTTATAACTGAAGAGAATTTTTCTACCCGCCAGTCCTGAAAACCTACTCCATGACTTGAAAGTCCATGGAGCTGGGATATTTCTTGTTCAGGTATCACTTCCAGAAAGAGCTGCTGCAACTGAAATTCAGCTAAGTCTACTATTGGAAAACAGAAGTAAAAAAACCCTAAATTAAATACTTCGTCAGCAGTATTTGCTTACAGTCAGCAAATAAGACCATAAAGTAAGTTTTATGTCCATTTTATAACTTAGCTGCTAGGCTCAACACTGTGGCCTGAAGCAAAATAGACTATCTTTTCATTCTTTACTTCTTAGAACCTCAGTGAAGAGAAATAAATGCCTACACCAAGTAAATCTGTACAAAGAAACAAAATTCTTAGTACTAGCAGGCAATTCTCATCATCCCAAGTGTCGAGAAAGTAGGACAGTGCTCATAGAAAGGATAGGGCCTAGAAGGCCACAAGAATCCTGGCCACATAGGTAAAAGTAATTGAAGAGGCAAAAGGAACGTACCTAAGAGGCAAAAATCCCAACCAAAACATAAAATTAATGCTCTCACATTGGCAAGGAGTCCCAAAGCCAACTGTGGATACAACCAGGAAGAACAATGAATGTCCCTTGTAAAGTTTTCATGAAGCACCAAGGCCCATCATTAGCTGGACAACAGTTTCATAGGCAGTGCTACTATTAAGAAAAAAACCTCTCTTGAATCAGTGGACCCAAAACTTTCACTTAAGCACAGCCAGGAGATTCAGATCACAGGAACTAGTCTCCCTTCAAGCCTACTCACAGCCTACTCTTTGGTCCTCTATAATGCCTGGAAAGCTATACGGAACAGGAGTGGCTACCACTATCCAGCAGCACTCTTTTAGAAAGGGAAGGCATCCTGTGGCAAGTAAGCAGGTATCCTTCCAGTCTTTTCATGTAACAGTTGCGTCTATGGCTAACCGTGAGCCTGTGAAGACAGTCCAGATGAGATACAGCTCAGAACATGCAGACCCAGCTGGTACCTTAATTAACCCAAGCTCATTTCTGCTGCAGAACTAGGAGAATCTGCAGTGTCCATACTTCTTTTTTACTTCTTCTGACAGTTTTATCACTCTGAGAGCTACCATTAACATTAGTAGATGAATTATGAGTATGGGGTGCAGGGGACAGGTCCACCTTTAAGAAGAGAGCTGAAGAAGTGGGCCGGTCAGCCTTCCCCTGGAAACGGCAACACAGCAGCTGCTGAGCTCCCCATCCAGATGAGAGAACCAGCCTGAGAAAGGAGGGTATCTGGGCCCATTAAGAGTAAGCAGCCTTGAAACTCCACTGCTGACTTTTTAGTTTTGCAATGCTGTGACATACTGATTTTGCTACAGAGAGGGCATTAAATATTGAATATCCCTGTAATACATAAAACATAACTGCATATATGGCATGTACTATTCACTGATATGCCATATATGTGATATGCTAAGACAGTATTCAATGCTGCTTTAAAAATTCTTTCAAGTATTTCAATGAACCTAGTACAGTATTAAATGTGTTTGAAAAGCAGGAAGGCATCCAAATATTACAAAAAAAAAAAAAAGGCCACAAGTGGTACACATGTATTTCATGCTTCTTGTGAAGTCCACCCAGCCTCTCTCCTCGACCTGCCATGCAGCCATACACTTTATAAAAGGTATCATTAGATCTTCACATAGGTGCAAACCTACTTGAGTAAGAAAAGTGAAGACTGTTATAGGAAAAATCCCCAGCATGTTCCCCTCTTTAAACACAGATACATTTGCAGCAGAAAAATGCATAAGCCCTATTTGGACACTCAGTTACGTAAGAGTAAAAAAATTATTTACAAGAGGGGGATAATAATTAATCATAAAATAACTCAGCACTTACAGCTACCCCAAGTTAGACACATAAAGAACAGATATACACTGAAGGAACAGTTTTGTATTCATGTGAAACAGGCCACTTGATTTTCCTATGTTAATTTTCTGCCATTCAACAGACAGGCATTTTTTCCTTTTGAAAAATATCAGTATGTAAATGCTTAAGGTTTAGGAAGGGCCAGCTCTGCTAAGCCTCTATCCCACTTGCTTTGGGCCAGCTTTTCAGCCAACAGAAGAAACACTTCACACACGTTCTCCAAAGATAATACATAAGCTAGTACTCAAGGTAGTTTCACAGACAGAAGCGTATCATAATTTAACACCACAACTGGTACATCTCAAAATAGCATACGGGGTACTAGTGAACAAAATTACAAAAGTCTATAAACTTTTGGTACTCCTTGTGATAGAGGCATGTACTTAACTGCAAGAGATACCACGGCACAAAAAATGACCAAGGTGTCAAAGCTTCTCGGTCTTCTGTCCACTGATGGCACAACCTTTTAACTTTTATTTAGCATTTACTATTTCCAAACCTTTTTTCCCTTCTGACAATAATGAAAATGTTACAAAAAGGAAAAGGCCATTCTGGTATCAACAAACGTCAGCTAGCCTGTCTAAAAAAGTAGTTACACAAACAGGCCTCTAAGAACACCGAACAAAGCAGGCTATCCCGAGTTGTCCATATAAAGTATATCGGCTCCGGATAAAAGGTCAAATATTTGAGCGCAAGCTGAAAGTGTCTTTAAGAAAAAAAAAAGGGGGGGGGAGGGTGGAAGGGCAGGAGGAAACAAGCCAACGTCTTCTAAAAGGAGGGAGAGTAATACGCAGCGTTCGGTTTAAAAAAACACCGAACTAGAAGAGCCCCAACGGACTCGCAGCAGAGTCTCGCAGCTCTCGCAGTTTAAGACCCGGGGAAGCCAAGAGGCCGAGCGTCCCGACGCCCTGCCAGGGGCTTTCTGCTGCCGCCTGCGAAGCCCGCCCGGGGACCAGGAAGTCCGGCGGCCCGAGCCGGCGCCGCTCACCTGGCAGCGGGCAGGAGCTCGCCGCTCTGCGCGCCCAGGGCGCCGGCTCGCCGCCCCCCGCGGCCTGCCTTACCTCTGCGTCCGGCGGAGGCGGGTGCCGCTCCTCAGGTGGGGCAGCGTGAAGTTGGAAAGGACCGTCCAAAAATTTGGGTCCGACATATCCATTTCCCTGCGTTCGAAGCCCTAAAACCTCAGCGCCATGATACAAGAGGAGGAAAGGACAGCACCCCGACCGCCCCCGGCAGGCAGAGAGCGCGGAGAGGGAGCGAGCGAGCCTCGGTGAGGCGGGAGCGAGAGCGGTAACAGTGACTGGGACCGACAGCAACTTTCCCGGGCGGCTGCTCCGCACGGCGCCGCCCCGCCCCGCCCCGCCCGGCGCCGCCCCGCCCCGGCAGCGACCATTCGCGCCCGCGCAGGGGTCGTGCCGCAGGAGCCCCTCTCCCCTCCGCTCGCCGCCGGCGGCGGCTGCCGCGCTGCCCGCCCGGCGGCGGCCGGTAGAGCAGCGGGCAGGCCGGCCTCCCCCTCCCGCCTGGCGGTGCGCGAAGCGGGCGCCCGGCAGCCGCCGCCGGACCGGCCGCTGCCGCCTCCCTCCACCGGCGGCGCCAGGTGCGAGCGCCGCAGGCCCAGCCCGCGCAGCCGCCGTGGCTGGCGCGCTTCGGAGTCGGGGCGCACAGGGCCTGTGCCTCGCACGGAGGAACACAGACGTGCAAGACCCAGAAGGTCCAGGCAGCAGACCGCTATTAAACTGCCCACTGCAGAGCCCGCCAGCTGCGCTTAGCTGGCACGCTTTGCTCTGCTGGAGACGGCAGGCAAAGACCGCTGACGTTCTATTTAAATGTGCAGTCCACTTATGTCATTACTATGACTTCGTGCCTACCCTGGGAGAACTGACAGTACAGGTACTTAATTACTATTTTTCACTCCAGACACTAGACGTTTGCCATAGAAAGCTGGGACGCCTGCCTCCATTACTAGCTATCTCTTGTGAGAAAGCTACTCTGAAACATAGGCTGGCAAGAGAAGGGTACAGAAAGGCTTTGAACACCTTTTCCACTCAAAACAGTGACCTAATCCCTCAGGTGCTTTGAGTCATTTCCTCCTCCTAACTTTCTTCCTTTGCTTCTTTCACTCCCCAGCTGTCTAAACCAGCATTTTTCCTCACATTTCTTCAGTACACAAATAAAAGTGTTTCTAAAATTACTACGATACTGCATTGTCATTCGGTAATGCAAAACTTGAATTGTCAGAAACAATGGTGGTCAGGTATAGAAAAAGTTACTGTGGCTTCAAAAAATTATGAGATTTAACATACTTAAAATTTCCATTTGCCTTTTTGTTTCTCTAAGGGTCAACATTTAAGGGACTCGGTCACATTTACAGATTTACAGTTATGGAAAGAGCGCTACAAGTTGTGTGCCAAGACTGTTTAACTTATTTTACTGAAAGCAAGATTCCTGCATCATCTCAACATTGCAGGAGCTGTATCTTAGAAAAACACTAACTACTGTGATAGCTGGCAGCACTGCACTCTCTGGGAGAAATTACGTAGCACTGTGGATAAATCACCGAAGGTTGTCTGCAATAGTAGGAGGAAAATCATGGGAAACAAAGAAAAACCCGATGTAAATAACAGACTAGTCTATTGCTTGGGTGAAGGAAAACTCATGGCGCAGAATGCTGCAGAGGGGAGCTGGAAGGGCTCACATGACACTTGGGAGGAGACAGCTCTCAGGATACCAGCTCAGCATGTAACACAGCATTGCAATGTTGGCCCTCGTTTTGAAAAGCCTCCAAAATATGCATTGCAAAGAAGGCACTAGTGTCCTCTAACAAACTAAAACATGTTTATTTTTGGGGTGCAGAGGAACATTTTCTTGGGATAGTTATACAAGTCACAGGTACAAACTTTATCTCCTTCAGGAAAGGGGTTTAGATAGGCATTTAATAAGGTGTTCACATAGCAGTTACACCAAAGGCCTCAGTACAAATCCCCAGCAGACACCATTTGCTGACACACCACTGTAAACAAGTCACTTTAACATTGATCAAACACAAAAGGATCATCTAACACTTCTCTAAAGATGTCTTAATTTTAGAAGAGAACAGTTCCATATGAGAAAAAGGGAAAACAGCCCCATCTAGGTCTCAGGTCAGATTTTCTTGTCCAAGGAAGGCTGAAATGGCTGCAGAAACTGGTACTCAGGCCAATCTCTGCCTGTGTACTCAGGCCAATCTCCGCCTGGGCCCCTCACGAGGGCTCAGCAGGAGGGCGCTTCCCAGCCAGCCTGCATGCCTGCTCTTTTTATACCCCTCCATTAGGACAGAGAAGTAGTATTCACATCTACTGTAGCCAGTACAGAAAACCTCTCAACCATTTCTTTTCACTTTGAGGCATGCTTGCCCATACTGAGTGTGAAGTTTTAAAGGATCATGTGAAGGCAAGCATGGCTGGAAACCCTCTTTTCTTGAAGCTTAAGAAGGGAATTCCCAAATCTCTACATAAGCACTGAGAAATACCTCCTCCTCCACATAATCCACTACCTCATCATCTCTGCTATGTACACAAGTTTTTGCCTGTAACTGGCATGTTTGGAGAAAGAACTATACATAATCATGAAACCAGGGAATTTTACCTATCTGATGTTGTGAACAGCACCGGCTAAAGAATAACAACAAAGTCTTCTACCTACCATGCAGGAAAAGTTTCAGTTTCCCCATCGCCCTGCAAGCTCTCGCCTCTCCTCACCCTTCCTAAGAGGTAGTTAAAGGAGTACCTTCCCTCTCCGAGTAACAGAAGCATGTCAGTTTCTGTAACCCAGCCAAGCACATCATGCATGGGGTGATCATGGAGGTCAAAACTCATTTCACATCAAGGCCAAAAACTAGCAATCTTTTCTCCTGCAAGGCCAGGCTGTAATTCAACTCCCAACTTGTTTGTGAAAATCTCTACCACTTTATCAACAATGATGTGAAGCCTCCAATTCTGAAACGTACCCTAAAAACTTTAAAAAATGAAGCAAGACTAGTCTATCATACTGTGGGCAAAGACCCATCTGAAAAAAGATGATTGCTGCTCGCAAGTAGACAAATTCTGACGGAAAGGAAGTTTAATCCTTCTATGTATAGCCAGAGAGATGATTATTCCAAAAGCCATTATGTAGACCTGGCTACTGCAATATACATTTCACGATCTCACAAGTTGGATTTTTGCAAAAGCAGAAAGGAATAAAGAAATTCTAGGTAAAAGTTTCTGTCCATTTATACAGCAACAGAGGGTTTCATAATCACATCAGAATGTCATTCTACATATAATGCTGAACATAGTTCACTTCGAACTCTGGCTTTTCATGGTCAAACCCCTTGCAATTCCGTCTCTAGACCCTGCACAAACTATTCACAAGCAATAGCTCCGCGAGTTACGTGACCTCTGGATTCAAACATAGCTTCACCTTGGCTTTCTGTGCACAATTAGATACACAGAGAGTCCTGCTAACTAGTTAGGCTGTTTCTAACATGGGCTCAAAAGCAAGGAGACTTGAGTAATTATTTTTCTTAAGTGCTTGGTGGACATACGCATATTAAGGCACTACAGAGACTTTGACAAAGGCATGGAAATGAAGGGAGGAGTTGTGAGAAGTCCAGCATAGTCCCACAACAACCTTATACGAATTAATATGCTTCATAAAGGGAAACATAGGCCTTATCCTTAAGAGCACAATATGTAAATGATGGTGAAGACTTTGTAATGTCTGTCAATGAACAACATAGCTTCCAAAGTGGTGCCTGCAGTCTGTGACTTCCCATGCCACAGAAATGCCTGATTTCGAAGCAACATCTCAAGGGTGAGTGAGGTTTTGTGAGCTAATTAAGTGGGTACTACATGCCTGTTAAGGGGCCCAACTTCTCTCTCAATTTAGTGAGCTGAATCAGCTCAGTGAGGGAACAGCCCAGAATCAGACCCAGTACAAGGGAAGCAGATAGAACGAATGGTCAGGCAGAGAGGCAGGGGCAGCAGGACCACTTCTTTGGCAGTGGCTATCCCTTAAACTGGAGCCTCTCTCACTATCAGTACTGATAAGTGCTGCTTATCCTCTGCAAACACAGGCTCAACAGCTGGATTTTGTCTGGTTTTGTAACCCAGCACATTTTACTCACCTCTGCCATGTAGAACTGGACAAAAAAATTGAGCAATGCAGATGATACAGTGTTCCAAAATACGTAAGCCCAAAATTATTACGAACAGATCTATGTCATACTGATAAATGCATATCTGAAAATTAGATATATTTCCTTGCAACAAAATGTTATTGATATGTTCAGCAACTGTAAATAACTCTCCCTCAGTATCCAGTTAAAACCACTGAATTCTGTAGTTGTCAAAAATAAATAAAATAACAACAGTTAAGGACCTACAAACATGTCCCTAACAGCATTTGTTGCTTAAGTTTTCAGCTATAAAGCCACTCCCAAAACAACAAGCAGCTCAGGCAACTTCATTGCTTAGGAGATGCTTTACTCTGTAACTTAGATGATGAGTTTTATTTATCACAAAGTATTACATAAGGTAGTGCATAACATAACAAGTGATAAGGATCATTAAGTTTTCCCTTTTATATTCACTTGAAGATAAAAACATCACTCAAGTCAGAAAAGGTGACTAATCTACCCTTGCTTTGAAGAAAATTTCACTTCCAAAAGCAAACTTATAAAAGGCATCCTTAGAAGAGCCTCATTCCATACATAAGCAAAAAAGATTTCAAAATGTCAACACTTACTTCCAGTAATTAACAGCGATAAAAATTCTTCCCCAGAAACATTTCAATTATATAACACTGATTACTGATTTTAAGTACCACCGTAAAACACTTCGGAAGTTGAACAGTGTATCTTTAAAACCAAAATGCAATACCAATACTAAGTTAATATTTTGCACACAGTATTCCAATGCAAAAGTTATCTAACCTGCCTTCTTCACGCTGATAACATTAATACACATTTGAATTTTTCAAAACATATATGAAAATGTTCTGGAGTAACTGCCCGAAAGCATTACAGACTGCTCAAGTCTTATCAATTTTATAGCAAGATGTATGGTGAATGCAGTTCACTAGCAACCGTACAGATAATAAAGAGTTCCTCAAAGATGCTAAGACTAGTAAAATCCTAATAGCATAGGCCTCATACTGAATAAGGAGGGTAAATTTGTAAACCATAAAAGAAAAAAGGTTGCCTTAACATATCTTTTCTATTTTTATGGGAAAGGAATATTACGTAATCACATATTTTAGCAACAAAGAAACATTTGTCATTCCATCAATATCTTCGAAGGATGTTAGATTAGAACTGAGCTCGCAGCTGAGTTGAGAGGAGTTTGTTTTGGTTTAGTTGAGCCTTTTTAGTCAGATAATTATTATCCAAAGGGCAACAAAGGAACTGGCTAAGCTGCTCATTCAATTATTGCTATGTCCAAAGTGTCTTGGAATATCTGGAAGTTCTACAACAGTGAAACTAAGCTGTCATGCCATAGCACTCCTTTAAAAGGACAAACAGGATACTAGCTGCCGTCAGGAATGAATTCAGGTATGGTAACTTACTTAGTGTCACTAAACACAGTTTTACCCATAAAACAGTCTGTCCAAACAGATCTTGTTTCAAATGAGATTTCAAGTCTGGTTAATAAACAACTCAGTTGACAACACAGAGACATTTGTAAAACTTTTTACAATGTTTACATGTTTTAATACACAATGTTTTAATAACTTAACTAGCACACTACAAAAATTTATGCACAATACAGGAAACATTAAAACTCACCAATAGGTTTGAAAAAGTAACTGCACATTAAATGTTTGCAGTGGATCATACAGGGTTACGTTCTTTAATACAATTCAATACTGCTATCAGTGATCTGGAAAAAAAAAATATGATAACCTAGAAGCAAACAACACAAAAGAGGTAAATAACAACAGGAACAAGACAGTTTATCATTGGATAAAGGAGCCTTGTTTAAACAACATGCATTCTAGTCTTGCTAGACATCAAGTCATATTAAAGCACAAACAAACCCCACAGATATAATACACAGGAAGATTCTGGAAGGCAGGAACAATGCAAAGAATTTAGGTACTGTCACAGATAAACAGCTAAATAGGAGCTCTTAACGTGATGGTATAGCTAAAAGAATAAACATCCTTCAGATCTAGAAGCAGGAAAGTCTCTTATGGGAGTAAGGAGATACAACTGAGCATTCAGGGGCTAAAATCCAGTCAGTTGTGGCATTTCCCAAAAGCTGCAGAAAAGTCAGGAGGAGTTAAAAAAAAATTATAATGAAATCTGAACTATAGCGTGCAGCTTGAAAAGCTTAATTTATTCCATTTAGCCAAGGCTAAAGAAGTACCTTGGCCGTTCAGTATGTGTATCCCCAGCAGGAAGAGATTTCTGGAAGGAGACAGGTTGTGAGAATAGTGAACTCCATCCTGTCCCTCCCTCACACATAGTAGAGTTAGGGGTTCAAACTGCAGGAGTCAGATGAAAAAGCAGTTTTAAATTCCTTCACCTTACCCATTGTAACACAGTGGATTTCCCATCACTGTAAATCTTATATGCCTTTCTACCTAAAAAAATAATCACACTTCAAACAAGAGTTAGAGGATGGATTAAAAAAAAAGTAGACAAGGTTCTACAGCCTATTTTATATAGGAAGCCAAACTAGAAGATCTTATTGGTCTGTTCAGTCCTTAAATGTACTGATTAATAATTATTTTTATATTATTCTTAATTACAATAATTGAAATCTTGCTCCCTCTAGCGGTTGATGTTGATGTTTATTACCTTCCTCTACTGACTTCCCACGATTTTCACTGTGGGATGTACAGTGTAAAAACAAGTTGAAGAAATCACAGAAAGGAAAGAAGTATTTTGTGGGTATACAACATATATCTGCCAAATTTCTACATTTACTTCGAACTGTTTATAAATACACAAATACTATTGCTCTAACTAGTTCTGAAGTAATGTGCAAAATTCAAATTAATCTCCCACTGCTCTGGTTTATTATAGTTCATTTAATATAAACACATTTAGGAAAAGCAATGGTCCCAGCATCTCTTCCCATTTCTGAAAGGTTCTAAATAGATGCACGATATTAACTGAAAGTTAAATATATTGTGTAGCCATCTGCACCAGGCATCGAAATTCGCATCAGGCAACACTATTTTTAATCCAACATCTTGCTATCTGTAGTGGAGTGAGCCAACCATGCTAACAACTATGCCACCTATTTGCTCTAGTCCCAGAGATTAAGTTCTCCTTCTGAGCTAATTTAGCAAACAGGCAGACTAATGAGAAAGTATAAAACAGCTACTTCCCATTTTTATCACTGAATTTACATTTATCTTGGCAAGTAGAGAAAGCATTACTACAGTTCAGAAGCGCTACTTTATGTGGTAAGCAAGTCCAGAAAGGGAGAGAAAACAGAAAACATCTCATAAAAATGTGATCATTTTCCAGATACCGTGGTGCTTGGACCTTAACTTCATTATCACAAATGCCAGAGGGGAAAAAAAAAATACTGTATTACATAGCTAGTATTAACCTATCCTGCTTTGTTTTTCAAGTGCCTTTTTGCCAGCACTTAGCAGCATCCTCAGAGGATCACAACATTTTTTCAAATCAGTAATTAACCAGTTTTGTGGCTGCAGTGCCACTGGTATAAATGTGAAGGTAGATGTGTTGTCCAACAGATATGTAAAGAGCCGTAATGAAGTTTTCCAAGGTTTTGGGCATTCATGTGAAGCAGTCACACACTCAAGAGATTTATTTCATTGTACCGGCTCAGATCAGTCTACATACTTAGACCTTCTCCTGATCTCACACATCCAGCCATATTTTACCATGCACCTTTTAAAATCAACAGCCATAGCCTATATGGCAAATGGCATTATCTTTAAGGGTCAAGGTGAAATTCCTAAATAATTTCTTAAGAAAATGTGGATACAGTTGTTCTTCTAAAACAGTATGTACTTAGCTATTGTTATATGTTCTGCATCACAGCTGCAGTCAACTAAGCCATATTTTTTGAGAAGAATTCTTAATTGTAGAAAAACTTTTTTTAAATAGAAGTTTTTGGGTTTTTTTAAAACGGTAAACTTAAAATTGTGTTCTTTAAAGTTTAAAACCAAATAATTCTGGTAGACTGTATAAACATTACATATAGCATATAATCTTTCTGTAAGATTAAAAGATTCATACCAGACTTTTTTTACTAGAGGAAACATACTGCTTAAAATAGAGTTTGAAATACATCTGTAAAGAAGACTGTTCAGCATTTGTAAGTTGTGTGGTTTTCTTTTGTTTTAATAACTTAACATATGGAAAAGAAAATCCAAAACCCACTACCTTCAGAGGGAAAGGCAGTTAAGTGGAACATTTTGTCATGTCACCACAGCATTCTGGTTTGGAGAATCCAACCAACATACTCCTATGAGAGGAATACTGCTCCTTATACAGAGCCATTTCCTTGTGTTCAGCTCTGCCCCCAGCCACCCCACTGCCATACTCACCAGAGTAACAGACTTAAGGGATTCTCTATGCAAAAGTCAAATAAACTAGGGAAAGAAATTTAGCTCAATTCCTGTTCGACAGCATTCAACCCTGATAGGTTTGGGAAAGCTGTTGTCATGAGTTCTAACTTCTCATTTTTAAAACACCTTTGGGGTGTGTGTGGGGGAGGTTTAATGGAGGTCAGAACAGTGAAGCACTCAAGCCTGTCAATCAAAGTCTAAATAGATCAATTCCAGTGATACTGAATTTAAAAGCAGTTATTCAGCATAAATGCTGTCTTCAGTGAGAAAACTTCCATCAGCTGTAATACTTACACACTGAATACCCCAAATTAATCACCCGATCAGCACAAGACTGATGGATACAGATCCATTACAGGACTCTGTCAGAGCAAGGAAATTAAATGTTCCTCCCCAACATTGGCAAGTACTGTGTTTATTTCAGGTATTTTAAACACACAATTTATTTTCAAATCCTGATTTAAATCACAGTGAATAAAAATCAGGTGCTAAGAATTCAGAGCTTTGCAATATATACAAACCCAAGTAGTTGCATTTCCTGAGCTTTTCCCTGCACTCATCTTGGTTCATGCTTGAACTGATCTGTGTGATGGATCTGTTGTCAGTAGAACGGTGTGAGATGGAGCACCCTGTGCAGTGCAAGCCAGCAAACTGGAACTCAGGGACATAGGAAGTTAAAAGGCGAAACAATATGCTTAAAAGAATATTATGTGGACTGCCCATTAACATTACCCTTGGTATTTCAAACAATGAGCTGAGCACACAGCCCTGCAAGTTGATAACATCCTTAAATCTCTTTACATGTCACCCTTAATGGTCTCCTACTCAAAAGGCTAAATAATAAATAATAATAGTTCTGTTTCAGTGCACACCTCACAGTTTAAACCTGAATTTCAGAATAACCCTTATTACACTCAGCTCACACTCGTATGTCTGTGGGGTTTTCTGAACAGTTAACTATCCTGTCCCTCAGATGGTGCTGCGGCTGAATAATCTGAACTGTACATGTGGATGATATGGTTGCTGAACAGAGCATCACTGGATGTGGTAGAATTATCTACATAGAAAGGAGATAACTTTACAGAAACAAAATGGAAACCAAGCATCTAGCAGTACAAGAGTGGTAAAGATTATTTTTGTTAGTTATACTTGTTAAAACGTGAGAGAAAACCCTCAAAATGAAGGACAAAATACTAAAAATGATCTCGCAGCTAAGGTGCCTCAGACCTAGTGTTATCCAGTAATTTAATCTCTGTCTGTGCTTCAGTTCTCCACCTGTAAAGAAAAGGCAATAAAAGCAAAGGCGACTACTTCTTGGGAGTGCAGTGAAGATAATTCCAGAAACATTTGCATTAAATGCTCAGATACTAAAAAAAGGAGGAAAGAAAAGGAGTAGACAATAGGGACATCATCTTCAGGCTGACCACTCTAGGGATTCAGAGGTACTGTATGATTTCTACAATCCCCTCTTCCCCATAGGCAAAGACCGTACAAACAGAAGTTGAGAGGGATTCGGATGAGTTAAGAAACAGTCTTAAATCTCACTCTCACACCTATCAGGGAGAATGACAAGAATCAGGGAGGACAACGTGACAAGTCAGGCTTTCACCTTCCACCCCCAAAGACAGATGGACACCTTTCGTTTTAGCTTTGTAGGACCAAGAGTGCATGTTAACGTTCTGTAACATACAAACTACAGTCAGCACCTCAATCGTCACCAACACACTGTCAAAACCATGTAAAAGGAGTGGTGCAGGATCAGCACAACCCATGCTAGCTGTTTATACCTCCAGCCTCCTGGAAGACCCTATCAGTCATAGTAGAAATGAGGGAATTAACCGCTCAGCTTTCAAACAGCAGTTCAAACTGCTGTCTAAGAGTCCTAATTTCACTGATATCAGACAACCTGATTATTCCATTCATGTAACTGCAGAGATGTTGGTTTATGGAAATATCAATATCCTGATACAAAAGGGACTTAAAAACATTTATCACTGCAAATATACATTCTTCATATGCCAGCAATAAAAAAAAACCCCAACAATCTCAAAACCCCTTCACCATTCAATCAGCCTCTCCTTTGACCATCTCCAGTCATGTCTGGACATGGCTTACCATGAATTTTAATGAGCCTGAACTATGTGTGCAAAATTATCAGTTTGTTTCTCTCAAATCAGCATACTCATTTATCTCGGTATTTTGAATCTTTTTGTAGATGGATTGGTTCTTTCAAAAATTATGCAACACTTCAATTCTGCAAAAGTTACAAGAAACTATGCTTAATATTGACAAAGGATTATCCCAACATATTCCACCAAAGGTATAGCCTATTCTCTATCCTGCTCCTCCTCAACATTCATGTTTTCACACTTCTACATATGCACAAGATGAGAAGATTTCATCAGTCCAGTGGCAGACAGCACGTGGAGAGCCTAAATGTTGTCCTGGCAAAGAAGCCACAGTATGGAGGTGAAGGAGGAACATAGCAGACTGCTCATAATGAAAGAGACTGGCTTCAGTTGACATATATACACCAGCACTTGCCATGATCCCCTCCTCTCAGGTACTACAGCAATTTTTAGAGAGATTTCCAAGTTTTATCAGCCTGGGAGGTCACAGAGCATTAACCGCCTTTCCAAACTCAACAGCATGTTTTCCAGCGTACTTGCCAACAGAACTACAGCAATCAGATTACAAGTTCTAAAACGTGACAAGAACTCCTTCCAGACCGTTGTGGCTGTACTTTGCTGTCCCACAGACATGTCTTTTATAGCCTTTTTGTTGTGTGAAAGTTTTAGACCCATTTATGGTCACTGTTTACTTCTCTATCAAATTGCAAATTTGCCTTCCTGGCCAAGCAGCATCATGTCATTGCCCATCTGAGAACCCCTCTTGGAGCAATCCCCCTCTCAACTCCTTCAAGGTACACATTTTGGCTGTTAAGACACACTATCTTTTGCCAGGTAGCCCTGAGACTCTAAACTCCCATTGGCCTTGCTCTGCTGAAGTGTTACTGTGCTCGAGCTGCTAACTGGAAACCACCTCCTCTTTTCTAGCTTGAAGAGGGCCCTGCTGATCTCTCCTAGCAGCAGATCCTAAAGAGCAGAAAAAGCAGCATCCGTCACTCGGGGCATAAAGAGAGGACGAGCTATGCTTTTTCTCTATGACACAGCAGCTTTCTTACGGCTAGGAAAGAATTTTGCAGGCCTGGGTCATTACCTCCCCCAGTCTGCAAAACTAACAGTGTCTGCTGCAGAGTGCCCTGTGGATTTGATCATCTGACTGCTCTAGTACGAGCTCAGAAAGTCATTTTACTCATCAAAGCCAGACATCACAAGGTACACCCAAGACAACACAGTATCACATGAATACTGACATTGTTGTCACGCACCCACAGGGAACAGTTACCATGTATTGACAAACACACCAGTGTTCGAAAGTAGGGTTACCAGGAGATGGAAACAAGGACATATTCGAGTTGGTGTCATTCCAACATCAGGCTGCTCAACACCTCCTGCTTCCCAGCACTATTCTCTAGCCCAAGACCAGCTTCCAAGACCTTCTAAGAAAACTGGCGTCCCAGCAGTAGGTGGAATCACTTCCTCAGAGCTGCTCAGGACTACATTCACTACATTGGCTGTAGGACCACGCTGCACATTTACAACATGCCAGTTGCATCTCATCTCATAGCAGAGGATGGAGTCACTGTGAGAGCTGATCAGTTTGTGCCTGAATCATGCCACCAGCTGTCCTTCCCCCTCAACAGGCAGGGGAACTGCTCTCCTGTTTAAAGCCAAGAGACTTTATTTTGCTGAATAGCTCTTTGGATCAGGAGCACTGCCCATCCCTGCTCTAACCACTAAAACATCTCATGGATCAAGATGACAAACTAGCCATAACTGGCACCAGGGAAAGGGCTCCTAAGTCTCAAATACATCAGTTTGCTGACATTCTTCAGTCTTCTATAGCTGCAAGGAACTGCCTCTAGGAACCTACATGTGTACTTTTCTTCTGAAATGGTTAGTGGCTAGCAAAAGGAGAAACAAGGTGTGAAAAACAAAAGGACCAAGAAGACTTCTACTTAGGGGGGGGGGCTGGGTCTCATGCTTCTTCGTTCCTATTTAGCACTTTGTTTCCAAAATGCTCATTTTTAGAGGTTTTTTTAGAACTTGCAGCTGCAGAGTTATCACTTTAATAGTATTCAAGAATAAGCTAATACCAAAGCAAGATACTTTCCCTAAGGGATCACCAACTTTCATTGCAAAGCAATTCAGCCTGCACAGCAGTGAAAACAAGTTGTGTTGTATACAGCAGAAATAACAAAGCCCTCAAAAAAGGCTACTGCAGGGACAACAGTGCCTTTCCGATACACACCTTCTTCTGCATTCCTCACTTAAAGCTTTGAGAGTCTCAAAGCACTTCTGCTGGAATTGTGTGTTGTAGGGAAGGCTGATGCACGCAGCGCTAGTTTCTGTTCTGCATCTATTTTTATCAAGGTGCGATAAAATTATGCAGATGCAACATAATGCTGCAGCGTTGGCATGGAGCAAGGTTGAGAATTTCCATCTCAAGAATTTAGCTGCAGGATTGTTTCTCTGGCAACTCATACAAGGACCAGCTGAAATTGGTCACTGTGCTGCATAAAGACTGCAGGATTTCTGAATTTTGGATAACAGGAGTGGAATTACCTCAGGAAATACTTTTCCTGGAAGAAGTGAGCCACTAACATCCCTATCAGACCAAACTTTCAAAGAAAAGTAAAGGACAACTGGCAGGCTAACCTAGTAGTTTCTCCATACCTGCAAGAATTGATTGGCAACAGACTACAGACAGTAGTCACATTTTGGACAATAAATGGACTGTGAATTCAAGATGTTTTAAATGCTTTCCTATTAAATCAGATGAAGCCAATTATGAAGCCATGCTACAGAACTCTGAATTTTACATGCAGGTTGAGACAACTGAGCCTCAGGACATTTACAGTCATTACTAATAGATATGTGTCACCGTCTGACAAGCGAAGCCTCTAGGTCAACAGGTACAGTCACCGCAGTGACTAATGATTGCTGTTAGCAGGTAATTTGCATGTACATGAAACTCTGTGGTATGACAGCATAGGAAGAAACCAGACTGTCCATTTTCAAGTGTATTTCAAGACCTGTCTAGAGTTATTTTCACATATACAATGCGGATCAGTTATTCAAATTTTAACCACCTCCTTGGCTTGGAGTGATTTCTTAACACCACACATGGAGTACTCAAGTCACCTAGTCTCTATGTAGTCCCAAGCAGAGCTCCATGCCATCCTTCCTCCCTTCCTCCCATTTCTGATTTAGGAATGGCATATTTTTTTGTAAATATGACAAACTTTCACTTTTTTTTTTTTTTTAACTGAAAATGTAAAAAAAAATTTGCTACAGAGCTCCCCTCTCCACATCTTGCTTTCATTTCACACTTTGATCTTTCAAACAAGACAGAGGGAACATGATTAAAAGCTTGGACTAGCTCTTTATTATGGTATCACCTATAACAGTTAAGAGAAACCAAAATTTGACTCAAAGGTAAACAAAAATCTGCCCAAAAAGTAATGCCAGGTTTTGGTTTCAAAAGGGGACTATACCAGGTCATTTGTCTTTAAGAGCTGTACGGCAAAACCATTCACAGATTAGCCAGTGAACACTTAAACATTTTAGGCTTCAAAACTAAGTAATCTGAGCAGCACAAACTACAGTAAAAATGAACATTATTGAGGGTATGTCTCAGTGGAAAATACTTCTTGAAGACTTTCATTCTCTGCTTTAGAAAGTAGTAAAGCAGTTCAAGAAATCTCCATTCAGGTCATTCTTGTGACTGTGGAGCCTTTGAAGATGTCAGAAATACATTTTTTCAAATAATATTTTGAATTTAAAAAAAAATAAGAACTTTTTACTGTCTCCAGACCAGTGTTCCCATGTTGCAGCCCCATTCCACAATTACTGTAATTTGCAAACTCAAATTTGTATTAACTCCTCAAAATGCTTAGAAAGCCTAAGCTACTAACTTCAAAATTTAACATTCAACAGTACATACAAAATACAATCCAAAAGGCCAAAAGATTTAATAAAACTAGCACACAGATGCTTTGGGAGGATTTTTATGAGAGTTCAGGGAGAGGAGATCAACAAATTGGCATTTAAAATGATTCAGATGAGCTCTCTCCCACAAATGAAAAAAGTAGCTTTCAGACTACCACAGGAAATAACTGTCACAAGAACTTTCCTTGATTTCCTAAGATGCACCTTACAGATAAAGGGGGAAAAAACCAAACCAAACCAAACAAACAAAACCCACTCAACAAAAAAAACACAGCACAACAGCAAAGAACTATATTTCTGGTAAGCTCTCTAAAATTGTTAGCTATCCCTCTAAGTTGGAATATGCTGTAGGGAGAAGGGGCTCCTGTCGTTGCTTTAATTGATCTAAAAAATATATATATAAATACATCTTTCTTCTGAACAACATCAAGTAGCACAGGCCACAAATCAAATTGCCTTATTCCACATAACTTTTTCAAAGATATATACAAGAATGCGGTTTTCTCCTGGGAGCTTTAAAAAATGTTCTTAAAACTGAATTTGCTGATATCATAAAGATTAAGTTTTACTCTTATTCCACTCCAGAAGCTGTACAAAACATCACTGTAACAAGAGAGGCTTAGCCTCTCTGATTCCACATCAGTGCGCAGCAAATAAAACTGCACTTTCTTTAGCACCAGCCCAAAAAAACCACATGGGATCAGAAATTCACATCCCCATATCCCTCTTGGCTGGCAAACCAACAGTGAAGATCCTCCAGGGGACCCATGCTCACAGATGAGAGCTGTGCAGCTCCCGCAGTTCTCAATTGGACCCTCATTTATGCCTGTGCAACCCATTAAGACACTAATAGGCTTATACAGATGTAACTGACTGTCACTCAATAATATATTAATGATTCACAAGCAAAAATAGAAACAAAATCTTCTGTTCTGCTGTGACTCTACAGGGCTCAGAAAACTTAAAAGCTTTGAAAGTATTTCAAAAGCTGAAGTTGGTATAGCACATTTAGGTACACGAGATCAGACCTGCTGAGTAATGGCGTTGGTTTTACTTAATCACTCCTCAAAACCCAGATCTACACCACAAAAATCTTATACATGCCATGAAGTTATTTCTCATTTTCCATTTTCTGAAGTTCCAATGGAAACAGCTCTCCCTTTGACCTGTCACAAGTCCTACTATGGGAAAATACGGGAAATAGCTGAAGAAAATGCGTTTTGCATGCTTAAATAAATGCTCCCAGAAAGAGTTAAAAGAACAGCAAGGACAAAACAACTTTGGAGTAGACAAACTACTTTTGGAGGAGAAAGCCAAAGACTAATTTATTTCACCTTGAGGAACTCGTGCTTTATGGTAGGTGTTCATGAATGCTCGTCAGATTATTCTGAGAGATGAAACAGCAGGTTTTCCTCATTTTAAACAAAAATAAATAATTTGCGAAAGAAATGGAACCAAGTGATTCCTTACCTCATCCATGTCAGCCTTTCTCATGACCTTCCTGTTTCAGGGTACCAAATCAACAACTTCAACTTTCAGCATAACCTGAAGTCAATGTACTTTGTACTGATCTCAGAAAGCAAAGGTGGGAATAAGTTTTAAAGAAAAATGTTTGCTTGAGCATCCATGGGTACGGCAGCTGTGACACAGAGACAGGGAAAGGAGGTGTCCTCTGACATGCACTCCTCATGTGTCTTTATAAAACCTTATGAATCCAAGAAGTAGCAGTTCTACAGTAGGTTATACAGAAGTAAAGAAACTACTCTGAGACCAGAAGGGTCCAAATTTAATTGCTAACTCTTCTACAAGAATTTTGCTCTACCTTGAGAGGACCATGTCATGGCACTGCACAAGTCCCTCCCCATCACAGAGAGAATACTAATACTTCCTTTTCCGCAGTATTCACTGTTTGGTCTATCTAGACTGTATGCTTACACCAGATTTAATCATTAACCCATACGTACAGCAGCTGTCACCTTGGCCGTTACTCAGGTCTGAGAGGGTAGCTTTCGGAGCTCCAGTGCAGCGCTGCCAAAGGAGGTGCCCTCACATCAGTGGAGGGCCAGCTCAAATACACACTGCCACTGCCTTCTGTGACGCTGAAAGCTGACCCCTTGCTCCCTTCCCCACTCCTCTCCTAAGACATGTCTGTTCTCACTCGCAGTGGAGATTCAACTCAGGGTGCAGCCACGCTACTGCAAGAGCTAACACAGAAGAGGTTAGGAGCACGGTCATGGTGACAGGGGCAAGGACAGGACTGATGGGTTTTGATCATCAGTTAGGCTGTGCGAGTCCCCCAGGGCAGTTTTTCCATAAGCAACTACCACCCCACAGCTGCCTCAAGTGCCCCAGCCCAGCTATCTTGCACCACGCAGCAGAACAAAGACTGACCACACCCCTCCCCACTGAAACATGGGAATACTGGTAAGTTTAAAAGTGATACTGTTGCCTTCTGTAAAGTAAAAGCCAAACAGCAAACTAAATTCCCACTGTCCCTTATATTTTTCACATGGGTGCACATGCTTACATGCACACACAGCATCATACAAAGCTAGAAAACATTTAAAAGCTCTTTAAACATGCTCAATTTCAGAACATCAACAATAAAAAATTACTAGAAACTCTCCTGCTCACTCTTCTACAAGATCCATCCATTTCCTTGAGGATGTCATGAAACAGACCAATATAGTTGTTAGAAAGTAGCTATTTTAAGCTTTCTGTCTTTATCTGATTCAGGGATATAGGAATGTCGGGGGGGGGGGGGGGGGGGGGGGGCGGAGAAAGAGATGCAGGCAGAGAAGTGGAAGAACAGGAGGACACCGACTAGATTTTGATTTCTGTACTCAACAATTAGATACTTGTTTAAATATAGTTTCAGGTAAAATATAGTTTAAATATAGTTTCAGGTAAAATTAAATATTTGATTTTTTATTTTTATAAAATTATTTTAAAATATTATATAAATTCTTCCTTGGGCTTACTCATTCATATTATATATTCAGGTTACATTTAATGAAAATGTGAGTGTCAACATTTTTTGGCAATTTCCAGATATAAAAACCTAATACTGAACACCAGCAAGTAACAGCTCCAAGCTATCTGTGACACTGACATACTTTTTTCTTTCAATTCAGTGCCATAGGATGAAGTTTAACCCATGGCAGTTATACTTCTAATTACTGCTCTTGGTAACACACATGTAATCAGCTGTCAACATGACTCCATGTAAAATGCACTGTTTAACATGGCACCCTCACAAGCTTTCCAAGAGAACAGACTACATCACCAAAAAGAAAGGTGTAGTTAATAATCCTCATTTACCTTCCTGCTGACTCACAGTTTCAGATACAGTGACCTGAACTGGATTTTCCTAAAGAAATAGGACTGTCTGTAAAAAAAATTAAAACCATAAAAAAATAAGAGTACAAGCTTGGGCTCTTTTTACTTGCCACCTTCTTTTTCGAGGCTTCGGAATGAATCCTTTCAGTCCCCTCACCAGGCTGAGACAGTCAGTAACACCTGTGTCTGCACAGTACCTGACACTCATGCAATCCTCACACTGCTCAGTCAAGGGTTTCTGGAAACTTCACAACAATCTTTTGGGTTTTTTTGAGAAACTAAGATCTTTGTACCAGCTGAAACCTTCTACCTGAGAATGAGGATGATCAGATGTTCAAATTAGCTCTCTGTATGAAGGACTTTTTTTCCGATCCTGCCTACAAGCATTCAATTCCTTTACATTTCTTTACATTTCCAAAGGCAGGAAAGAATCACAAACTAAACCAACATACCATGCACAACTCAAGCAGAGAGAAAACATCAGCCAGCACACATCCTGTACTGGTCATGAAGAAGAACTAGAGCGCTCAAAGGCAGCAAACGTTAATTCTCCCCTAGGATACCCATTCCACATAGGAAGCAGCAGAAACCACTATCATTACTACATGTCCGAGTCTTACACATTTTTTTTTTTCCCCAGTCTGGTATCAGTGGCATCAGTAAAGCAAAAGGTTGAGCAAAAAATTTCTTTTGTTGACAATCACCATCTCTACTAATCAAGCTCAAATGCATGCTGTTCTACATTTTTTAATTTCCTATTTCCACTTCCTTTATCCTTTTTATTAGAAGCTACAACTTCTCACACTTAGTGTTTTCTTCTAGTCTTCTTCCAATACTTTCACCACACCATTCCCCATTACTATCACAAAGGACACCAAATTATCCAAAGCAAAGAAAAACATACTCTAAAATTATGTTGGAAGCACAAGTATCTTAAATTTCTCAGTAGCTGTACTCAGCTGTTTACATTATCTTCACTTTCTCTCTTTCCTTGCAAATCTTCTGCTTATATTAATTAGTACTAAAAGAGTACATACTTCCCCCCCCTCCCTCCCCGAAGTTGAATTTTTCAGATGACCCAAACAGCAGGTAAAAAAAGTTGATCGGAAATGTGTGCCTAGCTGCCTGAAATTTGAGTAACCTCTCCATTCTCCATCCCCTCCAAGAAGTATCAGTTAAAATATGGATAGCTTCATGCTGTACCAGCAGACTCTGCTACCACAGGTACTTCTGTTCACAGGATAGTACAGTTTATTTTGAAAAGATCTTCATCATCTAGCTGGCAAAAGGTTCCCTTTAGACTACTACTGCATGCGACAACTGCTATAAGCAGAACTTCAACAACAACAACCGCCTAAGGAGCAGCTGTGCAAGTCGAAGGCCACGAGGGAGATGAGCCAGCGTGTTAGAGAGACACGATACCACAGGAAAATCCTGTCCATTCACTCTGGTAAGGCTCCCATGCTGCTAACACTTCTGAATATGAACAAAAGTACTCGCACACTAAAATAATTCCTCTCCTCCCACATACGGGAGTACTCTGAGCTAACGGAAAGGAAATGCTAATTACTTATAATACCCTAAAAACCAACACATACATTCTTCTCTATTAACCTAGGTCAAGCTTGAATGGTAACTAATAACTAAAACATTTGCTGTTCAATACACCAGCAGTGCCCTATAGCTATAGCTACATACAGCACAAAGATTCAGAATGAATTAAACTTTTAAAATTTCCATTCCAGGGAAAAATCAACCATTCTGGCAAAGCTTTAAATACATTTCAGTATAAAACAACCCAAGAAAAGTCCCTAGGAATTTTGACATTTTTCAGCAAAATCTGGGGAGGAGGCTTTACATTAAGCAGTATCAATAGTTTCCACTCTGTTTCTTCAAAAAGCATCTGAAAACTCTGCTCCCAGCATCCTCCACCATAGGACAGAAACCTCAAACTCAGCATTGTTGGGAGCCTCTACCCCCCAGCAAGGTGAAACAAAAGTCTTGAGGGTCCTGGTTCCAAAGACCATAAAAACACTGAGGACTGTGTCCATAGCACAGTTTGCACCGCAAGACATCCCTGAGTCTGGGAGATGCAGTTCAGCAGGTTATGCAAATTAAAAACTTTGTACACAGCTTTTTGATTCCACAAAATTGACGTTTTGAAAAAGAGCACTTCCTCCCCCACAAAGAAAAGTGATTTGTTCTGGCTGTATAAAATAAAGACCCAATTAGAAAATGCTAGCTTTTACCAAGCATTCCCTACCAACAAGAGAAACTCCACAGAATATACTGATTTTGCTGATAATTCATTAAATGAACATCATAGAGGTGTTTTCCCTGAGGAAAAAAAGTATGTTTATTTAAATCATACTGAAAAATTCACAAATGAGAGATTCTCATCCCATTTCTTCCCTAACAAAACAGTATATATAAAAAAATTACAATATTTCTTCAGAAACACATAGCAAGTCACAAAGTTCTTGCTCCATTTTTCAGTGTCACATGAAACCTTGACAGAAGGATTCTTAAATATCAGTTTGTTTTTTAAACTTTCAAGTATGCTGAAGCAGATTAACGCATCCAAGCAACTCTGTCCTCTGCCATGCTATGTTCAAGAGGTGGTACCAAATAGGCAAACATGCACCCTATTATGTCATTTAACAAAGTGGTAGTTCTCTAAGAGTCCTTCATTCCCGCAGTATCGTGAGACCTTGATCAAAATTAAAAGGTATTTTTAATCCATGAGGCATCGATAACTCATTAGTAACTCATTTTAAAAAATACTTTCCCTATGGAGCAGAACCTCAGTAGCTCACACCTATGAGATCCCTGGCTTGCAATTTCATTTTCTGCATTAAAAAGAAAATAAAGAAGGCAAAAAAACATTTTTCCTTATCAGAAACATCCTTCAGTTATTACTTATTATGATAATTTTACTATAATAGCAAGTGTTACATAGTATTTTTTTAATCAATTAATGATTTTCCGATCTCATAAAAATAACTACCATTCTGACAAGTACCAAAAAAATTATTCTTCTGAATGAACTGGGGACTAGGAGAAAGAAGAGAGTGAGAAGGATGCTGTATGTGGCTGCCTAGACCTCATTTAAAACATTACTGTGTTAGAAATAAGGCTTAAAATCCTCGTAGTCCTGAAGAAGAAACAGTCCTACCAATGTACTATACATGACTATGTTCTCACAGAATCACAGAATCGTATAGGTTGGAAAAGACCTTTAAGATCATCGAGTCCAACCATAAACCTAACACTACCAAGACCACCACTACACCATGTCCCTAAGCACCTCATCCAAACGTCTTTTAAATACCTCCAGGGATGGCGACTCAACCATTTCCCTGGGCAGCCTGTTCCAATGCTTGATAACCCTTTCAGTGAAGAAAAATTTCTTGATATCCAGTCTAAACCTCCCCTGGCGCAACTTGAGGCCATTTCCTCTTGTCCTATCACTTGTTACTTGGGAGAAGAGACCGACCCCCACCTCTCTACAACCTCCTTTCAGGTAGTTGTAGAGAGCCATAAGGTCTCCCCTCAGCCTCCTTTTCTCCAGGCTAAACAACCCCAGCTCCCTCAGCCCCTCCTCATCAGACTTCTGCTCCAGACCCTTCACCAGCTTCGTTGCCCTTTTCTGGACACGCTCCAGCACCTCAATGTCTCTCTTGTAGTGGGGGGCCCAAAACTGAACACAGTATTCGAGGTGCGGCCTCACCAGTGCCGAGTACAGGGGCACGATCACTTCCCTCCTCCTGCTGGCCACGCTATTTTTGATACAAGCCAGGATGCCATTGGCTTTCTTGGCCGCCTGGGCACACTGCTGGGCACATTCTCCTAAATGGATGTGCATCTTGGATACTCAACTCTCCTCGCGTCTGGCATCACTAAGCATACTACTACCTCTCAGTAGTAGTATGAAATAACCATGAAATAACCAACCTCAAAAAATAACCATGTGTTTCATGAATCACCCTCATTTCTGAACTCACCTTAAATTGGTGACATAATAAAATACAGTTTGAGGTATGATCACAGGAAGCAAACTATAAAATTTCAATAGCAGATATATTCCTAAGTAAACAGTCAGAGCAATGCAAAATTACACATCAATGTCTTGAATCTCTGTACTAGGTCTCAAAATATGGATTACGCTGTGTTTTTTCCATAAAATACTTAACTTCAGAACAACCGCTGGTCAAGTAAAACATATTTTGGATTGCAGAGACATTTAATTTTCTTCAATTTTCCCTTTGCAATATGTTTTGATTGTCAGGGTTTGGATGCAGAAGAAAACATCAACAATGGAAGTTTACTTGCTTACCTCCAAAAATGAAAAGCGAACAGAGGACTGCATGGACTGCAGGGGCTTGTTGGGGTTGGGCTCAGGCTCCTTGGGGTGAGACTGCAAGTTAAAATAATGTCATCTCTAGTGAACAGAAGGTTTAGCAAGAGTTGCATGTTTTAGCGTAGGAGTTATGAAAGGAGTTTCGGTTAGAACCAAAACATTGCCATCCTGAATGAAGTGATTGACAGCAGCCACACAGTTTTTGACTTAAGATGAAATTGATTTAAATAAAAACAAATATGAAATCTGGTGCTGGTGCATATACTTGACTATGTTAGACTCCCTCTGGGAACAACACTTGTGTATAAAGTCCACAGAGAGGGGAAAAAAATGGTAACTTGTTTCAGACTTCTAAGCATTCTGTATGAAACAGTATATGTAACTGGAACAATTTTTTCTTTAAAAAAATCGTAGTGGTTTTTTTTTAAGTTTTTGATATGCAAATCAGATTTATTAAAAACAAAAGGAAAACTAAAATTGATGCTGAACTTTCATCAGCAATAAGAAAATTGTAATAAAGATTTCCAATTTGAGAGCCCAAAATTTGCGCACTTACTAAAAATTAAAAGTGCCCTAGCGAGGTAGCATCAATTTCCATCAATTCTCTAGGAAATGTTCCCTCACAAATATCAAGTCCTTTACCTAGGTAATCAAATATGGATATAAACAACTCATCAAAAAACCCCATACTTGAGCATTTGCCTTCAAAGGTGCCTTCAAGAAGTTGCCTCAAGCACATCTCCATTCAAAAGGTGTCTCAATAGAGCAGTAGGGCACTGACAGATTTCACAGATGCTCTTTTAAAATACAGTTATGCAGTCACATGCACTTGTCTCCATAAAACTTGCAAGAAAGCTTTTCTTTTTTAAAACATGTTCAATAGCATGCCTCTTGTTGCAATTAGCTGAAGTTATCTGTCCAAAAAGCAAGCAGCTCTGCTTTCTGTGCAGACTGAGTGAAGGCAGAAGTTTACAGGGCACTTTTTCCAGATCACCATCATAAAGATTTGTTCTGCTACGTACCAGACGCCTGCAGCCAGTCAACGCTAGCACTCCTGTCCTGTCCCCAGTGGAGATGCAGATGGCAAATATGCTAAGCACAGCTAGCTCCAACTCTAAACCCTTGTTTTCAGTTGCATGATAGTTCGCCAGATTTTAAAGCATTCCCATGAAAACCTTTCAAGGTGGATACCTGATTCAGTTTTTTCTGAACGGTTCAGCAGGAATAGTACCACTGCTTCTAAAACAGATTAGGGATGACATTTTTTTTTACAATTGTATGTTCTTGCAACCTTTCCTTCTTGAGATGCTTTGGAGAGGACACAAAAGTTTGGCAGGCACATTCACAGTGAGTCAAGGGTGGGCCTGCTGTTACTTTCTGACAAGGCTTCTGTGGTAGGGCGAGTTCCTGTGGCTGCTGGCTGTGCCTGCATAATGCCTTAACTAGGTGCACAGAAGAGCACACTGCCAACACAGCCCAGCAGCCAGATATGAGCTAGCTTGATTTCAGCTGCAGACTAGCTGTGCTAGCACAATGCTATGTCTGAGCTAATAAGCTCCATTAAGAGCCAACAGCTCAATATATCACTCCGAAAATGGATAAACTGAACCCAGGTTCATATCAGTCAGCCCCTGTAGGTCTGTGGAGAAAGGCGTAGATTAACAGACTGATTTCTCCTGTTTCACTGGGGCACTCTGTTGCACTGCACTGATGTGCCACAACATGCACTGGAAAGGTCTTTGTTTGCATATGATCAGTACAGGCTTGTAAAAAGTGTTTTTGTACTTCTAAGCTCTATCTGCACTGTCTTTTACTTTCCACTGCAGGTCTGCTGCAGCAAAGCTGGCAGTTCGTCCCTGTTTGTTTGCTTGTGCATCCCCCTTTTGTTTGTTTGTCAGTGTGGTCCTCACTGACTATAAGCTGGGAAACTCTCCTGTGCTGTAACCATCAGTGCTTGCACTGCTGTTCCTGGGGGTGCGCAGCAAGGGAAGAGATGAAGGCAGGTGATGCAGAGAGCAACTAACCTCCAGCAGGATCAGAAGCAGGGAGGAGAGCTAACACTGATCAAAAGAGAATCCAGGTGGAGGGAGAAGAACTAGCACCAGCTGGCCAAAAGGCACAGGGGGGCTGAGGCACGGAGAAAGCATGGGGACTGCTATGGAGTAACGACTGGGGGCAAGGAACCTACTAAAGCCAGAGCAGTGAAGAGGAGAGGGGAAAAAACAGGTCTGGCACTGACTGAGAATAATATATTCACTTCAGACCCCAGAATGAGATTCCTAAGTCACTTTACTGTGAACAAACCCTCGTGGCACCCGGTGGCAAAGCACATCTCCCTCCCTCTACTGGATGGCACAAACACAGCAGGGGGAAGTCCTACACATGCGAGGAGTTACTCATTCTTCCTCATTTTCATTACTGTAACACATCAGAGTCTCAGTCATGGAGCAGACTCTCAGGGCATTCAATATCAGATGTGCTTGTACTATGGATCTATAAATTCCTCCCGAGTGATGACACTGGAGTGTCAATCCAGTTCTTCTATAGAACTTGCTTTTCAGCTTTGCTTTTTTAAGACCTACAAATTACATGCAAAAACCTGTTAAAACAAATTATCACAGTGCATATGCACGAGGCTGACAGGCAGCCTTAATTCTTACATTTACTAAATTTGGAATGCTTCACTTTGGATCCTTAATATTCTTTGAAAGAGCTTTCTGCAAGTAATGAATATAAAGTAGACAGACAGACTGTACTAATTTCTCAGAGAGACAACGTAATTCTAGTCCCAACATTTAAACTTTACTGAAAGAAAATTCATGAGAATCAGTGTGCAAAGAATGTTCTGAGGAATAAGTTGGATTTTTTTCCCCCCAGATATGTGCTTTTATAGATGATTGAAAATAAGAATTTGGGAGACATGACTTAAGTCTGCATTGACTCAACTCTGACAAATCATGAGAGAACAACTCTATGGGAATCATTAAGTGCCAGCAACCAAAATATGGTACTTTCTTTCCTCTACAAGTAAATTAAGTTTAGAAAGTAGCAAGTGTGATGGCAAAAGAAAGCCTAATATATGAAAAAATTAATTATATCCAGACAACATTTTAGCAAAAACAATGATCAATGCAGAATTTAAAACATAATTATTAATTTTATCAGTATTAAATATTGGCAAAATATGGCAAAGCAAGTGTAATTATGTCCGGTTACCATGAAAAAGGAGGAAGCAGTAAATGATTACCTCATATTACAAACACACACACATATGTTGAAAAAAACAGTAACATGAATCATTTTTTGTGCTTTGCAGTTAGTGATGTTATTCTCATATGAAGATTACATAATTCAGTGAAGATTGATTTAAAAATATTTAAATCACCACATCTCAAAAGGAGTATAATTATCAATTATTTATGGAAACCATTTTAACGACCTCCCTGATAAGACCCCTCCTCCAAAACTCCTGAGAAATTAGCAATGCTATTTTTTTCAGAAAAATATGTAGAGCTTAGTCTGCTCACAGCTAACAGACACTGCTCTCAGGAGAAGATGCCAGATTGAAATACAGAATTTGTCTCTGGCATTTCACAAACGTAGTTCTGGGGAACCCAATATAACATCTACACTTTTTCCTTGGAATAAAGTGCTCTGTCACCTTTATGTGATTATTAGAATAAATTATTTGCTATGCTGCACACTTACCTATAGCCCTCTCTTTAAAACATGGCAGATGTCAGAGATAATACCTTTCATAGCTAAATAACTTTACCGCAGGCATCTGCGGCATTCAGGGTTTTTTTTCTCCAGCAAGAATGGGGAATTCCCAGGGAATACTAAAGGATCTGACGTAACGATATCTATTTACCCAGATAAAATTAGCAAGTTCTCATGGTGACTATAACATGCATACATACATGCCTGACATGTCAACATAGACTGTAGGTATGTAAGCATAGAAATAAATATTTGGCTTTGACTAACAAATCTTGGGTAAACATATGCTCCATTTATGAATAAAAGACTATACTTACTGTCATTATACATTAAAATTAGGTATTTTCATGTAGTTACTCTCTAAGTAGCTGAAAGCACACAAATGAGTTAATCAGTTTTAAGCGAGTACCAAGTAAACATACTGCTAAATTAGGTAAACATACTTACTGCAGAGACTATCAGGAATCCTCTAGAATGTCGATACAGTTCATTAGTGTAGTTACGTATGTAAAATATGGCTCATTCCTGATGGATTTTCACGAACAGCATTTCTGTAATGCTTTATTCTCTCACAGTGCTCTCTATTATTCAGCAGAGAGAGAGGCCTCTCTAAAAGGCAGCACTGGGATAAACAAACAGTAACAGAGAGCTGGAGAGAAAGACAGACACCATGGCCTACTGACAGATTCCTCCCCTACGAGCTGACAGGATGCCCCATGCACTGAGGTTCACTAACTTTAAATATGCAGAAATGCTTTCTTTCCAAATGTACTGCAATATCCTGGCTCCGGGCTCACACATTTGCTGAAACCAACTGCAATGCATTTAAAACGTGTTCCTTCAACCTGGAGCTGCAGTGTTCCCAGACTGTCAGCACAAACGTATGTTAAACAGCTCCTGGTTGCACGAAAGCCGGCATCATGCAGAAACCATTAAAATATTAAAGACAGACAATACTTACTCCAAGGTCAGCCCTGGAATTTGTAGCCTTTCCCGCTGGGCTTTCATTGCTGTTATGTGTTACCACACTCTATTGTAACCATGACACACATTCACTGGCAGCATTCTGGCGATGACAGAGAGCCAAAATGAACCACTATAAAGGAATGGACTAAGGATCTCTTGGGGGCGGGGGGAGGACCGCAAGTTTGGGTCCTTCCACCTCTAGCTGTCACGAAGAGCTGCCGGCTGCCTCTCTCAGGTTAGCAGCAGTGCATGCCGCGCTGATTTTGTGAAGCGAACGGCGCCTTCGGTTGTGCACGTCAAGTAATTCATCCCTGGTATTCTGCAGCAGCAGCCGCTGCGCCGACACACACACGCACACACACGTTGCACCTCGGAGGAAGGAGAGGTCCCCCTCGCTACGCCAGCCCGCAGCACAAAAAAAGCCGCTATGCTTAAGACAGTTTCTCTCTGCAAATGTCAAACATTCACCACCCCCTCTGATCCTGCCGAATAGGATTTAGCCATCTTGTTTAAGTCACATTATCCTTTTCCCTGGCAAACAGACAGGCAGTTCCTGCAGTAATAGAACAGCAAACCGCTGAATGAAAAACAGGCTCTTCTCCTTTAACAGGGAAAGTCAATTGCCATGGCATTTGAAGAACAAATATAGTTTTGTAACACTGAGGTTAATACAAAAGGAAAAGTTACCATTCTGTTCTGTCATGATTGCACTTGAATTTTAACGGGAAATAATCTATAGTTTTTATTAAGGGTGAGAGCCAGACCTAGAAATTGCAGAAAAGTGTATCAATTTCAGGTTTAAAGGTAGCATCACTTAAAAGTAAACCAGTATATAACAGATTATACAGACAGTTTTAGATCAGTGTCACTGTGTAGGATGCTGGTTTTAATTCAATTATATTCCTTTTTTTATGTACTCTCTCTTACTCTGAGGCTATCCTTTTAATAAATAAATACTGTGAATTGTTCCATGAGGACTGGCATTTTTTTTAATGCTCTGTAAAACACCATGAAAAGCAAAGGCACTGCACAAGTACTTATATTTAGTAATTTAAGAGCTAGAATATTTTATCTCACACACATAGTTTTCATGTGCGATTCTTAATTTATACCTCTGCACAATACGATAATGTCAACCACATGATTTTATTTTTTGCCAGAGCTCTGGCCCTGCTCTGGGCATGGACAACTTCTACAGGCTAGTCAAAGTACAGGACCAAATGAAGCTGCTGCTTGGCTCATTCTTTGAAGAAATTAGTGAGTTCACAGGTACAGAGCCATGGGTTTCAGAGACAGAGGGAAATCTGCTGGTTATAGAAACTGCTGAACTGGATTTGGTGAACTACATTGCTCTTTCAACCACACATTAGAAAATAATAATAAAATCCTCTCTCTTCTTTCTCCTACATATTTCTATTGGAAAGTATTTTAAATTTAAGGTATGTATTACCTAGAGCCTTCATTTACAGATATTGAAAACAAAACTGAAGGATACAAAGAACTATGCATTTGAATTTCTAAAACGTAACAGATATCTGGATTCTGATTACTTACCCCAGCAAGCATTACTAAGCCAAGCAGCCTTTAAGTAATCTTTCTAAGGAAGCTCTAAATTCTCCTAGCTCCCAGAAGAAAGAGAAAGGACTAGAACTAGGGGGTTAAATTCAAGATCACAAACCACGATGGGTGAATTCACAGATTTGCAAGGGTACACAGCTCAGCTAGGTGCCCAACTCTTGATTAGCACATTCAAAACATGTTCTTCAAATTTTACTCAGAACACAGCAAAACATCAATTTTTTTAAGATATTCTTAAACATGAAAAAATAGTACAACAATCAGCTGTCTAACAGTCAAACAGTTCTGACACTGAAACTGCAAGGTAAAGCTGTTCGTGCTTAGAGGTTTTTTCATGATTGAGTTTGGAGACAACCATTTAGGAATAGAAATTTAACAAGAGAGAAGCAGAGTGTGAGGTATGACTACCGTCACATCCCTGGCTCTCCCCGAGCTGCCAAGAACAGCTCCCTACTCCCATTGCTCAGCACCTCTCAAACCAAGCTCTGTTCTCTTAAAATTCCTCTGATAAAATCTCTTTTGTACGTAAGACTTCTTCAGTCACTGAAAAGTCCTGTTTCTGATGGAGACAGAAAATTTCGACAGGTAAATTGTGACTGTGTGCACACCACACATATATGCATTTATGTAAGTCTTATATAATGTTCAAAGGGCTTAACTTTGTGCATACTAACCTTTAGTTAGGTGCTTCATCCTGTTATCTATGTATACATATGCACACACATGTAACACCAAAGTACTTAATTTTTGTTGTATAAAGCTGTTAAATTTTCACTGAAGGTATAGAGAGTAGGAGACTGTCAAATCCCTAGGAGAACAGCCAGCTCCGCTGAATCAGGACAGTACCACACTGATTTCCGTACACAAACCAGCACATGCAAAAGAATAGTCTGTCACTAAACACTGCTTTAGTATGAAACATTACAATTAAGCAGTAGGTGCATTTTACCTACAGGAGGACAAGACTGCCAGCTTGTCTTGTCTAAAGGAGAATGAGCTGGACTGGCAATTAGGCACAGCAGCTTAAACATAAGCAACTGCATGTAAGGGCTATTTTGAGACCATGATAAATCAACCTCTTTCCTGAGCTAATTCATGCAGGCACTTCAGGTCACATTAATGGTAAATTATTCTAAGCTGAGACTGAGCTATAGGTTGACTTTGAAAATTCTTCTATGCATTTTGCCTGATCCAGACAGAAGTTTGGAAAATCATGATTTACTGAAAAGGAGAGATGAATATATAGCAGGACATCAAAGTCTGCCCACCGTTACAGTCTTACAGTTTTTGCAGGAGTAAATGTGAACTGGTTCACATATCTGTGGGCAAAAAATAGCAGCAATTTAATTAGGTGAAGCCTTGCAAGCGAAAGCTGACTTCAGTTTGATCAAAACAATTGCTTGCACTTAATTTCAGACTGCTTAGATATCATCCCACCAACACATAGTTGAGGAAGCAAGTGAAAGTTAAAGAGGAGGCTCATTGTACCACAAAAGATAAATCTCATTTATTCACTTAAAGTAACCGTAGTTTATTCCTAGGATAAATATCATTCATTATACTTGCAAAGGCTACAGTAAGGTCACTGTCTCCAAGGCAGCAATTTAAGCGTTAAGATTCTTTAACGAAGATTCTTTAACGAAGATTCTTTAACGAAGATTCTTTAACGAAGATTCTTTAACGAAGATTCTTTAACGAAGATTCTTTAACGAAGATTCTTTAACGAAGATTCTTTAACGAAGATTCTTTAACGAAGATTCTTTATCTTTGGCATCATCCTTAAAATAGGTGTCATGAGTGCTACTTTATTGATAAAACCAATTCCATTAATTTAACACAGCATTATTACCATAAAAGATTAAATCACCAGAAATACTGCAATATCTGGGGTAAGTAGAAAGTTTAATTTATCACTTATGAGATTTTAAGTTGAAATCTACAGCACCTGCAAGGTAAAACGCTTGGATGTTCACCTCGGGGCTCTATTGTATTATGGCTACTGGAAGAAATTCCACTCTTTCCTGTTAAAAAGTAGCTTTGTTTCAACAGAAGGATACCTCTACCAGTAATATGACAGAGACCAGAAACATTCACTCTTGGTACTAGATAAAAGGTTTTGGTACATAAAACTAAAAAAAAAAAAAAAAACCAAAAAAAAAACCCAACACCCAAACCACAAAAAACACACCCAAAAAAACACCCAAAAAAACCCCAAAAAAACCCCAACAACAACAAAAACACACCACACCAAAAAAAACCCAAAAAAACACACCACCAATCAAACAAAAAAACCGTAGCAGCTACTTCAGGTTTGCACATCACATTCTCCTAACACTATGAGGTATAGAACTATCAGACAAAGGAAAGGATAAGTAACTCTATACACACCTGAGGAAGACAGCAAAACAAGGAAAATATTATTCCAGGAGAAAAACTAGTTAGATCAAGTAGGATTTTAACTTCCTGAAGAAACCCCTTGAACATCTTCTGTTTTTTCCCCACCCTCAAGACATGCCAATCCCCACACCACAGCCAAGTATCCTCTGTTCTGGTTCATGCCCCTTTTAATATCACACACACTAATCTGCAATGTAAAGTGTTCTTTTTATCTAGATTAACCTGAAAATACTGTCAAATTTTGCCTATATTGACACAACTTCTATAAAGAAAATTTCTCATCTGGAAAGAATCTCAAACAAAAAGTCACAAACAGCACTGAAGGACTTTAAGAACTGTATTCCTTTACAAATGCAAACCCTGGTCTCCTCTTAGATAGTTATAGAGATGAAAGCCAAATTTAAGAAGTAAAATATAAGAATACACGGCTTAAGGTAGTCATTTAAATCTTTACCAAGGTCTCTCTGGTTTAGTAATCTTAGATATCTGGTTAAAACCAAGCAAAACCAGCAAAGCACAGCGTAACGTTTTATTTCCTTGAAACACAAATCTGAGAGACTTTTATTCCATACCACAGTTAAGCAGTTTAATATTCTATACTTTCAAGGCCCCCTTCTTCTGCAGCTGTTGACTATGCTTCCTTTTTTCCTTTAATGATGGTAACACACAATAATACCATTAACAGTGCAGGTGCCTCTGGCTTTCATTAGTCTTTAATACTTAAGAGCAACTACACTGCGATAATAAGCAAATCAGTGCATCCTTTTGTTCTGCATGCACTCTTGGCTAATATTTTCCAAAGGTACTCAAGAGTTTGTAATCAACTCTCAAAGAACAATGACAACGGACACCTTCTTTCTGTGACAGCTTTTAAACCAAAGATCATTTAATGTGAATTTCTATCATCTAATCTGCTTAGCACACCAGTTCTGACATTTATGTATTTCCAGCAAACACAGTCTGTTTAGCAATACTTATGTAGACATAGAGCATTCATTTTTTCCCTTTCAAATAGGAATTCTGTTTTGAAATCGTAACACAAAAAAAATGTAACTTGCTTTAAAAATAGTCATCAGAATCGAGTGAATACAAGACTAAAGAATACCAAAATTGTAATACCAGCATAAAGCGACTTACGATTTGTCCGTGATTTTCTGTTGGTCAGGTTCCTCAACCTGCAAGTTAAGGACAACACCTGCCTATCTTATAGGGACTCTATGAGATTTAGCTGTATACCATGCTTTGGAGATAATAAGCAGTGAAGAGGTCTGAATTTACTAATACTTTTTTAATACATTTCAAATGTTAGTATGGGCTAAACAATCTCAGGATGACAATTTATTTAATGTATTTTATCTTGACTTGTTTTTCCAATTACTAGATTGTAAAACTCTTACAACATGGTTTTAAGAATGGAAAACATGGCGATTTCATCATCCTGGCACTCACAGTTACTACTTGATCTCTGGTCCCTTCCTTCTTCCTCACGAGGAGAAAAATGAGTACACCTTAGATACAGAATTAATTTTGTTTACTGCAGCCTTTGTACTGCAGTCTGCATAATTTCACAAGTGATTGAGGCCTAAGAATAGCTTCAAAAAGTCACAATGACAGAAACAAATGCTTTTGTCCACATTTTCTATGTAAGTCAAGTTGCTGTTTTCTTACGCTTGAAAAGAAAAGTTGGAACTTCTATTTGCCAGTTTTCAATGGCGCATTGAATTCAATCCCCGTGACCATCTAACCAATGTGCATCTTCCCAGAGGGTCTATCAGACAACCACTTGTGACTAGTAGTTCTGAACTGCAATCATAGTCCAAATAAAGTAATCTCTAAGTGAAATGCACCTATGTCACAATTACTAGCAACAGTCATCTGTGAAAGTCAGCCGCATACACTAAGTGACTAGGTATTCCAGTCACTCCATGAAAGTTAGATTTGTAACTGAGAAGTGTTACTCAGGGACAATTTTTTCCTCAGTTTAGCATTGTACTGCACAACCTCTAAGGACAAGAAAACATTAGTGATGTATATGTATATATACATATGTATAGACATGCATGTATATGTGTGTTTATATATATTTTTAGCAGCACTGTCTCCAGCATGTGATAACTCTCACATCAATGGGAAAATTTAACATCTCAGAATCTACTGTTAAATAAACAGCAGTTCACCATGATGCCACCATGAAGCTCTCTCAACGGATCAGCTTCTAGTACGCCTGCTTGTTCAACTGTCTGGCTTCTTTTCCTGCTATATTCAAAACTTAGCTTTGTGAAATTCTCTCAGATAAGCAGGTAAGTAATTTTACCATGAGATGGCATGTTCAAACCTGACACACTGCAGAATTCTCTAGCAAGTGGAAAGCAAAGTTATAAACCTGAGAACATTGAAGATCCTAACAGCTGCTTCACTGTTAGGTAACACTGTAGTTTCTAAAGAAGTTCTTGCAGGAACGATGCAGAAGCAGCTAAGTGCAACACTGCTTCTTGGCATCAGTGAGAAGTAAAACACAGCACTAAAGAAATGGGGTGAAAAAACAAGCCCAACCTCTTTTTTGCATTCTTGCCAACACAGCATGTCTGGGCACATTATTAAGCAGTCACAAAAGAAGTCTGAAATACGAATCTACCAGTTTGTTACCTCTGGCTGAAGTCAACAAACTAACCAATGCAACATGTATAAAACAAATCTCATGCTTCAGCGATCTGCCGGAAAGGGTCAATAAGTATTCTTATCAACATGTAACTGGCCAGTTTTTTCTGGATTGTTTTGTTATTTACCACATACTTTCTGCAGAAGTATTTGAGATAGGCTACTGCTGAGGAAGCAATATCAGATGGTGAAAGGAATCCTTTTTCTTAGATCCTTGTCTAGTATGTCTCGCTGATATGCTCAGGCTCAAAATAATTGCCCAATTTGCAATGGCAAGGGATTTTTCATCTTGGTCAGATTACACAAGGAAGAGGAGAGAGGCTGTCTTCCGTTTGTTTCCCTGGGGAAGGGAGGAGAAGTGGGTGAGGATGATGGAAGGTGTTTGCATTTGCCTGTACCCGGGAGCTCAGTTTGCACAATGGGCACAGCATGGTATGCCGAAATAAATTCCTCATCCCTTTAGGGCATGACTTTAGGGTTAGACTTTGGTACAACCTGCATGTTCCTTGGTTGTCTGTGTTCAATATATCTCAGCCCATAGCACTATAAACTCACAGGGCAGGGGGATGAGTGTTCAGTATCCCGTGACAGAAAGACATACTAGATGACCCCTTCCAGCCTTAAGTTCTGTAAGTCTCAACATCATGGATCTACTGACATTTACAGGCATATCCATAAATCTGACACTGGTAGGCAATTTACAATAATGCATTTTATTAATGTGTCACTGGAGTGCATGGTAAAAGCCCAGGTGGTCTTACAAAACACTTTGCCAGAGCCTATTTAGAGCTGTAATTCTTACTGTTCTGCAAGGGATTGGTTTTTAAATTATAGTTTTAAAAAGCACTCTATTAAATTCAAATGTATTTTTAATAACTTTTCATAAATGAGTTGCATATTCTGCTGATAACTCTGTTATATTGTTTATATTACTAAACAAAGGAATATATCAAAAGAACATGTTTATTAGCAATGTTAATTAACCATTAAAAATAACAGAACTGCTGTGTAGACCTCTGGTAAGTTAACCCAGCAACTGGTTGTCACATTAAACATCTTGACTAAAAACACTGATCCCAAAACATTGCAGACAAAAGGAATCAACAACATGCACCAGCCAAGATCTGGCAAAAGCTCTCCACAACCTCACTCACTCCCACTGCTGCATGGTGACTTTCAATAGATAGTTCTGAAATTTTCTATGCAGCCAGAATAGCCTTCTCGTATGCAGGAGGAGATGATTATAAGTTAAAGTGGGACTGATGCTGGCTGGTCCTGCAACACCAAGAGCTCAGAAGACAGATAAAAATAATGAAGGTATCTGGCTGAAAAGTGAAAGAGAGCAGCTCTCTATTCTTCGTCTAAATATAATTTGGATTGTTATTATAGATGACAGAAAAAAAACCAGCAAGAGGTGCCATCTAATGCAATGCATTTATGTAGCCTTCCTCATATTCCACCACAGTCTCCCATCGCCCTTTATTAGGCAGCATCATTTTTGCACCTGCCTGTGAAAGCTCCAAAATAACTTTCCGTAAAAAATCGAAACCTCAACCAATACAATGGCACACCTTTTGTCAAAATTTTTTCTTCTGGAAAACTCCCAGAGTAGCTACTTCAGATTTAGACAACCTCCTACCATATTTCACATACTATAAGAATAAAAAAAATCCTAATCTGAAATTAGAAAGTGATAAAAATAGCTCAACTAATAAAGTCTCTTGTCAACAGACATTAACCTAATATCAAAACTGTAAAAAGCTTGAGAAATCAGGCTTTAATAATAATTATGGTCTCAATCTGCACTGCCTTTCAATACAAAAGAAAGAGCATTAAAAAAATTAGAGGCAAAAATAGATCTACTTCTTGAAGAGTTCTACATTACACAGGGTTTAAACAGTTATTGTTTTTAAATTCAAGAGCCTTGTGACGCAGGGATAACCCAAACCCAGGCGCTTAATGAGCATTTGTTTATCTGGTCTTTATTTAAGCTATATTTCAGTGCTAATTGATGCCATTTAACTTTCCTGTATTTATTTTTCCATCAAAAGAAATACATAGAAAACATAAAAAACTTCTGTTGAATAATTTTGTAAGATCATGATGGTATTTGAGTATCTTCTTCAAGAAGTTAAAGCACAAATAAGAAATGTTGTGATTCTATAATCCAGCCTGCAGCCCTTCTCCCAACACCTTACAGCTGTCTATCAACAACTAATATGTACCTAGAGAGTTACTAAGCTCTGTTTTGGCTGATTGATTGATAACTGATTCTTTATTAAGACCCCATCATGCACACAAATACATATATGCCTGCAGAAGCTTCTCCCCAACAGCTTTGTAACACTACCACATATATGCCTGATTTTTTTTTTTTAAATACATCTCCTGGTTCTCTCTAGATAGTCATTAGACAAACAGGGGTAGGCAAGCACTCTGAACAGAGGCGAGCAGCAGAAATAAAGCAGTCAGTCTTTCACAAAAAAAAACTCAAAAATTTTGAAGTTCATTGTCCTTTTTTAATCTGCTTTATGCTTATGTAAAGCCCTACACACATTTCGACAGGGAATTTTGTCATGACAGACAAGCACAGATGAATAAGGTTGTCTGTTATGAGACAGTATTTTCTTCCATGAAAGCAGATACTTAAAATATGGCATCAAGTTTCAGCAGAAAGTTTGGGCAATTAATCCCATGAAAGTAATGATACATTATAAAGAGAGCTAGAAGGAAGTCAAGAGATCATCTTCTCCTTCCCCAAGGGAGGTCCATTATACCCATATTACCCCTATCACTCCAGCCAGCTGTTTGTCTTATCTATTTTTAAAAGCTGATAGTGATTCCACAACACTCCCAGGTACTCCACGCCTCTGCTTCGCTATTCAGACAGTAAATGTTTCAATGGTTCTAAGCTGAATCCCCCTTGTTCCAATTTAAGCACATTATGTCTTGCTTTACACCCCAATAACATAGAAATCACTTTTATTTCCTACTCATGGCAGATGTTCCACACACTTGAAGACTTTCATGATCACCCTTCAGCCCTCCCTTCTCTAGAGTAAATAACCCCAGCTTGGTAAGTATTTTTCAACAGATCATGTCAAGTTTTCAAAGCAGCTGATTCTTGTCATTTGTTCTCCAGCTGATCCATCTCAACACACACCAGTCAAACCTAAATGCAGCACTCCAGCATAACACCTTGTAAATTCTGGGTGGGGTAGAATAATGCTGCATGCCTTGCAGCTCAAAACTTCAGCTTCCCAGCATGATGTACCTTCTCCCGCCATCTTTTCCCCCTCCCCCCCACAACAGCATCACACTGTGGAATCATTATACCTCTCAGATCCTCTTCTGCAAAGTGACGCCTATCCAACTATCTTGCATCTGAAAAGCTGAGTATTTTCTGCTGAAGTAAGAAGTCTCCAGTTTGTCCTATTTCACTTGGTATATTTTCGCCAGGTTGTCAGAATGATTTTGAAACCCCATACTGTTCTTCAATATACTTGCATTCTTCCCAACCTGTTGTCTGCTGCAAACTTAATAAATACCATCTATTCTATCATCTAGGTCGCTAATGAAAAATGATGACTAAAGCCAGTCATCCAGGTTTCTTACACCTGCAGCCCTGTGTAATTTCCTGGTTAGTGTTTCTACCCTGCATGCAATACAGCAAAAGGTTCTCAAAAGTGACAATATCCTCACCCCACACCCTCCCCCCACTAAAGGCAGATTTGCTGGTATAGCTTATTGGTAAAACTTGGCTATAAAAAAAAAACAAAACAAATTTCAGATTTATAGAGCAGTAATGTAAAAACTTTCTGGATTTAGATATATTTATATATATAGATATATTCTTGGTACTTCTGATAGACTCACTTCAACCATAAAAACAGCTGTATTTTTAAATGTGAATGAAAACATCTTAAGTGTTTCCTAGCAGAATCTAGAAGAGAAGCATCCACAAAGTATGACAATGATCTATAAAAACTCATTTTCATCAGCATCTTAATGATACTAAGAAGAATCACAGAATAGTTGAGGCTGGGTCTCAAGGCCATACCCACACATGGATGTAGAATGTGCCTGGTTTAATCCCATTTCCACCACATGCTGTGTTGAAGTGGAACATGTGTCTAGTCACCTGACTGTAAAATAGTACCATGTAGCAGAGGGGAAAAAAGCATTCCCAATGTCTATGTTCCCTGCACAACCTTTACAAAGGCATAGGTGAGCTTTTCCATTCAGGCTAGAACAGCAAGAACTTGTCTGTTTCCAGCGGCATGCTCAGCCCCATGTTAGGGACACCTGGGATAGCATGTTTGTCTCAAATGCTATGCTATGCTTGCCTTCAGTGCCTAAGGGCATGACGACACTAAACATTCATGAGTGAAGCCACTGGGATATGAGGAAATGTGGTTATGTGCAATTACATTGCCTTTTGCACTGTGGCAACCAACACACAATGAATGTAAAATAAGAGACTCCCAAGACCTGTGTCAGCCTTTTAGACTGTTACTCCCCCTCTGGCAGTTATCTGCCATCCCTTTCAGGCAAGCATGGCAATAGTATGGATTCACTTATCCCCAGTACTTTTTCTGACCCTTTCACATGCCCGTGTAACACACCTCAGTAAACCTCACAGGTCTAAGCTTGACTGGCTTGCTAGGAAAGACCATGACAGAGAAGTGGAAACACTACAACATTTGGGAGAAAGGACAAGAGGACAGAGATGGCAGAGAAAAAGAGCACACGGATGACAGGAACGTATGCTAATGCCAGGTTAGCTGCTGCCACAACTCAGAAAGCAAAGACTTGTTAAAGACTAAAAAGGCAGAAGTGGCTGATTAGCCCTTACAGAACAGAAAGGTATCCTGCCAAAGCAGCATTTTCCTTCTCCCAATCTACAAGAGAAAAGCTCTGTCCTGCTGCCATCCATCCCCCCCCTTTCCTTTTCAGCCCTCCACAGAAGCCTCCCACCTTCCTGCCGCCCACACTTTTGGCTGAAGTTACCTATTCAGTTTCTGCAACCTCCAGTCTCACAGTGAGCCATCAACGCCCCCCCAAGCACTGCTCATGCTGCCTGCCCCTCATTTTAGTCCCAGGAGCCATCACCCATCCTCCCATACACAAAGCATCTGGCAACCAGGTTCTTGGCATGCCTATCCCCATATGAAAACTACATTCACAGAGAGAGTCCTGCAAGCCTAAACCAGGCTCAGGATCCCTGCCCCAGCTCTCCACTGCTCTACCCCAGAGAGCGCACCTGCAAGGAAGGTGCTCGGCTTTAGGCAAAGGCTGAGCTGTATTTGTATTGAAGATACAAATGGATGGAAAACCTCCAGTAAAACAGAAGTGTGTCAAGAACAAAGTCAACAAAACTTTGTAAGAGGGTAAACATGACTTATAACTCCCATGGGGAGAAGGAGGCACATACTAGGATGGAGGGAAGTCAACAGGGCCCAGAAGTTTTAGGCAGAGAGAGAAGTGGTGGTAAAAGCAAAAATGGCCACAGCCACAAACATTATGCAGTATGTTCACAAGGGACTAATGAAGAAGAAACAGCCAATGTGATCTAACTATAGAGCAGGCATCACTGCCAGTCATGGACAATGGAGGCCCTGACAGTCAGCACAGGGTGCCTCCTGCTGCCACACTGTACTCTGGCTGCTTTAAAACTTAAAAGTCTGTCTATAGACCATGGACACATATTCCCCCCCAAGATCATACCAAGCCTTCCTCCTCCTCCAACTCTTCCTGCAGCTGTCTCACCCATTCCTGCCCAGAACTATAGCATAAAGCCTTCAGAGGAAGATGCATCAGGATTATTAGCATCTCCCAGTTCATTCAAGATCTCTACCAGTGAGGACATGTCTGCTTTGCTGCTCCTCAGAAATCCAGCTGTTGTCCCTGGTCCTCCAGAAGGAAGCGTTCATCTTCTGCAATTTTATCTGACTGCCAGTCCCTCTCACATCCACCCATCTCACATCCACCAGCAACCTCCTGATACTGACACTGAAGTAGCTTTTACTCTTCTCATGGCACAGGTTAACGAGCAGAATCCACTCCTCAGGGCCCCAGGCTGGCATTTTTAGGAGGGCAAAGGATTGCTGGAAGGATAGTTGTAAAAAGAAGAGAGGAAAGAAAGGGAGAGAATCATGAAGAACTATAAGGTTCAGAAAGGGGCCCATCATGAGGAGACTGACACAAAAGGTAGGTTGGGTATTAAAAAAAAAAAAAAAGGACTAGTGGATATGAAAGCTTAGTGAAAGAGGAAGGTGAGAGCCAAGAAGCATTGTGGGTCATGGATGACAGCCAATATGAAGGCACAGATGCCCTCCAGCTCTTGACATAGCAAAGGAAGCACATGAGGACATTACACGAACTCAGTGGTCCAAGAGCATTTTCCTAGTTCACATGTGCTAAGTACCCACTCATGGTTTGGTCTCTTACTTCCCCCCCTTAGGGGTAGGAGTACATCAGATTAACAGCCTGCAGAGGATCTTCCCATTTGGCTTCATCCAAAATAAATCTCTAGGGTGCATGTAACAGAACAATACAGTGTTAAGAAAATGTACACTACTGCCACCTAAGAGGCCAATATTAGAAAGTATCTATACAGCTACTTTTTCAGGTGGACTTTCCAATATTTTTATCCCAAGCTATGCAGCAACTAGGATGAAGATCTTGACTTGGAGTTCTGGGGGAAGCCAGCACACGGCAGCAGGTTTCAATTGCTCCTCAGAAGATACTGAAGCATTCTGCATAAACAGGAGTCTCCCAAATGCTTTATGCCAAGGCATATAAGCGTATAACATTGTGGTAGTCCAGCTGAATGACAAAGAAACTGCAGATAACAAATACATGAATAACCTTTATAATAAGCAGCCGTACTGGTTTGGAATACTGACAGTAATAAAAAATGTTCAAATTTGCATTTCACAGGAAAGGCGGAGGGAAGAAAAGACTTCCCTCCTCCTCCTAGACAAAACAGAAGTGGCTCATTGGGATTTCATGATCCTGACATCTCTAGAAAGTCAGCCTATACTTTAAATAATGGAATGACAATAATAATGAAAATTTCAAGGGGAAAATCTGTAATGCCAGAATGCCTGCCAGAAGACGCAAGGTGGGCACATCCCTGATGTTCAGCAACTGCCTCTTTTACCTGAGAGCAGATATTTAGAATATGGGTGATATTATTGCTACCAGAGGAACAAATATATTGTGCAGAAACCTCAGTGCTTCTTTCCTTAAAATAAAACCAAACATTTATTTGTAGGTTATACTTCATCCACCAGAAAAATGGCAAAAAAAAAAAAAAAAAATCATTAGAATTCTTTAAGCAGAGCACAGGTTCATCAAACAATCATGTAATCTCCCCAGAGCCCCACCATGACCCCAGTCCTACAGAAGCTAAATGTGTGCAAGCTAGAAATTGCACAGCCTCAGAAAGCTCTCTCTGTAGATTAAGAGATTATTCGAATCTTTGTAGCATCAGTGCCAAAAAAAAACCCCAACCAATTCATCAATAGAGCATAGGGCAGCCCAGATCACGCAATTCACGAAGACATTACAACTCCTTTGTGACAAACAATTCTTTTTGACAAACTTTGAATTTGCCTTAACTGAATAAAACTGGACTTCTCAAAATTAATGCCACAGGGGAAAAATAAACAATGAACAAGAAGCTCTTTCAATATGTCAGATTTTTGAGGTTCACTATTTGAATTTCAATCTGTGCTGACTAGCAGTGATTACCCACATGATGTTTGTTCTTCTGCCAGTTTTCTCACTAGGTAAGTACTGAGGCAGCAGAATAAAACAGGTGGTTATATGGTCATTTGTTCTTTTTGTGTATGTCATACAATACTGAAGTTTTACTAGAACAAATACCAAAGAGAAATAGTTTTACTCTCTCACCATGCAACTTCTGTTCACAGAACAAACAAGATGACACAGCCAATGCTAATTTAAAAATACTTATAGCAAGTATCTTTCAAAAATATTTGTGTTATTCAACATGCGTATATCACATTTGCCACTGAAAGTCAGAATTTAATCACGTAATTATTGTGCTCACAAACTAAGTTACCCGTAGACGCCAACCTGCTGCTCAAGAGATCACCACTCCCTTGCCTCAGCAGCTCACATTTCCAGCCATTAAATTGCCCTGGCATTTTCCCTCTGCTCTTGCTATAGGCTTTGCTGCTTCTATGTACACAGAAACACTGCAAACACCACAAACTGCCGGTTCAACAGGTAATGCAGGATACAAGGGCAGAACCAACAGAAACAGAGCAGTTCAGTGAAAAAGGCTGCAAGCTGAAAAGGCTGCTTGGGGGAGCAGACTGTCACACAGGAAGAGCAAGAACAGCAGGTTAGCCAGTTTGTCAGACCTCCATCCCATTACTCTTTTTTGCCTCATTTTGTCAGGTTCACTATTCAAGTTTTAGTAGTGAACTGATGAGGTCTTTTCTACTGCCATTTCTTTGGCAGTAGGAAAGTGCTAAAATAATCGAATTATTTTAGCACCTCAGCACCTGCCTTCACATCACCGGCAATCCATTAGCCATGAGATCTGGCCCTCAAACATCTAGGCTGAACCTCATGTGCTATAAAATAATTATTTTTATGTATACAAATATTTTAAATATTTAAAATTTCATAGAAACTATTCTACTGCAAAAACATTTTTTCATTTAGGCAAAGCATGAAGGCACCCAAATACTTGATTTTCTTTGCTCCCTCCAAGAATCATGCAATTCCCCCATCCTGAAATTCTGCAACATTCCTACAGGACCATGACTTGACCCTAGAGGCTGATTCCATTTTGCTTTTTCCCTGTGGCTTTATCTGATCACAATTTTGATAAAGAATTACTTAAGATTATTCTTCATTCTTGACCCTGTCCTGTCCTCACCTAAGTAGCCAAAACAAAATTCCAACAGGGCATAGCACACTCAGAGCACTATGGAGAAGCACGGTACCTGGTCAAGCATGGGTCAGGTGATAATTTACATTACTTAGACACCACAGCACTCACAGAACAGTAGATAAATATCACGTTACACAATTAAGCTTTAAAACCTGAACACCTCATTTTCTGGACATCAATCCTCCAGGTAGCCATGTTATTTCAATAAATTTCATGATGTTCTGGGCCTTGTAAACATATCTATGTGATTAAAGAATATAACGGATAATGCTGTATGAACATATGTCCCAACAGTACAACAAAGAATGGTTTTAAAATACACAAAAAAGTAATCACTACCTGACTTTTTTTTTGTAGGTATATGTAAAGATTTTGTGCATGCACACACACAAACAGATGAGCCTGAATTTACCAGTAACAAGGTTTCACAACACTTCAAAATATCCTCAAGCAGTGTATACATCTTTCATTGAAAAGGGACATGATGAATTACATTAAAATAGATAGTTCCTTTCTTTAACATGTGATGTGATAAATCATAGAGAGATGTCACTGGGTAAAACCCACACATACACTAGTAAAACATGAGTTAAGAGACAACATGCAGAGATATGTAATAATATTAATATTGGTATAAAGGAAGCAGGGATGCAAATGTGCATGTGAAAGCACCAAAAGAAACAACAGAACAAGATTAAACAGAATGGCCTATGCTGATAGCCAAGGACACAACTAACAGCAATAAAATACCAAGGGATGTGTTGTTTGTCCACGGTACAAAGGACTTGTCTGCAGAAGACGCTGCACTGACAACAGAAAGATGGCAACAAGGCTACACAGCATGCTGCACGTGCCATTACTCTTCCCGTTAGCCCAACACAACTTTAAAACAAGGAAACACAGACAATGGTCAGCAGACTTGAATAAAATTTATGGAGGCTGAAGTAAACAAGATTGTGAGGAAAAGGATCATGCTATGGTAACTGTTGTCTCCCAAAGCAGACAAAAAATGTGTCCAAAAACGAGTTATTCATTGTCAATCACAAAGAACCCAAGAGATGCAATGAGGATTCAACATCTGGTGGCCCTTGTCCCCCATGTCATACACACGTGACCTGCCCAGACATGTAGACTTTGTGGAGTATTTGAATTCCTTGTTCAGAGTTTGCATCAAAATCTCAATAAAGCATACATTAAATAAATTAGAGTTCACTAACAGATCTCAAAAAAAGTTGCCAGTGGAGGAAATCTCCTTTGTACAAAGGAGATTTTTTTTTTTTTACGAGTTTGTAAAATTTCATCGTCTAGCTTGATGCTATTCAGCATTTTCATCAGTGATAAGGAAATTAGATTTAAAGCCACTGCTGAAAGTTCAAAGACGAAACACTGAAGAAATGACAAATATTGAAGACAACAAGGTTGTCGTATACAAAGCGATATGGATCTCCTGGTAATCTGTGCTCCTTTAAACAAAAATGCATTTTAATGACAAATGCAATGTTAAGCATCTAGAAACTTGGGAGTGTCTGCTGTACTTAGGAAGTCACCATGAAGAAAAATAACTTAGGGGTGCTTAGAAGACATTGTTCTCCCAGTGTGTTGCTGTGACAAAAGGTGCTGATAGAAACAGTAACACAGAGCTATAAAAGGGAGATGGTTTTTTATATCTACCCATAGCATGAGCAAAACATTGCAAAATTAGACTTGCAGGAAAAAAAAATTCCCCTCAATGACAGCAGTAGAAAAACCCTGAAAGTGAAGGACTTGAATCTACGCAGTTTGTCAGAAAGACAGAAATGTGGTTATTAAGCACCAGACGGCATACCGACTATAGTACACTGCCACCAAGGAGAAAAGCAGCTAAACCAGCATGTTCTCATTTAACACAGAAGCACGTACAGAAATAGTGCTAGTAACACTTAACACTAAAGCATACACTTCTTAAGAATCAAACGTGGGCTACAGAGAGTATCCATCTGAGCACAAACCATCCATATTAGAATTGAGAGATTCATTACCTGGCGAGAGATTCATTACCTGGCAACAATAACCAGTCTACTCCACTTTCCAAATTTAAGATAATTATAATATCCCAAATAATTTAAGATTAAAAGTGACTAGTTTTCTTTTCATGATTAACACTTTGTTGTTTATTACAAAGGTACAAGATGAACATATTGGACACAATCATTTGAAAGTGCAAAGCGGAGTTTCAGCTTACTTTAAACTCAGATGAAGCTGAAGAAAATGAGCGGATAAAATGGAAAAGAAAATTAAATGGAAGAAAAAAATAGCTGGTTCTACTTTCAGCACTCTAAAGCATAAGACCTTCTCAGCTCTACCCACAGCTTCCACTCCGCTCCTTCCAGAGAAGCCCTCTATCTTTGATACACAGTTTAGCAGTACTGTGTTATTTGCTGATAAAAACAGCTATTCTTGACTGTGACACCAAAAAAGCCAATTTTTTTTTTTTTTTTGCTACTGGGCCTGAAAACCCTAAACATGGATGCAACTAACCCAACAGAAGAAAGTTACTCTTTTTTAGATATAATTTAGATCAGCAAACTAAGTCTATTGCTCTAACACACAGGCAAAGAGTGATAAAAGCATCTGATGCACAGGTAATGGCAGCGGAACTTCATGAATAGGTGGATTCATAGCTAAGCATAAGCTGTACCCACAATACAGACTGCAATACCCAAGCTATCGAAGTGTAGAGATTAGCAAGGGCTAGCTCCTGCCAGCCCTGCCTCACAAGCCTTCCTGCCTACCTATTTTGCCCCCTCCACTTCCTGCCAAAGGTCAACACGCTAGAGACATGCAACAAGGACTTTCCTGGGGGCAGCCTTGCCCCACATCCCTTGTCCAGGCACATCAAATTCCTTAAGCTGCTATCAGAAGGAGTCTTCTATCAGCACACACCAATGTGCAGTAAAAATTCCCGCCAACAGAAGATATGTGAGCCACAGTTACAGAGGCAGACACTCTAAAGAACAAACTGATCTAAATCTCTATACTTTCAGTGTAACAATGGTACTTATCAAAACCTCAGGTCAACTTGTCTACTTCATCTCTACACAAATATAAACAGCAGTAGCAGCAAAGTATATACAGAAGAGAGCTACAGCAAAACAAATTTCCATTTCAACACTATTTCACAGCATGTGGAACTCATTGCTCAGATTTACATGTAACTGTTGGTAAGTGCTCTGCAGAAAGTTCTTTCAAAGTATTTGTTTTTCTCTTGTAATAATTTAATGGGATATTGCACATTATTGTAACTAGAGGCACTCAGTTTCTCTCAATGAACACCAGATTGCAGAGGCTGTGCGCTTTCAGAGGAAAAAAATCCAAACAAGCCCTAAAACCTTCATAAACAGAGAAACAGACAGTTTTTATTTTAATTAGGAATACAAATTTTGAGTAACTTGAGTATCTCAAGACTGCATTTTGAATAGCTTTTATAATTAATATGGTAAATATTTTATTTCTCCAAAATCTAGTATTATTTAGTGATCTGTCTAAAATTGTTTAGATAATACTTGCCAAAACAAATCACTATTTTCCAGAACTTAAATGAAGTTTCTGTCTTCAGCTATAATGAAACAAATTTGAATTTCTGTGCTTTGCAAATGATGTACCACAACACGAGCACTTTCAGCAAATTAGTGCCCTTCTGCAAAAATACATTCAATGAAAAAAGCTCCAAAGCTGCATGCATAAGCATACATGCAGCTCCTGAAACATGCACACATAAGATAAAGGAAGTAGCAATCTTTCTTAAATGTTTTGGGGTGCTTCGAAGCTTTTGTTTGTGTTATTTTTCAATTCTTCACAGTTACTCAAAATTCATTTCCTTGACTGACAGTTGTGTCCTTCAAGCCACAGAGAAGCCTATGCAGTTAAGGAGATAAAACTCAAAAGCAGCTGTTGGCAGAGAGTTAGGTTTGTACAATCAATGTATTTCACTTTTCAGGTTTCCTTTGGGTGCTCTGGCATCCCATCTAAACACTTTTCTTTATCACAGGTTACCTATATACATAGACAATTTTTTTTCTAGATATAACTATAAGTATACATATATAAGTGCACACAGAAACTGTCAATCAAATTCCAGTTTTGTCCACCTACATGACACTGGCCTCAGAGCTTTTTTTGTCTTTTTAAGTATGGTTGGCATGATTTCATAATTCCATTCCGCTCAATTTCTCATACCCACTTTTTCCCTGAGGTTAACCAATAGTCCATATTTGTCATTGATAAAAACTTTCTTAGAAAACTGCTACTAACTTTCTTGACAGTTATTTAAGGCCTTAAGCAAGCAGTGGTTTCAACTAGTGTTTCTCTTGAATTCTTGGCTGGTCACACTCTTATGTTGCTGTTATCCAAGGATATCAGCTGCTTCACTGTAATGCATAAATGAATTTTATGAAAATTCTGTGACCAACTTTTACATTTCCACAGGTGCAAGTAAATTATACAATCACTGCTACTGAACTAGAGTCCATAGTTTATAATTACTGAAATTAGTTTCAGAAATGTCAAGAGAAGGACAGATGCAGCAAAAATAAATACAGAAAAGTGATCTAGCTCCAAATTAAATGGAAATTGACAGATTAAACAAAAGAAAAAGGAACGAGAACTGATTTAGTCTGGAAAAGTCAGGTATTTTACTTCTAGGGTAGGTGCTTTAACCACTGAAGCTCTAAAGAAAGGAGGAACCTCCTCTACCTACCCACTTACTTCTTTTTAAGTATTGCTGTTTTTGAAGGCTCCCTCTCCACCTCGCAGAAGCCCGCTTATTAATTCATTTTTAGGAGAAGGGCATTTTAAACCAGAATGTACCTGCTTAAAGCTGAGGATAATTTTTGTGCCACAACCTTTGAGTTCATGCCCTGTCTCTCTGTAGTTCTCATTTTGCTGTACTTTGTGGGTATGGAAAGGAAACAAAAGAGGATAAGGACATTGATGCCTTAAATTCAGTGAGGCATCGTTGGTTAACACACAACATACACTGAGACATCTTCTCTGGCTACCTACTACAGCTAGATACACTCTGAATATGTAAAGGATAGGGATTTTTACATGCCATTAGGCATTCTCCGATTCATCAGAGGATCTGCATGCTTCATACACAGACATTAGCAACACTTAACTGATCAAATTAAATCTGTATTTCTGGGTCTGACTTAACATTAAGCACAAATGTCTCCCTTTATGTTTGGAAGTGTCTGGTGAAAATAAACAAATCAATAAAAATATCATAACAACATATAAATAATCCATCCCTATAGTGGCAGTGTGCAGAAATACACTTCGAAATAATTTTCTGATGGAGTTGCAAAGTGGGATAGTTAACAGCCATGCAGGTTTACAATCATGTTAAGCTTATATAAAGTCATTTTCACTGCTGGAGACAGCCCTACAGAAAGCTCCCGGCCATTCATTCTGCCTCCATGCCACCACACCCTGCTGCCAGAAAGGCATTTGTGCAGCTAGACAGTCAAACATGCTGAAGAACCTGCATGAAGCTAGTTGGAACCTGGATCAGTTCTACCTGTGCCCAAGCAAGCACTTGTGCCAGCATGGCCAGAGGGTGCTCTGAGGATGGAAAAGCTCACTTCTTTCTCAGCCAGCACCCCTTATCTCAGTTTATGCCAACTATGCTGAAGTTAACTTTAACCTTTTAACATGTTTTTGTCTGCAATTCTTTCTTTAGGAGTTGACGTATAACAACTATGTAGAATCAGAATTGGGTTTAATTGCAAGATGCCAACAGAAAGCTTAACTTATTTCATGAGATCCAAAAATGAGGCCCCACAACCACACATAATCTGAGGAAGAGTGGAAAAATTAAGCTCTCTCCCTCTCCAAGTTTTCTTCACTTTATGTCGTCAATCCCCTCCCACAGTTCCCACTAAAGCACATTACATTTCCCAAGCCTCCTTTTCCAACCCCTCTAGATTCTTTCTTGACTTCTGCCACCACCATGCCCTTAACCTTTAGTCTTCTATTTCAAAACCAGGGAACACAGTTTCATACTACCCTGCCCTTACAGCAGCTGAATCTTGTGTAACAAAAAGCAGCGAAGCTGTTGGTTTCCAGAGAAGTCTCTGTTTCCAGAGAAGTCTCTGGACTGAGCAATGGTAACATAAATAGGTCAGTGAAAACAGAGGGCATGTTCTTTAGCTGAAGCCAGTTGGGCTTGTAGGTTGACAGCCATGGAGCTAGATCAAAAGGTCAGCTACTAGGTGCAATAACACCACACATGGCAAGAACATATGTGCCCAATGGCCCAATCAGGGTACCCCTGGCAGATGAATGGCAGATGAGGTTCAACAAGTAAGCAAGCATTGCCAACTTGCAGCAGGTAACACAATGTGTTGGAATGGATGCCACAGCTAATGAACTCGGAGTAACAGCTACTGCACAGGTACATTCCCCTATTTATGGTTTTGCTGACGGTAAGTCAGCATCGCCCTCTTTCACTGCCTATCTGATCAACTTAATAAAAAAACCTGAGTACCACTTCTGGCATCAAGTTGAGCACATAGCTAAATAAGTCCAAGAGCTCTGGCTGGTTCAGCAGAATAGGTAGGGAAAAGCTGGTACTCCATAGCAGTCAAATACCACTTCTTTTCAAACGATCTGTTACTCAGTATGCTTCCTGCCAAATACCCACCTTTCCATATAACCATGTTATATATACCATATCCCATCCCACTGAGACTTAGAATCAGCAGCCTCCTTTATGTTGTCATAGAAAATGTATTTTAAAATTATCTGCATATATATGGAAAACAACTCTCTATGGCCCAGCTGGTAGCCAGTCTAAAATGGGTATAAAAAAAATACAACAGATATAAAAGAAAGCTTAAATATTTTGCATGCTAACTCTGAAACATACACATGGTGAACCATAAGCAAGCCACTTTTCCTCATGCATCCCTCTTTCCTTTCCTCCTCTGATTATATCATACAAGAGAATAAGATACCATTTCAAAGGTGGGGGGGGGGAGGAGAGGAATCAGTACCAGTCATTCATCAACCCAAACCTCGCTTTCCAAGCTTCTCTACGTGATCATCCCTGAACCAGCTCTGTCTGTCCTGCTTAAAGCTGCATACTTCACATGCCACTGGCTCTGAAGCTCCAGAAGACAAAAATTATGTCTACCTGGAGCCATTCAGGACCTCTAGAAGTTTATGGCAATAAAACCATAGGACCTCTCATGTTTTTAAATTCAGTCTTCATTTCAACAAGCATATAACATGCAAACAGAGCAGCCAACATGGCCCATACACACAACCCCTGATGCTATACAGCCCTTGCTAACCTCAGCACTATGAGGCCTGTTAACTAAGGTAGCAGTATTAAAGGTATTTTAAAATACCATCTGCAGAATCATAAGCACTTTAATAACTAGATATGATTATGCTGACAAGGGGCTATTCCTTTACTATACTTTATTAAAGTCTCAGCAACTTTACATAATGTGCACATACATCTCAGTGACCAGCTATAAAAATATGTATATGAATGCAATTGAGGTGATTGCTTTGCAGCTGTTTTTCAAACCTGGAGAAAAATATCTAATAACATTCAATGTCAAACATCACCGCAAGAGTAAGCAAGGTCATGGCTACAGATAAAAAGAGAGCCTCAAAAACCACTTTCTGCTCTAGCTAAAGTCAACACAAGTTTAGCCATTAACTTCAAAAGAGGCAGTCTTTTGTCCACACAACAGTTTCAGGTTAATATAAAGCACAAAGAGCAGCAAAAGAAAGCACCAAAAAACATTTTCCTTAACTGTTTTTCTCTCTATCATTGCAATAATCAAATACTCGATGTGGCATTAGTTTTATATTTTCTTGACTTTTCTTAAATAATGGGTTGGCTTACTATTTAGTATAAGACTTTTCATGTGTCAGAACCTAAAACAAGAAAGTCTTTTCCAAGTCAGCAGATGTCCTACAAAGTACACACTTCTGGTATTATTATTATCTGGTATATTAAGTCAGAACAACAGAGCACTTAACTGCTCTTTCCCAGCAATTACAGTTTCAGTTATTCACATACCTAACCTTACTATCACCAAAAGATACACAGCACTATCCAGTTGAAAACAAGTATAGAAAAATAAAATCAAATAACTGGCCTTTTGTGCATGGGCTTTGGGTTTTATTCACAATGTGTTGTCACATTAAGACAAGCTTATTCAAGTACAGGGACAACCTTATAGACCTAGGGTATTTTCTGAAAGACAGTAAGAAACAAGTTCTGTTCACTTCCTAAGACATTTTGCTATGTTCTTATCCCAATACTTTCTCAATAAATTACTAATAAAGAAGAAGAAATAAAACAGATACAAATAAAAATGCAAGCTTTAAAACCAAACAGCTCAAAAACAGTAGAAAAACAAAGCCAAGGTACAGAAATTTAAACAAAGCACAACTAAACCACCATATCCAAGTTTCATATTATTCTAACTCAGTAACAATTTATACAAGAATATACAATCTTTACTTCCACTAACCAGAACAGTAGCTTAACAACCCTATACAGTTAGTAGAACTCACCTATTCTTTGTTCCTCCTACCTTTTCATCCACAGGTCTGATCACAGAATTTCATAAGGAAACAGTTTTACTTATGTGTCAAGTTTCATTTATATTATTCACAAAGAAACCAAATTTCTTCCTTGATTTTTAACAAGAGAAATCTTCAATACAAATCAAAAACTTCATCATAAGAACTTTTTGACACTTTGGAAATCCCTCACAATAGCTCCTCTAGAAGAGGGGGAAGGGCATGAAAAAGGTCACTGCACAACCCATAGGTTTTCATTTACAATCTTAATTTCTTTGTATCTATTTTAAGGCAGATCAACTACCACTTTAATCTTCATTTTAACTGCCCTGAAAAGACTAGCCTACTCAAAAACTGTCAAAACTACATACTATACTGTGAGAACAATAGAAAAAACTTCATGTACTTACAAACTTCCTCTTCTTGGAAGGCTCAGCTCCTTCTGCAACAGAGAAGAGTTACACTGTATTAGGAATAAAAGTTATTTTAATTGGAAGTGGCCTTTTTAAGACAAGTACTGTAGTCCTCCCATCCCACCAGTAGCAGACAGATAGAAGTGGTGTATTTGGACTGCAATAAAAGATGATACAGATTTTACATGCACCATCTTTTACTTGTTGCCTTCCATTCTTATTTGAAATATTAACATTAGCAATGGGAAAAGTCTAGGCCTTTTTGTAGCAGCAACATTAAAATACATCAAACAATAGACGGATGTTATAGAAAAGCCTTACAGTCAGAGCTATGATGCATTGGTAACAGTATTAAAATTTGCAAGAGTCAGTGACAAAGATATACACCAAGTTCTTTCCAGCATCCATCATTTGCAGAAGTTGTTAACAACAGCATCAAGACCTAAACAGGTGACCATCGCCACCAAGGTTTCTACATGGTGTTCTTGAACCCCAAAAAGTTGAAGTACATACCAGTCTGGTCAGTTATAAATCATTATAGTTTATTACAATCTTTTGCAAAGTGCTAGCATAACAACAGAATCACTGCTGTACAAACATTTCTGCAACTTTTGCTGAGAACAGTTAAACTACTGTTTATGGGACTGACAAGATAGCCTGCTAGCCAGATGGAAATTGCAGAAAAAGATTTTCTAGCATTTTATCGTAGAAGCAAGCCACAAGATTCATGAAGTTTTGCCCATCAGAAATAAGCATAATATATATATCCACAAGTAGATTATCTTGTATTGTATAAATCACAGAATAGCTGAGGCTGGAAGGGACCTCTGGAGATCCTCTGGTCCAACCTGCTCAAAGCTGGGCCAATTACAGCAGGTTACTCAAGACTGCATCTGGCTGGGTTTTGAACATCTGCAAAGACAGAGACTCCACAACCTCTCTGGGCAATCTGTTCCAGTGTTCAACTACCCTCACTTTTTTTCATTTCTCACATGAACTTATATTCTGAATGCTACCTTAGTTAAGTCTTCTCTGCAATTAAGTCCAGCAGGGAGTACCACCTGCATTTAAACAAAGGGACAACCTGTCTGACCTAGAAGACACACAGATACATTTAAAGTTGAAGAGCATCACAAAAGACAAGGTTGCATATGAGAGTGATTCACGTTACGTGGACGGATGTCTTTAGTCACTCAATTGCATTATTTTATGTTTACTTTCAATATCCTCATGAAAGGCTGTTTTAAAGTATGTAACAGACACTCAGTTTCCATTCTAGAAGTTATCAAAGGGAATAATCACAAAATTCTCTTTCAAAAGTAAATACATATATATATATATGCATGCTGTGTATGTGTGCACACGTTTATTTCACATAGCACATAAAGTTAAGTTATAGTATTGACCAGAAAATGCACATGAAAATACAATTGAACAGATAAAAATAGTTCAGGCAGGCACCTTAGAAAAGGCCATAAGGGAATGAATAATTATGTATTCTTTAGAGACTTTTAAATGGTGTGCAGTAAATAAAGCCTGGGCTGCTAACTGAATGATAAGGATTAAAATATCAAGTAGCTGCTCCATTCCTGAGCACCGCCCATCCTGTTCCCTGAATGAGGCAGGAAAAAATAGTGTGAAACAATGTAATTAGAGATCATAATGCAAAGGCATAGGAGAGCAGAATTAGGGGCCTTGGTAACAAATTCTGGCACTTCCTAGGAAGTTCCAGCAACTGTTCAGAATTTGCAATTTAAAACAACATCTTTTAGCATAACATGTGCTGACATACAAAAGAACAGGTACACCTGCATACAATATTGCATTATGAAGCTGAGTAATTCCCCTAAATTTAAAATGTCGCATTCATCATGAACAAAATGTAACTGCAATTTAGAACCCACGTACTTCCCTTTGTATGTTTTTTTTCTTTAATATTTACAATGCCATTGTGTTCTATTTCTAACGTAAAACTTTACTTGTAATTCTAGGCACTGTCATACCGTAACAGACAATGATTGTGGAAAACCTGCCAAAACGTATAAGCAAGAATCATACTTGGTTCTGCATCCCATTTAACAGAGTTGCAATATGTACTTTAAATTTGTTTCTTATGATTCAGGTCTATTTTTTTTTTAAATCAGAGTGGTTTTTTTATAGTTTATCATTATAACAGCACAGCAAATGACAGACACTGCCTTCTGTAGACACCTGAAATCACATTAATCTCTTGGCCTGTTCTCATGCATGCCATCCTCAAGCACTAGTTTTGACTAGAATCATAGCATCATAGAGTACTTTGGGTTGGAAGGGACCATTAAAGGTCATCGAGTCCAATCATTGAGTCCAACCCCCCTGCAATGAGCAGGGACATCTGCAACTACATCAGGTTGCTCAGAGCCCCGTCCAACCTGACCTTGAATGTTTCCAGGGATGGGACATCTACCACCTCTCTGGGAAACCTGTTCCAGTGTTTCACCACCCTCACTGTAAAAAATTTCTTCCTTGTATCTAGTCTATTGTAGTTTCTTTTGTAGTTTCAAACCATTACCCCTTGTCCTATTGCAACAGGCCCTGCTAAAAAGTCTGTCCCCATATTTGTTACAAGCCCCCTTTAAGTATTGACAGGCTGCAATAAGGTCTCCCTGGAGCCTTCTCTTCTCCAGCCTAAGTAACCCCAACTCTCTCAGCATTTCCTCACAGGGGAGGTGTTCCATCCCCCTGATCGTTTTTGTGGCCCTCCTCTGGACCTGCTCCAACAGGTCCATGTCTTTCCTGTGCTGAGGACTCCAGAGCTGGACACAGTACTCCAGGTGGGGTCTCACCAGAGCGGAGGAGAGCAGTAGAATCACCTCCCTCAACCTCTTGGCCACGCCTTTTTTGAGGCAGCCCAGGATACAGTTGGCTTTCTGGGCTGTGAGGACTACAGAATAAGGTTCCATAAGAGATGATTTACTGTAATGACTTGCTGGTAAAGATATTAAGAACTGCCAAGATCTTCCCATACAAAGTAAAAAATGAAACAAAACCTCAGGTATGTAATTCATACAGGAAAATTTACAAAACATTGCAAATAAAGCATCTGCAAGGTTGGATTTTAAAACAGTATTCATATAAACAAACAAAACAAGGAATGAAACAAACCAAATATCCTTTCTGGAGAGTATCTATATCCTCATTTTTCCTATATATCACAATGATGTTAAAATGCAAGGTCACTTCCCATGCTTGTCCAGCTGGAGTATCTCTAAGACAAAAATAAACCCCAAAACATAGTAAACTGAAGCTTGTTTTTCTGTCTCAGATCAGGCTGTATTTTTACAGCTCCTACATGATTTTTTAGTGTCACTTAGGACTCACCTGCCCCAAAGATTTTTGCACAGCCTGAAAAAATTATCAGATTATCAACTGTGTCAGTACAGGCTTTCTTACTCCAGACAAGGCTCACCAACATTATGCTAGCTCTGTAATACTACAGCAGAGCTCCACAGCTGGGTCTATGCAAAGCAAGGGGGTAAAGTGTAAACATGCTCTACATGGGGCTAACCTATAGCTTAGATTAATCATTTATTTCCTAGGTACATAAAAACAATCCATACTATTCAAAAGCTAATGATGCCATTTTCATTCCGTTTCTCCCAGCTGTTTTACTCACAGCCACTGAAAACAGGGAAGCACTGAATGATACCATACCAAAAATCAGTCAGTTCTTCAAGCTTGCAACGCTCCAGCTCAGATCTCAGTTACACTGCAAATGACCTATAACAACTTCACGGTTTTCTGGCATTACACTGTTTCCTTTCTGAAAGCCTCAATAAAAGACTCAAAAGACCAGCCGTCCTAGTTTCACTGCACAGCATCCAACACACACGGACTGCTGAAGGTAAAAACATAGTGTTGTCAAGACCTTCATGTACTTAGCAGGCATGCCCCTGGAGTATTAAAAAGAGGAAAAGATGCCTTCAGTACAACTCTGCATGGTTCTTGGGCACCAGCTCTGCCCCAGAGGACATCATGCTCTTTTGCCCTTACCCTACGTGGAATCCTCCTCTGGCCAGTATGAGTTGGGCTGGTTTTAGGGCTGTTTCATTCCACTGCAATAACACAAAGCAGACTTAATGACCAGAGACTCTTGCCCTTGAGGCCCTTTGTGTCTCAAAAACCGTGGTCTGAAAACATAATAAACCTTGCCTCAGGTTTAAGAGATCTGTGCAAGCCTGTGCCAAATTCCTGCAATGTTGCGTTAAGTCCCATGTGTACTGAATTTAACTGCAGCTACCATTAATCAGTTCAAACTCCATAATCCATGCATTTTACTATCAATAGCATGGTTTTACAAGCACAGACGCTTTTTGATTATTTTAGTAATTACGATTCTTCCTCTGGTCCTACATATCTGTAAGACACTTCAGTATGGACAAGTTCAGTCAATGCACCACAGTGTAGATATCCAGCCTTATAAAAAACCACACTCACTGAATAAAGCACACTGGACTTTATTCTGGGTCAAAGTCTTCACCCGACTAACTAGAAACATGGTTTAAATACTAGAACTATATAAAAAGGTTTAAACAACAGAGGTGACTTAGAAAACACTAACTTCATTTCATTTCTTGTAAATATTACCAGCAAATTACAGAAAATTTAAAATATTTAATTTCCTCCCTTATATGGGAGGAAGAAAAGGTACCATTAACTTATTGCTTGTTGCTGGCTTCAGTTTTAAAGAATCAATAAAAAGCTGGCACATTCATAAGATACTAAAGATGCAGCTAATGCTGTCAATACTGGTTGATTTTAGAACCACAGTAAATTTGCTCCATCTTCCAACAACAATCACCATGTTCAAATATTCAAAAAGTCTTATCTTTCAGAGTTTTCAGTTGTCCGTGAAGTAGTGTGAAAAAATTAACCTTTTCAAGACAAATTTCAGTAATGCATTCTTCAGCTGGGGAGCTGTTAAGTGTGATAAGATTAATATGACAGGTTTTTTTACACTGTTGTCCTACCCATAGGCTGTAAGCATCTGAGGGCTTTCTGGTAACATATGTTAGATCTTAATATACTGCATTAAGAATAGGTTAACATTGTAATATTAACACTGCATTAATAGTAGTGGGAAGAAAAAAAATATCAGCAATGGCACACAATTCACCTTCTTATAATCACTGACAGCAAGAGTTACTGCTTTGACAGATAAATTTGAAGGACTTTCTTTTTAAGCAGTTACTATGTTTTTGCTGAAGAAAAGTTGGGGGATGACAGCAGATACTACATTTGGATGTGGGAATAAGGAAAAAAAGCAGGGCAAGTAACACAGTATAGGATTGTTTTGATCTATCAGGGAAAGGGGTTGCACTGTGTAAGAGCTTTTTACAAGCTAATGTTGACCTCTTTATAAGATTAATATATAAAGCCATTGTATTAATCCATTCTAAATACCTTCTAAGCAAGACAGTGGCAGGTTATGCTTTCATTTGATTGCTTCCAACTTTGCTAAAATTCAGTTCTTCAGATTCACAGAGCACATTACCAAGGGGCTCAGCGTGCAGACAGATCAACCCCCTCAAATGCCCCGAGTGTTAACTGTCTTACACCAAACGTGTGTCTCCTGCTGTAATTTTGTTTCTCTGTCAAAGCCATCCTTTGTTCTTATGACAACTTAGGATGTTTCCTGGTTCCAAGAATAGTAAGCCTCTGCCTCAGAAATGGTTTTCTATTAACACTAGGGTTGAATTTTAGAGTGGATATTGACTTCAAAATTTCTGGTTCAAGACAGGATTAATAGATTTTCAAAAGGGTGCAGAAAGGTGTTCAGCTCTTCTTTGTCAGTCAAAGTGTTCTCACTTGGATCTGATTTCTTAAAAAACAGGTATAACTATAAAATTGTTCTCCCTTCCAGATGACCCAAGCGAGTTTGTGTTTGGACCACGTCTTCTCAGCAATCCTAGGCTGAACTGGCTTGTCCAAGATGGAATTCTATATTCACTTTTCATAGGAAAACTGTACCGATACCTTCTTCACTGGTAACATAAGTCCCAGTCAAGATCACCGTCTTTCCCTTTCCACAGTGGCTGCCAAGGGGCTAGGCATTATTAATGCCTTACAGTAAACTCTGATGTTCTGCCTTTCAGCTGAAGGCTTTCATATTCTTTCCAGTCATCCAGATGCAGCCACCAGTTTACTAGGGTTTTTGCTTAGTGTGTACCCTCACCAATTAAATCAAAAGTCAACTCTTCACAAGCATTTTCATGACTGAAAATTGCCACTTCTGCATCGGCAAGCTCTGGAAGGTAGTTACTGTTACTCAGGGAAGACCCCATTCACAGTTCTCCCATGTCACCTGCAGAACACTCCTTGGCACAGAACACAAGGCTTCTTTTACATATTTTTAACTATGCATTTCAACCTAATGTTATTCTGCATTGTAACTTACCCCCCTCACATTCCCAAACACTAAAAAAAAAACCCCACCTTGTAAATAATGAACTTGAAGTCACAAATTAGCAACAACTACTGCAGATTTTAACAGGGGATATACTGTAAAAGTAAAGAGGCACTTAAGCTCAGATTTAACCAGAAAAGGTCACATTTTATCTAATTCAATATTCTGTTCTACACAATTCATTTTTATCTCCTCAGTTAACCTCCCTCCTTTGGTTACAGGCACTATTGACTGTATCTTTCAAAGTAGAAACATCTCTTGTGCATCAGCTCTATGGGTTCTGATATGCGATGTAAAAGGAATACCCAGGTGCCTATTTAAAGCTAGGCATTATCAATTTAAATGCAAATTAAGTGGATCAAAAAGAATGCCGAACAGGCTACATATAAAAAACAGACAATAAAAAGAATCAATTGCTTTATCGTGTACAATACAGAAGCAATTTAAATAATCTATTTGTATTTTCCTATAGATAAACCAGATACAACATTAAGATTTATAATAGACTAAACTGAACTAAGTAAACGGCAGTTAAATATGTCTTGCTTTGCCTAGTATTCTTTTAAAAACTCTCTTACAGCATTAAAAAACACTGATCCCTATGGAAGAAGAAGAAACATTTCAGAATTATTCCATGCATTAACAGTATGGAGTTCCCTATGAACTACACTATAGTCTGAAGTCTTTCCAATTATGGGATCGGTAAAACATTTAGCAACCAAAAGAACTGTCCAGAAAGAATTACATTGTTTAAGAGATACAATACAAATGACACTCTCAACTAAATTTTGAAACAAATTAACAGAAATCAAAGAACAATTCCTATACCCGAACTTACAGGCTTTAACTAGCTGAGGGGTTTTTGTTTTGTTTTGAAGTAGACAAAGTACCACAATGGTTTCTTCAGAGACAGTAGCAAGAATCTAAATTAATGCCTGGTAGTCAAAGATATTCTCTGAAAAGAGACGATACTACAGGAGTCAGTCCCTGGAAAAAGTTTTGAGTATAATCTCTTTATTTACCATGGAAAGAGAAAAAATAATAATCAAATTGACTTGGCTAGAAAAAAAGAAAGAAAAAAAAAAATCAGAAGTGCTACAAAACATACCCTTTATGGGAATAAAATTCATCAACACAGAAAATGAGGGGGAGAAATGGCAATTAAAAAAAAATGCTTATTGGCATGTCTAATTTACACCAACTGAATCCATAAATACTCAATGCTTCACGAACATACTGAATCAACCCAAAAATCCCCCAAACACTGTGTCAGTAACCTACTGGTCAAATGAGAAACAGTAATGCAGTTAAGAATTACTCAGAATATGCTTAATAACAGTATCTCTGATATATCTCAAGTTTTCAGGCAAATGCAGCAGTGGCAGAACACATCAACTCCACTTCCTTACAACAATAATGCAGCGTAGCTTATTTGGAGAGTAGCTACTGTAATTAGTAAAAGGTGAAAAATCCCTTTAACAAGAAGCACAAACCCTGTTGAAAGAGAGCAATTTGACTGTTGCCAACATTAACTCAGTAAATCTCTGTATTCATTTTCTAGTGGTCTGATCTTTACTTCTTTCAAATACTTTCTAGTAAAATATAGTAGAAAAATATTCCTTTAGGTTTTGTTTGTTGCCTACCATGTTACATTCTTAGCTCAACTTTTTAAAATCAATAACTGTGTTTCTTTTACGAAGAAGCGTGAAAATTCTGAATGAACTTTCCACCTCAAAGTACACAAAATCATTTCATCTAACAGTGTTAGAAAATCCATGCTCCATTCTGACCTACCATCCTACAGTCTATTTCACCCATTGGCAAACTACCACATCACCACATGGCTACTGGAGAAAATGCATGGACTGTGAAAGTGTTTGAAACACCAACACTAAACAGATTCCAGCTACCAAGTTCACTCGAATATTCCTGTCTTTAGAGTTTAAGAGTGCTATCATATATTAAGGGAAAAGAAGGAAAAAAAAAATCACAGAAGACATAAATGCCAGCTGCTGGTACAACTGTTCAGCTGAACAAATATAAACAATGATACAGTTTACCAGAGTTGGAAAATTCTGAATCCACTTTGACTCAAAGCCAAGGATTTCTCTAGGTTCTGTTTGATTCTCTAGGTTTTCATCAAACAGAAAGCAGTGGTTTTTATATGGGCATACCAACACAGAATTTTGCCTACTATTAAAAAGCAAAAGAAAAAAGTTACACCACCGCATGCAGCAGCCAGCTTTGGCACTTCTTGACAATACAGTTGGCTGGAGCGCGCTATCCCCACAGGAATCTAGTTGTCTTCCTTTTCCCAGCTGTGGATCATGTTTTGTATTATACAATGAGTATGTTCAGCAGCTGCTGCTAAACTGCTGCTGAAATCAGTAACTAGAAGATAAAATTATTAAGCCTGCCTTCAGCATAAAAGAGACTTGCCTACATTTCAGCTTTGATTGCAACAGTTTTTGTTAGTCATTTTGCACAGGATAAAAGTGGCTAAAAAAAGTCTGAACACGTTTATTCTTTTTTCCAGGCCTGATTACCACTAGCGAAACACAGGCCTTGCTCTACCTTGACACATTCACAGTCATTAGCTGGAAGAGACATGTATGCTGAAAGGGAAAAGTACAACTGGAAGTAAGTTTTAAGCCATGTTAATCAGAGGAACTGAGTCACAACAGTCTTGCCAAGGCACTCTTGTGCTTATAGTGCTCACTTTAGGACCCACAGAGCTGAGTTCTGGGCAGGCCAGGAACAAAGGGCCTCACTTCCCCCCCCCAAAAAAAAATCACATGGAACAGCAGTGGCAAAACACTACTTTCTCATTTTCAGCAGACAACAGAAATATCTCTTTCACAGAATAAGGCTAATTTATATTTACTCTGTTAATGATTGCAGACCTTCTGCCCCTTATGCAATTAAAGGTCTCAAAATTAGATATTTTGCTTAATGTTGACATTTTAATCAGTATTTATAAATTCAAATTCGATCGGTTCCACTGACCCCACAGCTTACTGGTAATATACTCCAGTGATGTGGAAGCAAGGTTCAAGTTCTAGGGCAAGGGTCACACTGAAAAAATTGAGACTGTCTGGAGACCAGGAAGGTAAATCTTAACCCTGTTTGTGAAAACAGCTTAGTCAAAATGAACGCTTTATTTTTTCATTTCAAAACTGTCATTGCATGTTTCTCTCAACAAGCTGAGATTCAATTGTTTCCTAGAGGGCTTTAAATGCCCTGAAAAATTTGAAAGATCCACACTTGTGTCTGCCACTCCCAAAGAAGAGCCCATTCTAGCTTAGGGAGCCACATTCTCATGATCTTTTGTCTTTGCCACTATTATAAACCTACACATTGCTCTCCATGGGCCTTCTCAACACGTTTCCTACCTTGTCTCCTGCTTCTTTGCCACACTTGCTGCTGAATTGCAAAAGGCTACTGTCGCTACTCCTCTTCCTATAAGGTAGGCAAGAGGACACCCCAACACCAGCTGTTGCACAAATCTTCAATTACTAGTCAACACACCAAAGCAAGAAAAATTGAATTCAACCTCTCCAAAGACAATTTAGCAAAAATCCCATGATCCTTATTGATACTACACTGCTCTCCCTGCTGATGTTATCCACTTTCTCTAATTAGCTCCAATCTCAATTTTGAGTGTCCACTGCAGGGAAGACAAGAAGGAAAAAGGTAATTTTTCTCTGGGGATTTGAATGCTCTTTTTAAGTATTTCTTTTCTTATTGGAAAGGGATCATAACACAAACATTAGCAGTCTGCTATTTTTATTTTCATCTGAAAGTCTCAAAATGTGTGTAACAACAGATATATCTGCTGCATCAATCACTGGTCTGAAGACTCTGATGCAGGCAGGAAGCTCATGTCTAGTAAAGAACACCTTGAGGCACAACCCCAGCTTCTTGATACTGACAATTTCACTGGAAAAATCCTTGACAAAACAATGCAAATTACTAGAACAGTGCTGGACCACTGTGTATAAGAATTTGTGACATGAAATAAATCAATTTCAACCTAGGCAAGGTTTTCAGCTAAAAACCACAGTGGACAGACAGTCCTTCTTACCTACAGAAAACAAAAATGTAACAGTGATAAACCCTTTTCCACAATTTATATCATTACTTGGTTTCTGTATCTGCTAGCAATAACGTCAGGTATATTTTATAGTTTTTGTTTGGACTACTAACATTCTAGGTACATTGAGATTAGGACCCAGATAATCTTTTAGTTTATTGCCATTTTATAGCCAATTTCATCCCCCTCCTTGTCCAATATGGCAGACTGATTGTTCCAAGTCAAACTACAGTAAATCGCATCAGCAACTGTATTAAGTTTGTGCAAGCATTACCTTTTTTTTAATTCCCTTTTACCTTTGACTGATAATCCTATTTATACTGTCTTAATAAGGTCTAACAGGATAAGTGAAGGTTATTCGAATTTATACCTCTATCTAGTACGTTTGTCTGCAAGTTTCCGTCATGAAATATCTACTAATTAATAGGAATAACTTTCCAAAGGCACAGAGATTTCTTGTGTGAGTAGTCTCGAAGACCCTCCCCCCCCCCCCCCCAAAAAAAAAAAAAAAGAGAGGAAAGATAAAAAGGATTAGGACAAACACCTTCAGTTATGCATCTATTCAACATGAAACGAAAGTTAAAGAGTAGCCAACCATAGTTTCTTCTCCACACTTTCTAGCTGTTTTTAAGTCAGCAGGAGGCAATCCAATCTTAAACAGAGTCTGCAATAGGGAACGGTAGAAAGAATTCCTCCTAGTTCCTACACTGATTTATATGAGTCATCTGGCAGGCTAAGTCCAGCAGCTTTCACCTTTCCTGCAGTCACACCACCAAGATATCCAAGTAAAGGAAAGCATCAGTGTATTTTGCGTGGTAATTCCATTAGTGAAGATAAGTACATGCAGAATAAAATAGTTCTCTGGGGGAGAAAAAAAACCTGTCTTTTTGATGACACAAATCTTATCTCAGCATGGTTGAAATACCTCCCAACACTGGTTTCCTGCCCACCCCAGTTCTTAAACATTTCAAATTCTAGCCCACAATTTGGTCCCACTCCACCCCTTTTTTTGTGTCCACACTATGCAGACATCCCACACCTAAATGAGGATGTATGTCCACTAATTTCACCACATCTTGAGACTAATTTCACATTTCTGTAATATTCTTTTGCATACATACTAGCATTTATGCTAGCCAAACAATTTCTAACACTATTTCTACCACAGCTATTTCTATTTTTAATCAATTGGGAGGCATGCAAGCACCACTGGCATGGAGGCCACACATTTGAAGTTAACAGCTGCAAACATCTAATTATAACTTGGTATTACTTTCTACAAAAGTAAAGTTTTAGTAAGGAGAAAAGGGGGTACTGTAGATTTATTTTGTTTCCATGCCAGGGTAGAAAGTTATAAAACCTATCTAATACAATGAGTATTACACTACTGACAGACTGACTTGTTCAGGAGATTGTTTTTATAAGGAAGACAACCTTAACTTGCCAAAGAGAGAATCCATTTGCAATATCTGACTGCAAACTATCTTCTGCTTCTATTTATACATCTGCCAGACTCTCTAACCTTTGGTAAACATAACTTTGTAGCAATGAATTGACCATCAAATCAAACTTCTATCAGCTGTTGCCAGAGAGGAGTGCTAGGAAATAGTACTTCTTTCTCTGCACTTCCCTGCCTACTGGATGATTTCTTTTTTAAATGAGCAGATCCTGTGATGAACAAGTTACAGTAATACTCTACTCTTGGAGTAGACTCTTCAATTTGTGTTTACACCAAAAAGTAGTAAAATTCTAAGAATGCATGTGGGTTTAAAACATACTTAAGATGTAGCCTAGCAAGATATACAATAGCATCTGATCCATCTAGCCATCTATTACTGATAGCCATTAAGTAAATAATTATTTTTACTGAGGCTTCCCACCTATTTAAGACCTTCAGTCTAGGTTTAGCAGGTGGAGACACGATTCTCAACAGCAAATTATTTCTTTACAAGTCATGAGTCACTGAGGTAGAGGCAGAGAAGAAAACAGCTCTAGAAAATTTTTATCAGCTTAGAAAGTAGAATATGTGCAATAGTGACACCTGTAAGTCCAGAATTGACTTCATAAGCAAGAAAGTCTGTTTTCTAAAATCTTTATTTATGGATGCTGCAGAAATTGTTCACTATGAGTTAAGGAAAGATTACTGTGCTCCATAACTAACTGATAAGGTACTCACACCAGAATGACTTAAAAACAAACTCTATCTCTGCTGAAATGTCCCCTCTCTTCACAACCAGCTTGGAGTTTTTCATTTGATTCATTATACTATCAGTGTTTTTTCCAAGCTAACAAAATTCGAAGTAATCTTCATAACTGTTACCTACAAGTGTTCCCGGTTTATACTGGCAGCCTATCCAGAACACAGCTTTATTCTTATTATGTATTGAAAATGCAACAAGAGTTTGAAAATAGTCTGAATGCTTTCCCTTGTATCTCCTTCTCCACCTCCATGCTCCCATATCAAACTGATTTTTATTTGACTGTTACCTTACCCAGCTTTACAAATGAGTGTTTTATTTCATCCTTCAGATCATTACTCCTGCAGCACTTTCTTTAATGTTGTCTACCTGTGCTAGAACTTCACAAAGTTCTAGCAAACAAATTACCCAGCAACCCTTTAAATAAAACTTCTGTTTCAAGGCACCACGAAGTGATGTAATATATACAGCAAAAGATATGTAGAGACTACATGTATACTGTTTTTACGTATGTCTGAGAACAAACTGTGCTCTGTGGGTCAAAGCAGACTAGTCAGAATCCACAATGTTTCAGCATCTTTTGTACCATCTATACTGCTTATCAGCTAGAAGATGCTATGCTGAAAGGCCACTTGAAAGCTTTGCATCACTACACAGCAGGCAGAGGCTAGCATGCAGCAAGTACTACACCCTTCAATCACAGAATAACTCAGGCTGGAAAGGACCTCTGGAGGCCACCTGGTTCAACTCCCTACTCAAAGCAGGGCTAACTTCAAACTGAGATCAGGTTGCTCAAGGCCTTTGCCAGTCAAGTTTTGAATGCCTTCAAGGATGGAGCACTCTGGGTAACTTGTTCCAATGCTTAAACACCTTAATTGAGAAAAATTTATTCTGCCTATTCAGATTTTCCCTCCTGGCAATGTCTGAGCATTTCCTCTCATCTTTTTGCAGTGCTCCTCCATGAGTGACTCTCTCTCTCTATATCCAGCTATTAAGTAGTGAAAGACAGCCATTAAATCCCATCTCAGCCTTCGCAACGCTAAAAAAACCTAGCCTCTCAGCTCTTCCTTGTATATCACAAACTTCAGTATCTTTCTTGTACCAGGGGCCCAAATCTGGATGCAGTTATTTCAGATGCATCTCTTAAGTGTCAATTAGAGGGGAATAATCACCTCCCTCAACCTACCGGCTATGCTCTTTGATTTTACCTACTTTCTGCATGCCCTGTGATTGCACCAGCAAATATATAAAGGTCCTATCCATATCTTCAGCAGCTGTTTAGCACTAGTTAGGCAAGAATACTAAATACTCCCTCCACTGCCTGTTGCTGCTCATTCTGCTGTCAAATGGTCACTTTCACACCAAAACCACGACACAAGGCAAATCAGTACCGAATGGATGAAGGAAGTACTTATTCCAATACCTGGAGAACACAGAGTCATCTCTCTCAAAATATTTTCATTACTTCCTCTCTCAGATACAGGTATCAGTCTCAACCACTTCCAAGCTTGACTGAAAAAAGATGGAAGATGCAAGGTTTCACAGATGGGACTAACCTAGGAACCTAGAACCATCACCAGCTGCAGGCCCTAAAACTGAGATCCAGAGAGAAAACTATAGAGAAGAGGTTCATCATCATTGTTTGAAACCCAGCTTCCCCTGACTTGCATCAAATCAATCAACCAATCACAAGGTTGGACATGAGCTCATAGCTGGCCAGGTTCACCATATCTTTACAACTCTACTGTCTTTTGCCAGGACAGGCCAAGATCCTCTCCCCTCAGGAAACATTAGTCTCCACATCAGAAGTCAACACAGCATGTCCCTTGCTGCTTTGGGTCACCCAAATCACTAACCCACAAACACACTTCATTCGGGTCCAGGACAATCTGCAGAATGTGTACTGAGATGCAGGTGAATCACCTGTAGTCAGCTGACCATAGGTGGAGGATCTTCTGGGCAAGTTGTACCTCAGTGTCCTCTGAATTGCTGCTGTTTTCATGAGATACTCTGCCTTGCTTCCAAGTCTTCCACACAGAGTTGTTCTCCCATACCCATGAGGTTAGGAGCCAGATGCAGGGAACCCAGGGACCAGACATACAGAACAAAACACCCCTACAAGCCCACCAGAATGCTTTCCTAGGCACAAAGTATTCCTTTACCCGTCTTTGATGGTATTCCCCCACCTCCAGTGTCCCTGATACAGGCAACAATCTCTGCAAGCTGTGCAACCTGGGCTTCCGTAACATCCTGCCACGTGGGCAAACAGCTGCTACACAGGAAGGCAAAACGAATAAAAGGGATCCCACCAGTCTTTACAGAGCCAAGAGACAACATACCATTTCAAAGTAACAAGTTTGTTTGGTTTGGGGTTTTTTGTTTTGTTGTGTTGTGTTTTTTTTAAACTAGAAAGAGCTGAATCAACAAGCTTAAAGAAAGGCATGTCAGCTTTGTTGATGGCCATCTTCAGTCTAAAAGCAGCAAGCAAAGTAGCTCTTGCTTTAGCATGGCAACAAGACCACTGTGCACCTACCCCTACCACCAGGAGCAACTGCCAGCTCTTCCTAAGGCAATAAATTCAGACAGAGGAGTGTGATAGAACAAGCTGCTGGGGAAGCTCTGCCAGTCCTGTTGCCTTTCTACAGTTTCCTACTTCTGCAATTACTTGCACAGCTGACTCTCAGCCCTGTCCTCCTAGTTTCCAACAGGAGAGCTTCCATGGTCCCCAAAGCCCCAAGAATGGATGATCAATGTCCTGTAGGCCCAAGTGGTGGAGATGGCTGCCAAGAGGGCACGGCAGCTGGTGTGGCTGTAGAGGTACATGGAGTAAGCAGGTTAAGCCTTTGGTAGGGCTTGGAGACGGGCTGCACTGCTGTTGCCTTTTGAAGGATTCACAACTTGGATTCACAACTTTGCAAGAGAAAGTCATGGGCTTTCTTCATCAGCTGCCCTGCAAATGGATTCCTTCAAGCAGAGTGGCTGGTCAGGTTGTTACAGCAACTGCTGGTAAGGGTCCCTAATGCCACACAATGGGAAGGAAGAAGGGTGACAAGACTCCGATGACACTCCTACTGGCTTGCAGCAGTCTGCAGCTGAGTCTGCCAGAAAATGGCAGTTCAGGAAGTACAAGCAGGAGTACAAGGGAAAGACAGTTTGTCTCTCAGAGGCTCTGTGCTAAGAGCACTTCCCTACTCTGCTTTCATAGCGATCTGAATGGCAAATACTGAGAATCTCACACTGCCTGAAGTATGCCCTTGGAACATAGATGGACCTCTGAAGAACGCAGTACATCACCCTTGCTTGTTATGCAGCACCATGTGCCACACTTCTGCAAAGCCAAATCTGCTCAGGTAACCTTGGCCTACTGCTCCCACCAGCACACAACAGCTGTGGCACCTGCTGCAGGACAGGTTTGTCTTCATCCCTCCTCGTGAGTAGTCTCAGTCCATGGAATAGTAGTCCAGTAACAGCGCCCAACAGTCCTGAGCAAAGGTGTTGAACACAGCCCTCTCACTGCTCTCATGTCCACTTCCAGGGCCTGTCCCATGCACAGCAACAAACTATGCCCCTCTTGTCCCAGAATCAGAAGCTAATATCCCTACTCCAAAACTTCCTGCTCCAGGGTAGCTGTTGAGCTGCTAAGGCCTATTCCAGATCCTATGTTCCATCAGCTGGATCAGCCCGAGTGTGGTCTGATCATGGGTGAATGTGACACTTCCCAGAATTGAGACCTAGAGAAGTATGAGGCAAAAGTACATAATTCCAAACCCCTGAGTTTGATCCAGGCAGAAAAGAAGGGAAAGGCATGTAGGAAGGAGTGGGAAACATGCAGAAATTACCTCAAGTTACCTCGATCAGACCAGAAAAGTACAGTCCTCTCAGCTGTAGCAGTTGATTCCAAGAACATAGCAAGGGTGGTGGGTGAGAAAAAAAAAGGCATATGTATCTAGGACAAAGTATGGCAGCTATTCTTCACTGAGAAATGTGTACAGGAGAGGAGGAAGGGAAGGGGTGGCTGTCAGCACAGATGGGTGCAGGTGCCTGTCAGAATTAGTTTTGTTGGATTGCCATGTGGAAATACTACCCACCTAGTGGAAGGTTCTCAAACAACAGGACTCAGAAGTCTACTGTTCCAGGATTTCATCATTCTCTTGCATGGACAGTGAGGAATGAGATCAAGTAGGCAATCTGCAGACTGGTCCATGCCCCTGGGAACTATGAACTTGCAGTTTCTCTCTTCTGTCCCACAGTCTTAGCAATGAAGCAGTGCTTCTTGTTTGCCTCCTATCTCTTCCCTACAGACACATTTTAATCAAAACAAAACACTCAACCAGACCTATGTTCCTACTGTGTGCTGAAGAGTCTTTTCCAGGCAGATGCTCATTCTGAAGCTGCTGACAATGGCTGTAGGGGCAGAGGTGGAGGATGCTGTGGTCTATGATAGCACCCCTCTGGATGCTCGGCTGGTATCCAGCAGCACTGAGCTGCCAACTGACTTGCCCCCAGTGCATCAGGATGTCCTCCCAGCAGCAAAGACACTGACTAAAGGGCAGTGGCTAAGGGCCCTGGAAACACCAGTCAAGATTCTTTCTGGTCCTTCTGTCCCAACCAAAACAGAAGTGCAACTACTGCAAAGGTTGCTTTGCAGCTACCAGATTGAGGTTTTGACAGCACACCTACCTTTGCCAAGGTGCATTCTGGGGTACAGTAGGGCACTGGGGTATGGTGGAAAACTGTTGGAAAACTAGGTAAGAGGAGGGAGCAAAAGAAAGCACAGCTTATGCCCACAGAACTGCACTTCAGTATACATTTCTCCTTTGGATTTCCACATTGAGGGAACTACCTGGAGTGATTCTAGTGTACATTAATGCACACAGAAAGTGGCTCATCAAGAGAATAGGCTCCTTAAGAGACAGTACAGACCCACTCAAAATAAATTTCTGCTCTTATTTAACTAATACTTAAAAAAAAAAAAACCCACAATGTATACTTCACTCACTTTTGCATCTGTAACCCCCCAAATGCCCTTCCCCAGTCCCCCAAAAGGATAGCTTAGTATTGACAATGCTGTTACAGGCCAAAAGGAATAAATAATACAAGCTGGTAATAGTAAAAGTCAACATAACTAATACTTAATGAGTCAACACATTTAGCAACAGAAAGAATCGGTCTGACAACAGTGATTGGAGTCATAATTTAGAACTCAAGACAATACAACGCATGTCTACTTTTTTTCTTTCTTAAAACCAGGGCTTTTCTTTCAAGACCAGGATTACTACCATTGATCTACTTCAACCTGTATCAAAGGCTGTATGTAAATATTGCAATCAATTCTGCAACTAATCTAAATCTAAAGGAAAGCAGAGAATGGGATTTCTGGGAGGTGGTAGTAATGGATACACAATTTCATTTCTGCTGGACTCTCACAAAAAGTAGCAAAAAATAGACACAGTTGAACAGTTACTGATGTTTGAAAATGTGCATTATAGTACATTTTATTAGCCTAAGAATAAAAGTTCAATAGTAATATCACACTCACTGAATATCTCAAACTGTTTTGTGTACAGTTCACAAAAAGCATGTCTCTAAAAAGGTGGAACAATCTTACAGACTAACTGGTACTGCTATTGTATCTGCTAATATCATCTTTTGATGCCAAAGTCTTTTTTTTTTTACTCTGAAACTTCATATCACAGCTTGATAATAGACTATTTGATTATTTTCCAAATCCTTGCCATTTTTTTATTCAATGAAAGCCTTTTGTTTAAGAATGAGGTAAATTAATTGCACACGTGTTTAAGAAAACAGACATCACGCAAAGTAATAAAACCAAAGTAGAACAATTCCTACAGTTTCTATTTCACTTTGCAGATACAAAAAAAATTTCACCCCAACTTTTTCAATAAAGTATGACAGCTGCACTTGAATATGAACCTCTCCAGCACTGAAGTTCACCTTTAGAGACAGTGATTATATCACTTGCAGAGGAGTAACAGTAACTAAATCTCCCACCAAGCACACCGAAGAGCTTCTCTTTAGTTACAAATACTCTGCCAACACGACATTCCATTTTAAAAATGGTCCTTCAATAAAGGCACTCACTTTTGTAGCTGCTGGTTCCACTAGTCTCTGACGGTGGCGTGCTGAGCTGAAATGACTCTTCTGAGGCGCCCCTTCCTGACAGTGAATGGAGAAAGGGGGGAAGAAGAACAGAGAAAAGGGGGGAAATGGATGGTGGAGGGGATGGAATGGAGGATGTTGGAAAAGGGAGAGGGAGAGTATTTAACTGAACTGTATTTTCACTAACTTTGTAAAAGCTTTATTAAATCAATTTCAATAATACCACCATACAAATATCAGAAAGAAAATGAAGCTTTTGCTAGAAGCAGCCTCTTGAGGCTTTTATATATGTATTTTTCATATGCATTTAATGACACCATCTACTACAAATACACATATATACACACGTACACATGCCTAGTTCATTTCTAGATACATGCATTAAAGTTGAAAAACCATTATTTTCACTCTTCCCAATTATATACATTATCTTACATTTTCTGTATCAATTTAAGAAGTTACACACAAAAAACCCAACCCACTAGCAATCCCACCCAGCTGGATTCACACTCTAACCCAAAGACCAGCATCTCCTCTGATAAAATACGACTTTTTAGATTCACATTCTCCATCCAGAGCTTCAACAGACTATCAACCACCTTATAGTTTAGAGATTTTTACCCAGCAGAGATTAATACCTTTTCCTGAGAAAACTTGAGAAATAGAAGGCTCATGCATGTAAAGGATAAGCATTTTCTCTTAGAAAGAGAAATATGAAAGAGCATTCAACTGAAAAAATAGAAGCACAATAGCCTTCATCACATGTGCAAAATTACTTAGGGTAATACCTCACTGCAGCCAGTCTTAAAACTACCTGGATTTGCTGGAGCTGCAAAAGGAGGACTGCCTCCTAGGCTTTGAACAGCGCACCATTTGGTTTGTCTATTCTTGCTGTTTCTTGTGATTCCCTCTCACTGATTAAAATTGGTACTGAACAACCTCTAGAACAGGGACCAGTCTGTCCCCAAACTTCACCTACATGGATGGAGCTGCTCACCTTTCAAGAAAAAGAAAAAAAAAAAAATACATCCACATACTCGATCTGCTTAAGTACAAAAAAAAAATTGAAACTAGAAACAAATAAAAGTTTGAGCAAAAATATGTGTTTTGGATAACTATGCTGTATAATCTGAAATCTTACAAAGGAAAAACTTAGTATTTGTATCTTCTTTTTCTACAATGAAAGGAAAGAATACTACAGATTTCTATGTCTTTTCCTGGTCTTCCTGCCCCTCAGGCTTTCAGCAGATCAGATTATTGGAGAAGTTTTGTTTCTCTTTCATATTCACACTTTCCCCTTTACTGAAATTATCTTGATACTCTTCAGACACCATAAAGCCATACTGAAGAGGTGCTACTCTACACTAACACTTCTAAGAAATATTCTGAATTAAGGTATTGGGATGAACAGCTTTTCTGGAAACTGATTCAATTTATTCCCTACTTCTTGACAGCCTAAATACAAACTTTCATTTAAACAGCTTGCAATGTTTTAACCACCTGAAACAACAGCACTTGCTCTGTTTGCTTTCAAAATTAAGAAAACTTCTAAGTTAATTTTCAGTATGAATTCTACCAAATATGTCATCTGAATTTTCAGGAGATAATTTGTCACAAATAGGACTGAAGACTAAGCATCTACTCCATCATTTGTAGAAACTCTGGGGCAACCAGAAGAATTAACATGCTCATTGACTTCACAAATATTACTTTTATCAAAAATAAACACCCCTTACAATGAACCCTCCACTATGTTTCAAAATTCAGCCTAAACACAAATCATTATGTGACCTTACCAAACTTTTGTCATTATAAAACATTAGTATCTTAATATGCAAAAAACAGTAAAAAAATTCCTAGTAACTTCAATAGTTTGCTTCTTTACGATCAGCAGCATTGCTTGAATTTGACTGGTGGTCTCATTCCTTTCCAGCAACAGGAAAATGGCCCATCACCATCACTTAAAGGCTTTGTAAAGAAAGGCACATTGCTGCAAAAATCTATAGAACGCAATGAACTATGAATAGAAGACTGCCTCCAGGAGTTACATTTTTCCATGTGAATAAACAGCTGTATCTAGCAGAAGAAAAAGGAGCAAGAACACTGCAAGCCACAAAGCAAAGAAGCAGCAAGAACCAAGCAGTTAATCAGTCACACCACCAGCTAGGAGGGCTGCCAGTCAAGAAATGCTTTGCTTTTTCTGTCATCGGTTTCTAGAAACTCATTCCTATACACTCCATTAGCTGCAGTTCCTACCAACGTACTAATAGAAATGCAGGTGGATATGAGAGCGTTACCGGTTTTGCTGAGCAACAGTAAGGAAACAAAAATCAAGAAAAGGGGACAAGACAGATAGTGACAGAGCATTATCTAGGTTTGACTGAATCATATCTGCACACTCAGAGTCCAGCCAAAACTATTACAGTGTCTTTGGCAATAACCATAAAGAGCTCCTCCATCGTACTTGCTGTGAATAACTTTACCTCATGTGGCTGTCTTACAGCAACAGACCTGTGAGAATTCATTGTGTGAATATCTCATCTTAGCCTGCTTACTGACGCTTAAATGCCTTTCTGAAATTAACTTTACAGAAGTCTACTCAACCTGTGGAATGCCCTGAGGCAGCCCCTGGAGAAAGAACCATGTCAAAAAATTATTTATTTGTTAACTGTTCTGAAGAATAAATATATCCAGAAGTCGTCATACAGAATGGTCACAGCTATGCAAGCCAATTAAGCACATGCAAAACTGTGCACACAGCTCTGCCGACTGCAACATACATAGCCAAGTACTTCCCAACTCAGGCTTTTCAATGCCTGTGAAAAGCTTTAAACAGTGAACACTTTCCTTTCTTCAACTCAAGACCCCATTTTTAAAAGCTAACTTCAGATGCACAGATTGAAATATGGAGTCTTTAGCATTTAAATTCTTCATTAACAGCTTTTGTAGAAAAATACTTGAAAAGAAACTACATTAATTTACATAGATGTATAAAAATTATTGTCAGCACTGAAAGTCAAATATTCTGCTACTGAACTACTTGATCACTTCTTCCAACATACTCACTCTACTAAATATAATGATATGTGCTGAATAAAAATTAAAATGGCCTGTGACCAAATATGCATGTTTACTTGCACAGAATGTGTTTGAACATATTGTCTATTTCTCAGATCATAAAAGACTATCAAATCACAGAACCAATCATTTAGATGCATTATTTCTGCCAGTGTTACTTTTGGACAGTAGTACAGAAGTACTATTAAGACAGGAAACAAGGATGGTTTAACTAGATTGGTAAAAGTCTTGGGAGGAAGGGAGAACACACATAACTAATATAAAAATATGTCAGAGCAAAGAACAAAACACACCAAAAAAAACCCCTCCAATTCTTCTATCAGTGCCATAAATTCTTAAGAACCACTAACACTCTAACAGGTAATAAAAATAAACAGGAACACTTCTACACACCACTGCTTCTGCTAGAATTCAATGAGAGCATTTTCTATTAACGTACACTCACAAAAAAACAAGGTAAATGCAGGAAGAAGTCTCAAAACACTAAGTTGTCTGAATAATTGTACCAACCAGCCAAAACTGGGGTAAATCTTGGGTTTGCCTGTAACTGCATTTTTCTTAAGCTACTTTTAAAATACAGTGCTGTTTCTGGTCAAAGCACCTGAATTAACCTGAAGAGTTTCTTTTTTGGCTTTGTGCCCTCTTCACCACTTCTTAAGTATGTACAGAGGAAAACAAAGTTTTAATTAATATGGAACATGAGCACCATTATTAAAATCAGGAAGAAAAGACAAAAGGTATTTACCCAATGCTGTCCATACACCACACAGCACAACAGTTAAAGATTTTTCTAGGATATGAGACACACTGATTCAAAATCCTCTACCTGCTAAACATCCAAGGAAACAGAAGACCTACATTTAGTTTCTTCCCCAAGATACTTTAAATATTGTCTCAATCTCTCCACAAACATTCCAAGTTGTACAGCCCCTCACTGCTGTAGCGAGTATGAACTCTACAGTCTGCTATTTAAGGTATGCATCTGATGGAGAGAAGACATGGGTCAAGAGCCTGCTCCAAATCACATGAGGCAGAAGATGAAAATTCATGAGACTGTTTCCCTTTCTTTTTCACTTTCGGAACCAGTACACAATTCCTTCTAGGAGTCTTATCTGAAAAAAATCAGAATATTTTACAAATGCAAGACAGACTTGCTCATACTTCTGAAAAGATATTCACAAGGTTCTTTAACTGAAAATACAACTCTACTCAACTTGGCAAATATTTCTCAAGATCCCAAGACTCTGCTTTTCAAAAAGTAGTTTTTACCCCTCCTTAGCAAAAAGGCTTCCACTCTCAGCAAGACACCATGCAGAGTCAGCTCTGTAACTCAAAAAGATCTGGTGGAAATAAAGATTATAGCCACCTTGGGAAGATTACATCATACTCACCAAATCAAAGATAGTAGGGGTAGTGCAAACTAACCCTAATTAATAGAATCAGCATTACAGAAAAAGTAGTTATTTAACACTTGTATAAACATTTGGTTACAACTGCAGAAGGCTTTTCTGATGATGGTAATGTCTTTTGAGAGCGTTCCATTAAGTAACTAGTGTAACTGACTCAAATCAGCAGTAAGTACTACAGCTAGGTGACCTTATCACTTTTCCTTTTGGGAGATACTCTTAAAACCTTTAATAATTTCTTTTTCAACTTCTCAATGCCCTTCCCACTATCCTTTAACATAAACTTTAATATAGTTAAAAAAAGGATGCTTGAAAAAGGTCTCCTTTCTATCACAGCTTGGAACCATGGTAGGGGCAAATTAATCTTGACATTAGCTAGCAAGAGTGCTGACCTTCAGAGGCCCTACATTCTCTCTAAGGTTATGAACCCATGTAACATGAGATCCTGTACCAAACTGAGAAGCTGGGAATTATTCTCTGTTATTGGCAATTTTTTTTTTTTTTGGTCCCTCCTGTTTCCCCTTCAGAATGCATTTCAGGAGCAGTTAAGAGCTGCGATAGACACAGTTTACACCTGGAAAAAGCCCAATACAGCACAGATACCTTTTCAGAAGCATAAAAGTATACCTAAATTGATGATATTATTCCTAGGACACAGGAAAGAGTCTTCAGACTATTAAAATGTTTATGTGAGCTGTGCCTCCAATGACACCAGCCATGTTGGTACACCAACATGGAATATTCTGAATCAGAATATATTAACAGTTCATATTATTAGCACAAAATAATCAGATGGGTAAGCTCGATGCAATAGTGTCTTTTGGCAGGGTTAACATCAGCAGATACACAATACAGTACTGGACTGCAGAGAACACATAGTAGTTCTGATACTAACAGGTAGCAGAACTTTATCCGCTGTTCAAACAGATATTTCAGTTCTATTTTTAATCAGAAATACACGCCACTCACTTTTGTGCTGCTCGTCACCTGGTACCAGGGCTTCACCTCCTTGCTTGGACAAGGAACATGTCTGGATGTGAGTCATGCCATGGCTTCCCACCATGAAGACTTCAGCAGTAACCAGATTCAGGAGCTCCTCTCCCCAGCAGTTCACTCCTGCCCTGAAGCCAGAGTTCACTACTCCATCTACTGTACCTGTACAATCGTGTATGGTTCTGTTCTGTAAATCCCAACACTGAAAGAATCCAGGTTAAACATAGCTTCTGCGGGAGGAGAAGGGTCATAGCCAGTCTAGTGTCAGCCTTTCTGATGAACTCAGAGCTAGGCTGCTGTGAAATGGATCACTGAAGAGAACAGCTGGACTGGAAATTCCGTATGCCACTCTCCTCCTAAAGCTCTTTAGGATGGAACTGCTAGGAAACCCTCGTAGGCAAATCCAAGTAGGGATGAAAGTTTATCAACAGGACATGTTAACATACGAAGAGAGGTACCTTGAAGGTGCAACTGAGATCAGCAAGAGATTAACAAAAGCTGCTGGGGCAGTCATGCAAAAAACATAACTGGAATTAGAGATAAGAATAAAGATGAGAATAAAGAGAAGCCCATTCTTTCACTATGGAAAAATTCAGTATACAGCATTTGAAGTATGCAGAGACATTAGATTGTATGTATACAGGTTTTTCACTATATCATAACCTTATGCCCCTTACTATTACATTCCAGCTGTTAAAAAAAAAACCAAACATCATCTGCAAACATCAGCTGTATGTACTCCTCCAGACAGGACTGTCTAATAGGGGCAGACAAACCACAGAAAAAGAAAAGGCTAGGACCAGGGTCAGTGTCTCGGAGGCAGAGCTATCTTTCATTTAAAAAGAAAAAAGAGAAGAAAAAAAAAAATCTACACACTGAAAAGGCTATGCATTCAGGGAAACTGCAGTTATTACCAGTAAACCACATGTGGTGAATCCATGATACCCTCGCAGGCTGAATGTCCTTTCCAGAGGAATAGGTCAGTTGCAATTATCAGTTCACATAATAAAGCAACAGTCAGAAAACTAGCTCCTTGCAAAGGCCAATGTGATTCACATCAACAAGGACAGATGAAGGAAAAATAGACGGATCCTAAGTAATTCCCATCAATAGCAAGGTATTTTAGGTAGATGGCATGCAGAAAACGGTCCAGGAAGCAAAAAGAGTCAGAGACTTATTTCATTTCCCAGGCGAGTAGTCTCTGGAAAATAGGCATCTCTAAAGAAAGAAAAAAAAAAAAAAAAACAAAAAACACAACCACACACAGAGATAAGGGACATCAGCTATGGAACATGTTACATAGTTTATTTCTGAAGGCACAGAAGCCTGAAAGCAGTTGTGAGGCGAAAACATGTTTTTGGCTGCACAGGCTGGTAGCTAATTCAACAAGGTACAGACTTGATACCACAGACAGTTTCCACATAAGAGCAGTTACCATTAACAGCATAGCTGTTCTTACGAAAACAGCAGTATCAAGAGACAGGCAAGTGAGAATATCAAGTGACACAAGCATGCGCTCTTATCTGAAGACATTTCTACCTTGAAATTGAAGTGACCATTGTCCTCTCTTTTTTCCTCTCTGTTTTGATTAGCTGCCAGACCAAGAGCAGAAGCAGCAGTGGCAGTAATTCCATACAGAGGAGATGAATTCACCAACAACCACCACAGCTGGCCCCTGATAGCTTTGCAAGTGTTTAGCACTGAAGAAAAACATTCACAGCAACAACTCCGCCCACATCAAGCTGGACAAATCCTAATGCCAGCAGGCCTATTTCAATGTTTTTCCATTATTAAGTGTCATACTAAAGAACATCTCCTCACATATGCCCAAACCATGATCTCTAAGCATGCTTCCTCCTCCGAGACTAACTGTGTGCTATCTCCTCAAGATATATCTGAATGCAAGATTTAAGTCCCTGCCACTGAAGTCCTTTAAGTCCCCTGAAGTCCCTTCAGTACCCTACACTCTAGCCTGAGCATCTCAGCATTTGCATCTAGCAAAAGCTGCAGCAAAGCTCATGGCCAAGGCCTGCTGGTCACTGTTAAAACCAGATCTTGAACATTTTTACATGATCTACCTCCTGCTCTATAGCGTCTCATACTAGATGCAGCTGTTCCACTCAATTACCTAAACAACTGTGCTTAGAGTGCAACATCACAGAGTCAGTGAGAGGCCATGATGCTATGCTGCATCCAGCGTAGGATAGCATAACACAGTACTGTACACCTGAAGACCTGAAGTTTAATTTCAAAGAACAGGTCAAGAATTAAGTCCCTTCTCTCTATCATCTCTAAGTGTGTTAGACGCACATGTGAAAAATAGGTAAAAGGAAATTGGGAAACACAAGCTAAACTAGTTTACCTTTTTTCTTCCCAATACCAAAGTAGAATCACTGGCTCTGTTGATGATAATGACTAGAGCATATCAGGGTGACTCAGCATTTTTGTATTTATTTATATGCACAAAAAAAAATATATATAAAGATCTAAACATATAATCCTACTAAATTGGACAGTAAGGCAAAGAAATGTGAAAAAAGTATTCTATTCTGGAAGTTTGAGCCTCAGTCCTTTCACTGTCCCTCTCCATGACCCATAGTTCTCAAAAAAACCCACCATACATGCACCCTTCTGAGTGGAAACAGAAGCTCTTCATCAGTATATTTAGCTACTTCCTATGAGCAGTCATGATATCTACAAGGGCTGGAAGGAGGATGTGGGGAACTACAGGCCTGTCAGTCTGACATCGGTGCTAGGGAACGTTATGCAGCAGATCATCTCGAGTGCCATCACATGGCACATACAGGGCAACCAGGTGATCAGGCCCAGCCAGCATGGGTTTAGGAAAGGCAGGTCCTGCTTGACTAACCTGATCTCCTTCTACGACAAGGTGACCTGCTTAGTGGATGAAGGAAAGCCTGTGGATGTTGTTTACCTGGACTTTAGCAAAGCCTTTGACACCATTTCCCACAGCATTCTCCTGGAGAAACTGGCTGCTCATGGCTTGGACTGGCATACGCTTCGCTGGGTAAAAAACTGGCTGGATGGCCAGGCCCAAAGAGTGGTGGTGAATGGAGTTAAATCCAGTTGGTGGCCGGTCACAAGTGGTGTTCCCCAGGGCTCTGTGCTGGGGCCAGTTCTGTTTAATATCTTTATCAATGATCTGGATGAGGGGATCGAGTGCACCCTCTGTAAGTTTGCAGATGACATGAAGCTGGGTGGGAGTGTTGATCTGCTGGAGGGGAGGAAGGCTCCGCAGAGGGACCTGGACAGGCTGGATCGATGGGCCGAGGCCAACTGTATGAGATTTAACAAGGCTAAGCACCGGGTCCTGCACTTGGGCCACAGCAACCCCATGGAACGCTACAGGCTTGAGGAAGAGTGGCTGGAAAGCTGCCTGGAGGAAAAGGACCTGGGGTGTTGGTCAACAGCCAGCTGAATATGAGCCAGCAGTGTGCCCAGGTGGCCAAGAAGGCCAATGGCATCCTGGCTTGTATCAGAAACAGTGTGGCCAGCAGGACTAGGGAAGTGATCGTGCCCCTGTACTCGGCACTGGTGAGGCCGCACCTCGAATACTGTGTTCAGTTTTGGGCCCCTCACTACAAGAGAGACATTGAGGTGCTGGAGCGTGTCCAGAGAAGGGCAACGAAGCTGGTGAAGGGTCTGGAGCACAAGTCTTATGAGGAGCGACTGAGGAAACTGGCGTTGTTTTAGTCTGAAGAAAAGGAGGCTGAGGGGAGACCTTATCGCTCTCTACAACTACCTGAAAGGAGGTTGTAGTGAGGTGGGTGTTGGTCTCTTCTCCCAGGTAAGAAATGATAGGACGAGAGGAAATGGCCTCAAGTTGCACCAGGGGAGGTTTAGATTGGATATTAGGAAAAATTTCTTCACTGAAAAGGTTGTGAAGCATTGGAACAGGCTGCCCAGGGAAGTGGTTACCCATGCTGATACTCTAGATAGCTACAGTGCTCCTGTAAAGGGAACACACTTTATGAAGAAATCAAAGACAGGCACGGAATCATAACAGTGTTTCAGAAAGAATGTTCAGCTTCGCACTTTGGAGTGACATAGAATTCCCCAAATTTTCTTTAAAAAAAGCAATCAAAGGTAAAGCCTTTCCCTTTGATATTGTATGACAACATAGGTCTTATTTTCCAAGATAATTAGTGAACACAAAGACTTTCCCCCTCTTCCCTGTCTGATAAAAGATTTGTTGTTCTTCATTATTCATGCTAAAAATAACTAGTCACAAACGTTTTTAAATAGCATGCTGATAGAATGTTAGTCTATCAAAATAAAAATGGGTTGTGAAATTAGTCAATTTTACCAGAATTTTATCTTGAAACAGTTCCAAAAAATCATGAAGAATGCCATTCAACATTTTCTAAGTGAAACGTGGGACTGTGCCAACACACAAATAATATTTAAGAACACAAAGCTCTAGTGAGAAAAAATATAAAAAAAGGAAGAAAAAAAATCAAACCACAACATCACATAATTTTCAAATGCTCCAAAGATTCAAAAACTTCTTCCTTTTATTCCAATGCAATAAAAAGTCTAAAGACAAAGTCCTTCACAAAGTTAAATTTCCAGTCTGTCATCATTCATCTTTTTAGGAGAGCTGCATAAACAGAGCTGTGACAGTACAGAGAAAATACAACAAGGAGACAAAGCAAATAAGAAATCTAGAAACAAAAATCTTGTTTTAGAATGTGGTATGTTTGGTCTGATTTTTCCCCTCTGTTGCCTCCCAGGGGCCAAGACACCATAATCAAAGGACACCATTCAACTTCTGATAGCTTGAAAGTTTTAGGATGTAGCAAAGGAAGCAGTACATATTCTGGGATGGACACAGAACCCAGTCACTCCACATTAACTAAAAACTTAAATAGTATCATTGCAACACTAATTCACCATAATATCAATTTATGACTTTATTAATTATATGACACAATTCAGAAAGTAAGCATACTACTACATAAGCAATAACATTTCTACATAAGCACAGCTTCCTAGCATTGGTTACCCGTTGAACAGATCTCTGAACACTACCAAGACCACCTCTATCAGATAGATGTTTGATGAAAACAAGTGGTGCTTAGATAAGGTCTGTTCAGGTATTACAGTCATTTCATAATTAGCACTGTAAGTTCTTGAACTGTATTAGAAAATAAAACTTTTACATCTCTGTATTATGTTATAGCTGATACGAAACAAAATGGCCTGTTCTAAGGTTATGAGTTCATGGTTAACAAGAGACAACTAGGAAATTCAAGGTCACCAACAAATAAATTTCTCTGTGCCTCAACTTACCATGGCAATAATGAAATGCTATCCCTGTTTCAATGATAACAAGAACACTGGGAGGGAGGAAAACAGAAAGATCTAGAGAGACTCAAAAGGTAAATTAGTTCCAAGTTTTCAGTGTTACAGCTGCAGACTGGTTAATCAGCTTTTCACTACTATGAAAAAGGGAAAAGGAGTATTGCCTTTACAGGCACTGGGAGCTCTTTTCCCATAAAGCTTAATTTAAGGCATTAAAACAATTTGGTTCTACATAGGCAGAAAGAGGTCACTAGGTCACTAGGATGTGCAGGGAGGGAGGGAGATTGCATGCATTCTGTTTCCAAAAACATTTCACATTTCACAAAACTAGAAGGAAGAATGAAAACCATCACAACAACATTGATTTAAACAAAAACCCCAAAAGATAGCAAAACGTACTCTGCTTACATGAAATGACACGGAAAACTCACAAACACTTAAAGGTTATGCAGCGTGGAAAAATCGAATTACTCAAGGTGACATGCAAGAATGTAACAGACTGATGACAAAACTAAGAGGATTCATTTAAGCAGAGCCGCACAACTTCAGCACGGTTCAGAAGCTTGGAACTTACCATTCTGACAATATGGTATAAGACAAAAATGTATGCAAGCCTTGCACTGGTATGAGAGGTAACAATGCAGTATCTTCTCTCACCGTAGTCTCCATGACTTTAAAGTACTCTGAATTCAAATCACTTGTAAAATAGACCACCTATTTTACAGACAGTGGGCAACTCAGCATGCCAAGCATGGAGGCAGGACCAAGTTACAAATTCTAACACAGTTCTTCCCTCTCAGCTTTAGATTCAAGCAAGTGTAAAATGTTTTGGGGTTTATTGGGGGGGAGGTGTTAGTTGGTTTGGGTTTTTTTTCCACTAGTAAGTTGTTCATTTCTTGCTGATCATTGCTTTAAATTTAGATCTTCAATGTAATACTTAACTAGGTTCTGTGCCAAGCTCTACAAGCTGACCAGGAAAACGTCTATTAGAGAGCCATCTCACAGCACACCCAAAGCTTAATAAGTAAGAAAGACTTCTACCTAGTTACAGAATTTTTAAAAAAGAAAAAAGTAACGTGTTGTCAGTTATTTGCAAAGAACATCACGTTATGGTACATCTGGCAATCCTTATAGCCAAGGCCAGAAATCAAGTCAATAAAAAACAATGTACATGTGTAGCTTCAATTTTAAACAGTAAGAAAACAAACCCTTGAAAGCTATCTCCCAAAGAGAACAGAAATCAAAGGCTAGGACTGTATCTTGCGCCAATTAATCTGTCCAGCAACAGAAACTACTGGCAAAGGTAGAGATAACTTTCTGTATCCCATTCTTGTAGCACAGCCATAGATGTTAAATTTTGCATAATAAAAACTAACAGGTTTGCTCAAATGGCAGTTTTACACATTAGTGTGCCAGATACGCTCCCATTAGCACACTGCTAGTTATGGCACTGCCCTCTTCTCCCTGACTGCATCCTGTTGAACACAGACAATCATTACAGTATTTGAACACAGAATGCTGGGGCATTTTGAAGGAGAAAAAGGCAAGAATTAATATCTGACAGGATTGCCACTGATTACTGCATTTCCTCAGTGATGCTAGAGAGAATACACATGAAAAATAGGTGCTTTAAATATAATCATTTTTCTAGAATAGCTCCTTTGTGGAAACACATCCATTTAAAAAGTGCCTGAACCTTCTCCCTGCATCTCCTTAGAGCCTGAAGACAGGAAGACACACTGCACATATCTATAAGCCTAACGAGCTTTACTGGGTTCAGCATCAGAAGAGCTTAGTATTGATTTCTGACTATAGACTCCACATCATAGAGAAATGATATTGAAATAACTGAAGGCGTCTTGAGGGGGAAACAGGCAATCAAAAAGCATACACTACTATGTTTTGCAGCAGTGCTAAAAAACTAACTGAAATGTTCCATTCTTACTGTTAAAACAAAGGAAGGAGCATAAAGTGCTACAGAAACCATTAAAAAGACATCAGTCCTAACCACACACAAATAAATACATAGGAACTGAAGGGGAGAAAATAAAATGGATGCACAAAAAAGGTGGTTGGTCATAATTCTACTTTAAAACCTCAAAAAGCAAGTCCTCAGCTGCAATCTTAATAAGAATAAGGTTTTGCTGTGAGCTTAAAGAGAATGTAAGAAAGACAAAAGACAAAACAGCAAAGCAACAAAGTTGGCCTTACTAGCAGAGCAAATAGCAAGCAACATAAACCAAAATCCAAAGACTCATGAAAGAAATCTATGCTGAAAGACGAAGATCTATGCAGGGTCCTAAAAGCGCAGACAAGAAAGTCAACCAAATGCTATTTGAGAAATGAAACTGAACCAAGTTAACAGTCAATCAAGATGTTACATCACTTTAGCAGGCAAATTCTCGGACTAAGGTAAAGACTGCTATCTTCAGAAGATCAGGGAGAAACACAAGGAGGTCTTTGCAGCCACCTCATTCAATTAGCTTTGTTAGAGTTAAATCTCTTATCACTACTGCAAAGCAAAGCATGCAAACGCAGTAACACCCCCTACCTAGTGATAAACGTGATATGCTTTACATTAGATCATCTCCTCTCTTGCCAACCAATCCAAGAAAATCATAGATTTTGGCCACCTTGTCCTAAGAACAATTTTGAACTGTAGCTTACAGACAAGAGGAAATATTCAGGGCAAAAGTGTCAAAATAAGAAAATGCTATTCAGCTTCATGCTGGAATATTAAAATCTGTTATTTATCATTGTCACTCACAGATACAGTGTAATAACACAACATACTTGATCACTACTCTGCTTACACCAAATAAACTGAGACAATTTTTTATGTTTAAACATAAACACACCACTGTGTCTTGAAGAACCAAAAAAGGAAACAGCCCATGAACTAATAAAGAATCAGAGTGCCATAAAATATAGCTTTTACTCTGGTCGTAAACATTTGCTCTTCCTAATTTTTCATTTATGTTACTCCTTCTTTTCTTGCACTTCTCTACATTTACTAAAGTCTTGAAAAAATTGAAGTAATTTAAAACTAGGAAACTGTGTTCACAAGGGGCACTGGAGTCCTAAAATCAATTTTCCACTCATAACCTAAATTTTGCAGCTGTGCCCGTGAGTGTTGTACTCAGAAAACGTAAGAGGATAGGGATTATTTTCGGGTTCTTCCGCACACAAATTATGACTGCTAAATTCCCTAATGTACCCACAGAACTTGTGTACAGCTAAGCTTTTTTAGAGCAACTGAAATGGTATCCTTCTTCCCGTGGCATAATTTAAAGCAAAGAGATAAAACACATTAAAAAACCTTTCACATCAAAAGAACTCAAAACAGAAGTTAATGCAAGCACACACTTCATACACTTTTTACCGTACCTCCCTTGCTTTTCCATAAGAAGAGAAAGTTACATTGTGGGACAGGAGAGGAATCTGCATTAGTTGAAAAGCATCTTCAGATACATTTCTGTATTTGATATAGCACCATTTATCTGTAGAGAACACCAAGAATATTCAAATACACAAAACACATGCAAAAACATATGCACGCTTGAAGTTCTAGCTTTCTAGGGCTAAAATACTATCAGAAGAATTGTAACATGACATTTACCTCCATACAACGTACATACTTTAATGCACTGTACAAGCTAGGTGTTCTCAAAAACTACGAGGTTCCAGGTGGCTGCAAATGAAATTCAGGAAAACAAATTGTTTGGTAACAGGAACTACTGGTTACCAATAATGCCACAAGCCCCTTCTTTTAACTAAGAGAGGCCACCTATTAGTTTCTTTAAGATCGTGGTTTTGATTACTTGAAATTTCATTTTCTTGAAATTTGATCACTTGAAATTTTTTCTTTTACAGCACCTATACAAGGATGACATTTGTGGTAACTGGATCTCCTATTTCTGACAGTAAAGCTTAAAAAACCAATCTCTTAATACTTTTCAACGCAATTGTTCCCTTGCTTTTACACAGTGTCTTGGTTGGGGAGGATACCCAGGTGTCAGAGAAGTGTTATTTAATATCCCTATGAAACTAAGCCAACTACATATTAAAAAACTAAGGAATTTCAAAAAGGACAAAGTACTCCAAACATAATGTGCTCTGTAGAAACTCAGTTTAGCACCTAAAGTCTCTGAAGAGCTTGTGTCTTCTCAAGGGCACAGACACTGACTGCAACTATTCTTTCTATCATTAATCCCAGTTGCTGCATGCCACTGTGAAGTGCTAAACTTGAGAACTAAAATCAAGGGGGACTTGAATGAAGAGGCTGCGAGAATTCAAGAGGAACACAAGAGTAGAAGCTGAGACCAAGTAATTGAATAAGATTAAAGAGGCCATGAGTTGTTGACAGGAAAAAGATGTTGTTCTAGTTTAAATCAGATGAAACAAGGATTGTATAGAGAATAGAGTTAGGGTTGAGGAAGAAGTTAGTGCTATATGTACAGGGGAAAAAGTAAAGCCAAGAAAACAAAATTAAAACAAATTATGAAATTGCAGTTTTGAGTGTTTTGCCTTGTGATCTTAACAATCATTTATGGATTTTTATGTATTTTTAATGTTCAGATGGATAACTGGCACTGCTATAAGCAAAAAAGTTTATTGCTTCAATCCAACAGGAAAAGGAATTAATAGCATCTCAAAGCTGGTGGGCAATTTTGATAAAACCCCTAACTTAAGAAATGGAAGACTTAAGACTTTTAAAGCAAATGTAGTGTCTCCATAGGTGAAAACAAATCTCAAATCATTATGTTAAACATGACACATGAAAAAACTGCACCAAACTCGAATGAAGCATCTTACGAAAATTTTCAGAAAGAAAATATGCAAAACAGTAGTTTCATTAGTTGTGACAAAGTGAGTAAAAACCAATGCTAACAAAACTAATTGTCAAATCAAGAACTATCCACAGAATTAAAAAAAAAACCACACACCTGTTTCAATCAGAAGTTACTATCCTTCATGCAGATGCTATTCCTTCTATTACTAACTAAGCAGGCAAAAAAACCACCCACACAAACAGGTTTTGGGGATAAACCAAGTGACTCAGAAACAGGAGCTAACGAGTACACAGAGGACTCCAAAGCTGGTTTTCTTTATGACTCTTAGAACACAACCAAGCCCAGTTCAAATCATTACAGATTCCACCCGTGAGCTCACTGAAGGATTTGACACAAAGGAACATTAAGTTTATGCTTTGCCTTCCAAACCCAATACAAAACAGTCAGTCAGTTTTGGGGCATATTGTAGACATTATCAAGAAATGCTACTGCAATTATCAGAAGGCATTAGTGAGAAATGTGGTATGGGCTACAGGCACCAAGTTTGGCCCATGCCAAATATTTTAGCTCTGAATGCAGCAGGGGGCTTTTCCCCCACCCCCCCTCATTTTTTATTTTAGACCCCGAAATAAAGTGACCATAACACCAAGAGAAGCAAAGACAGAAGAAAAGGTTAACCCTTTCAGAAAAGCTTTCACAGCTCAAATAACAGCAAGATATATGTCTGACACAAAGCCTTTAAGAGGACCTGACAAACATGTAACAATGCATGAATGCCTGGAAAATAGAGGTGAATTAACTGATCGAGAGACTGTACACTCTATTAGGCCTGCAGAAGTGACAGCTAATGAGGAGAGGAAAAATGTTCTTTACATCAGCGTCTCTTCTCTCAGAAGGCTGGTCCTTTGCTTCCTAAAGGCAGCTATCACTGCCTATCATTATTTAAGCAAAAGAAAACATCTATTCTAACCTGCACATCCCTCTCCCTACAACAAAAATAGATTTTAAATGCCCTGTCTCCTATAACAGTGCCTAGAATGACTTAAAAATAAAGATGGCGCTCTCAGGAAAAAAATTAATAATTTACCAAGAATATACAAAATTTGGGGTTTTTTTACATTTTACATCTACGTATGCTGCTCACGCAAACCCTTCATAAAACAAAAGAGCAAATGTCACAATTTAAGTAGTTCTGAGCATTACTTTGCAGATGCAGCTCCTGAAGAAATAATATATTAGACAGGAATGAACGCAACTACCATGCAGAGGATGAATGCAGCATGCAGTCGCACAGCTACTCCCACTCAACACCAGAAGATGTATATTCCATCTTCTTCTCAACTGATTAATCTGAATCTACTGGAAACTGCAAATTGTAAAGTTTTTTTTTTTTAATCCCTCTCTGGTTCCACGCCCTTCACAGACTTTTTCTTCCACACACTCACCGAGAGGCAGAGACACGTATCAGACCTGACTCACAACTACACAGCTCCTCTTTCATACTATAAATCCATTGCCACCAGTACAGAAACACCAGCAGAGAAAATGGATCAGGTCCCTCTTGCCTAGTGGGAGGGAGAACACTCTTGTACACAGCATTCAAATCAGTGAAAATTATTAAGAACCTTTCCAGAACCTCATCTGTAAGACTGACTTTTCCACCCTTCCTCTTCAGTTTGCAGAGGCCAGTCTCATTAATATTCTCCCACTTTTATCATCATCTTTTCCTCAGCAGACCACCCCAAGAACACATTTCCAAGCATGAACTGCAACCACAGAAGAGACAGTTACAGTCTCCCTATTTCCTCTCTTCTCCTATAGAGTGTGGCTTCCCAGCTGACCCTTCCTACTTCACACGTCAATTTTCAGTACTTCAGAAAAAATTATTTTCATGAAGCTTCCTACCCCAAAGAAATTACACCTGTTTAGGAGCCACAAATAAGGCCATTTTTCCTCATAAGGCCATTTTTCCTCAGAAATTATTTCCTTTCTGTCTGATTTCTCAGAACTCATTTTTAGATGAGCCAATAAGCAAGGACTTGGAAAAATCTGTAAGGTTTTACTTTTTGCAAAGGTCTGGACACTATGTACCAAATTTCAAAATGTTTGCCTACAAAAGCCAATGATTTTCCTGTACTGGAGGTGGAGGAAAGGAGTAGTCAAGGCTACATAATGACTGTGCCCCTTGCCATCTTTTCTAGAAATATGGAATTGGTATAAACTGACTCCGCAGTTCCACCAAAATAGCAACACTCCATTTACACCACATTTTCGTTTAAACTGCCTGTTTCCATTTCTACAGCAATGAGTCTGAATTTTGCGATTAAATTCTTTTTACCTCATCCTCCCCCAAATCAATGCGTGAAGTATGGTATTAGAAGACTTTCAACTGGAATTTTCCATGTTGGCTATAATCATATCTCTGCAAACTTAATGCAATGTAGTTATCCTGAATTTAAATAAGCCTTAGATCCCTGTGAAAATTTTCCAGCATTTACAAAAAAATATACCTAGAGACAAAAAAACAAATAAACAGAGCGTTTACTTCGACATTTGGGAGGTTGCACGTATAGCTGATTTCTCTGCTGTTGGTCAATTCCTCTGCAAGTCTAATTAAAAAAGCTCATGTAATTACCCCAAGATTTACAAGACACTGCTTACCAGCCACTTGGAGGCAGAACTGAAATTAGCAAAAGGAAAAGAGAAGGCCCAAAACATCCAGCACATCTGTTCAACAAAGAGAAAGCTTCGTCAGCTCTGGAAGCATGACTGAAGCTGGCTGCATCTGGCAGTAAGATTTCTCCAACATTCCCATATCCTTCTTACAGATTGAAGGAAATACGTGTTACCTGTACCCACCATCACATGGGTTTGGAGTCTTTGCTTTAAGGCAGTATAAAACACACCGCTCGGACGAACACCTACTAGGCAAATTCATGGAAGAAAGATGAAACATAGGCTGTTAGCAGAATGCAACCAATAACTGTGATGAAGAATATGCAAGAAGTAGTTAGCTGTTTTCATTTTTTTTTTAACTTATTTTCAAGAGATACCTATTTTAATCCACACTAAATTATACTTAGCATTTTTAAAGTTGAAAGAAATGGTCAATTTTCTCCTGATGTTTCTTACAAATAAAATGTGTTCCTTGTAATTAAAGCTTCAGAATCTGCTCACCGAAAAGGAGCACATACTACAGATTCAGAAGCTTTTATTTTTCTATGAATGCAACTAATATAAGTAACTGGACATAAAGGAAGAAGTTGTAGTAAGATGAAATAGGTGTTACATATTCCAGAGGCAACAAATTAAAGGCTCAGTTTCTCTTAGAAGCCTGAGCACCAGAAAAACCTTCCACATATCAACCCAAAACAATATTTATCCAAGTCTACATATTTACTTAAGGCTTATATTTTGAGATTCAATTCAAGCTGCTTCCTGGCTTTTTTTAAACACAGCATGATGGTGCATGGCATTAAACACAACTACATCAAGTTCCCGTCTAAAAGGAAATGGTTTGTGTGTCCTGTGAATCAAGTTTTGAAGCAAATTGTGTACAAACAGAAAAAAACAGCAGTTGTACCAATTTGGCTTTTAATTTAAGCATGGGCTGTTTTCCCTTATATGACTGGTTTAATTTAAATGCACCTTCACCTGAGAAAGCACACAGCTTTTAAGCAGATTTACCTGCTTTTATCATTTCTACTTCTAATCAAAAGAACTGACAAAGTCATATGAAGTAAAGTTAGCTGACCTTTCATCAAAGATCACAGGTATTTCAGAACAGTCTTAACCCAGAACCTTTCTCTTTTTTTTTTTTTTTAATCCCTGGCAGAATATTCTCAATAGCCTTTAAAGGAAAGTATCAATAACATATGAAAAAGAAGAGGGGACAAAAGATACATGGATTACTCCCACAGAACAACATAACTGAAGGAGAATTATTTAGGTTTTTTTTAATGGTAAGAACATATATTACTACTATAAAATAACCAACTCATCACTTCAGGATGTGCTATAAAAAGCAAATGTCAGCCAAACAGACAACTCAGACTTTATCTAATCAGTATTACTAACAAGAATTAAACAGGGGCTACACTCCTTGTCACATGTCATATTGTCTGCTTTCCTGCTCACAAATTCATCATACTAGTCTCTAAGCTAGCTATATGGACAACAGGGGAGCGAGAGGACAATATGAAGACAGATTCAGTTAAGAGTCTAATGAATACAACTTGGGTGTAAATAGGATTTCTCCGCCTTCATCTTTCTCTGGATGATAGCACATCAACTTGAACACTTTTGACCATGGGCTACTTTTCTCCACCCTAGGACCAGATTATAATAACAGTCATGACGTACACATCTTTTGAAACAATTTATTACTGCATGCACTACCAAGTGTGAATTGGTCTTTCTGGTACTGGGATTATTCACTATATAGCTTTTAATACTCTTAAGCGACCATGTAAGCATACACAGGAGGAAGCAAGTATTCTGTGAAATATTCTTGGTATTCATTCAAAATTACTTTGTTAAAGTTACAGAAGATAAAACAAAACAAAACAAACCCTCAAAAATAACATTTGCAGAACTCAACAATAGGCTTTCACATTAAGGTTTAAGTTACCCCTTAATCAGAACAGACTGCTGTTCAATTCTTGTCAAAAGGCAGAAATCCGGTTTACACTGCTTAATGGATTACAGCAGGTTTAGCGGGGGGAAATCCGGTTTCGCTGTGAAGATCTACCTCTTGCAACTTTTAAATCCTCTCCTTTAAAAGCTGTCATCAGCAGTCCCAAGCTGCAGCTGAGATTCTCCTTCCCACTTTACAATCAATTAATAGAAAAGGATTTAAGGACTAAATAAAAATTTCAGAATCTGTTTATGGAAGTGATTCACTTTCCACAGGCAAATGCTATCACACAAAAAGTTAAAGAAAAGCTAATGCATTTTTAAAAGACTAAGAGGCCCCAGAGAGTTTTAGGACTTGTCTATGCTACCTAACAACATGGGCTGTAGATTCTACTTGTCTTCATCTGTCTAACAGACATTGTCACACTTGATCAGCACCGAGTTGAAAGCACTGGTCAGAAAAGGCATCTTTCTGAAAAGTTCAGAACTGTGCAAGTTCAGTGCATTTTAAATATTATAAGGGGTTTTACATTACTTAAGAACAACGATCCCAAATGTAAGGAGGCTTTCCTCTTCACCCTCCTTCCATTGAAACATTGCGGATGTAAAGGAAAACAAAAGAAAGGAAGTACATTCATCGCTGAGAGCGACTTGAGCAAAGGGGCTTTCTAAACAATGGGCCAGAATGATGTAGTTCGAGGTGGTGCTCCATTTTGGTGAAATAGTAAAAAAGTAACTACACCCTATACTCGATTGTTGTCACATGCTCTTTATTAATACGCTTTCCGCCAAAAAAAAAAAAATTGACCCTTCAATACATTATCCAAAAAGAGTATACCACTCGAGTCTTGAGTTCAAACATACGGTACCAACATTTTGCCGTAACCCACACTCCATTTGGGATATGTCATTTTCTTGAGTTTATGAATGCCAGCGGGAAAGTCAGCCAAAAGCTGACTGAAAACGGCAACGCTCCCGTCTCGCCGTTCTACAAAGTATGCCGCAAACGCCCAGAAAGCCCTGAGCAGGCGAAACTTTCTCCCCCAGGTAATGGCCGTTTTTCCCCACCTTTAGAGCACTGCTAACGGGGAGAACGAGCCCGCACCGCTACCGCTGCTCCTGCCACGCCGGCTCCGCGGGCAGCGCCGCCGGCGCAGCGGAGAACTCCTCAGCGGCGGCCGCCGCCGCCCGACCGTTGGGGCCAACGGTCGCGCTGCTTCGCAGCCCACAGCCCGCCGCCCGCCGCGCCCCTCCCGCCCACAGGTGTGTCCCCGCCGCCGGGCCCGCCGGCACGCCTCTGCGCCTCACGGCAGGTGAGGGCAACTTCGGAACTGGGCGGAGGCGGCGGCCGCCCCCGCGGGCACCGCCCGCCCGCCCCTACCTGCAGCCCCCGCCGCCGCAGGATGCCCGGCTCGTCCATGGCGCCGCTCCGCCGCCCTCACGCCGCGCGACGCCTGGCCATGCCGGACTGCCCGGACCCCGCGCGCCGCTCCGCATCCCCGCAGCTGCTGAGCGCTGACATCACGGCTGCGCCGATTGGCGCCGCCGCGGCACGTGACCGGGCGAGTTGTGCACCCCGGCAACTTCGGCGCGCGCCCACGGGGCAGCCCCGCGCACGGGTGCGGGGGGTGGGGGGCGCACGACGGCACCACGGAACCGGTCCGGCCCGGTCCGGTCCGCCGCGACGCCGCCCCCGGCCCTCGCCCCGCCCCGCGCACCCTGTGAGGCCGAGGTGCCCCAGCCCCACCTCGGCCGGGGGCGGGGGGGCCCGGGTCCGCCGGTCGCCCCACGGCGCAGCCAGCTCCCGCCCGTCCCTGAGGAGGAAAGGACGGAGCGCGCCGCCCCCGCCGCCGCCGGGCCCGGCCCCCGCTCACCGGCACCGCCAGGCTGCCAGCCCGTCCCGGAGCACCGCGTCGCGGGCCGGTGTCGCTCACGGCGCTATTAGCACCGGATCAAAATACGTGGAAGTAAAAATTGCTTAAATGCAGTCATTAGGTGGAGTGTTAGCCCGTGGCATTAGGATAAGCAGTCAGAAAATAGCATTCCCATCATGTGTAATTTCACAGTCAGTTTCAGCTTGTTTTCCTTGCTCCGTCTCATTTTCTTTCAATTCAAGGCAGGCAAGAGATGAATAATAAGTTTTCGTTTACTTGCAAAATGCGACAGCAATAACGTACTATAATAGCACTTTATAAGAAATTACCCCTACAGGATTTCCCATTTGAAGCAGCTGAGAAACCCCGGAGAGAGGACGGACTGCCTCGGGGGTGCAGAAAACCGCAGCCCCCAGGCCAGGCTGCGACCTTGGGCGTGCTGCCCAAGTGCCCCGCCATCAGCTCAGCTGACTTGACTGAAGCAAGGAAAACTCCTCTCCATCAAAAACTAGGTGCTGAATCCGAAAAGGTTAAGTCTGCAAACACAGATTCTAAGGAGGAAAAAAGGTATTGGACTTTTCTTATCAGCTAAGCTGCTGGTTAAACAAATAATTGATTTTTTTCCAAAAGCTGTCATCACACTATTAGCCACGGCATCAACTGATTAGGCTGTGTCATTAAAAATATCTTTTGAGATTTAAGAACCCAGTAACTGAGTAAAATTGATTGCATTTTATGTTCAAAAGCAATCACTGCATACATCTGTAGATTTACAAGGGGAAGACTTGTCAAATACTAAATATCAAGAAAAACAGCCCCATAAATATGCCTATATATTTTCCAGCTAGGAATCCTCATTTGATCTTACTTAAAATTAGGAAGTATTCAGGCTATAAAATTTGAAGGCAAAGCATGCTTCCCTCTTTACAAAACCAAAAGTGTAAAAACTAAAACAGGCTGCCAGAAACTGTAAACAAAAATTGAACACAAAGAAGAACTAGTATTCCTACTGCAAACATTTAAGAAATGGTACCAATTCCATTTCAGCTTTTCTTTGCATAATTAAACTTATTACTTCAACAACAGAGCAGTCGCTTTACCTAGAGCTAACATCCTGGTTAAGGAATTTTTCCGTTTCAGAAGTCTAATTCTATGGAAGACATCACACCACCACAGCAGAATCCATCTGTAGGAATATCCATGCTTTACTTACAGGTATACCTGCAGATAGCCAATTTGAATATATATATATTCTTTTTCCACTGAAAACAATGCACCTCAAACCAATTCTAGAGAGCAGCAAGCAGGAAGGAAAAGAAAAGTACATTTCTTACTAAAGGATATAAATAGAGATAAAAATCAAGGTTAGTATTCACCCATTAACAGTCTAAGATGAGGATTATGACAATCATACCCTCAACTCTAGTATGAAAAAAATATTGATTTCCTGTCAGATTGCATCATTTTGAGAAGTGGTCCATGTACATTCCATAGTAGTAAAACCTGCTAGGGGCAAAAGCATTTAGAACAAAAAAATGAAAGATTGCTGAAAGGATAACGCTGAGCAGTAACAGCTTATCTGAAGAACAGAGAAAGAAAAGGCTGCTGTATTTGCCCCTCCCCCCCCCCCCGCTTTTCTTCATATGACTGAAATGCATTAACTTTTATTGTAAAAAGTGTAAATAAAATTTCAGCACTCTCACTAAGCTACATTTCTCTGAGACCTCCAACTATATTATTTTAAAAAAACAGTCCATTTTTATGAGAGTTACATAGTGACGTTAACTGAACGTGTTTCCCCTTCCCTGTCTCTCCGTGTCTCCAGCTCCAAACACATCCATAACATCAGGTCAATGGCTTAAACTTAGCCATTACTGATTTCAGTTACAGGATCAGAGCTGTATTTCAGTTCAGAAAGAAAGGAGAAGCTCATACTGACCAAAACTCCAGTTCCACAAGAGAGAGACAAGAAAAATCAAACACACTGATAGATTTATAGATTCTAGGCCAGAAAGGAGCATTGCAACCATCAAGTCTGACCTCCTCTGTAACAAAGGCTACCCAACTCTCCTGAATTAATTTATTTTTGAAGTACAACATCTCTTTAAACAGCATGCTGACCCTGGTGAAAACTTTTTCACTTTACAGAATCAAACTGAAAAGTCACTAGATCCCTCACCTCTGTGAAACAAAGGGAAAACGGAGTTACATTAAGGATATACAGGTATCCCTTTTGAGTTCCTCCCAATACTCCTCTTTTCCCATTTCCACCTCAAAATGTCATCTTTTCTTTCTTCTTTGTTAACACTTCAAAACTTTCTCCCAATCAGTCTCATCCATGTGCCCTCACATCCTATCTTTTCTATATTTCTCCATTTCCAAAGAAGACACAGGCAAATGAATCACAATTTAAATGCTGCTGTTACGCTTCCAGTGAGAACAGCAGAAATGAATTTGAGGCAGTAGCCAAAGATTGTCAAATTTCAAGGGTGAGAGGCAAAACCTTACCATTTGTGTCTCATGACATACCACAGGTTTCAGCTGCAAGGCTGTTTGCAGTTACATACCCTATCTAAATACATATTTACATTTACAAAAGTTTTATTTTGATCACTGAAATACAAAACCTCCCAACACACAATTTATCAGTTCCTTTAAAAGTAAATAATACTGAAGTGTAGTTTGTTTTGTTCCAACAGTCATTTTAGCATATCTAACTATACATAACTGACTAATGTAGGTGTATGAATTAAAAGCGTTCTATCCTGTCTAGCTGCGGGGTCTATAAAGCATTAAAAACTCTGTGAATTCACTACTTAACAACAGCACAAAAAAGTCATACCACCAACCAGTATCACTGACAGGCACAGATGCAAAAGGTCCACAACCTCACAAACCACTTCAAGTATCACAGAAGTTATAATTGTGTACATGGAAAATTTACAGAAAGAATTATAAGCAGGCAAAGCAAAGATGTCACCTGCATGAAGAAACTTTCCAATGACAGCCAAACAGGGGACTAATATTACTTTTTTTGCAAGAAGCTAAAGATCATTGGTACAGCTACCTAAATAATACTGGAAGGCAGGAGAATGAAACAAAGAGAAGACTGCCTTCCGGTGGAAGATGAGATTAATCCCAAGTAGGAAAGTAGAAAACTACCTTTCAATGAAAAGTGCATTCACTGCCAGTTCTAAAAGTGGCATTTTCCTAAGCTAATGCTGCAATTTATAAAGGCATATGAGAAGGTACTAAAAGGCAGAGGTTTGCAGCTAACACGAGGCAAGCATCAGCTGAATTTTCTCCCAATCTATGAATCTTTTTAGATACTACCAAAGGTGTATCTACGTGTTTAAAATAGCATAAAGCCTGCTATTTTTGTCTGGAGGCTTTCATTACCTTTCAGCTTATTGTTTCAGTAATATTTACTAATCAAAACCATGGCAGATAAGATTGTGGTATTGAGAAAGTTGTGGTTTAGAAAGAAAATCATGAAGTGTAAACATAATCATTGGAACATTTTAATAATACTATCCTTATATACATATGAAATAGCAAACTGCCTCACAGATTCCGTCACATCACTTGTAGCAGAAAGGCACACTACAGTTGTTCACGCACTACAAAACAGTGCATGTATACAGAATATGAAGATGGAAACTTCATTTTTATTTTCCCCCGTCAGGGAAGGCAAAATTATTTTAAGAAAGGTGATAAATAACCTCATCTTTTTCCAAAATATTTCTCCCCTATAAATGCAGCATTTTATCTGATTAAATGTGAAGGAAGTTTCAGAATTAGTTTAGATACATACCCCTAAGTACATGTTTATTTAAAGAAGAAAAGAAACATGGGAGCAGATAGTTTTCAGGACAATTACACAAATTTAGAAAGTTCATTTCCTCATTCAACGGTTATTTTTTTGCATTAATTACATTGCTTCACTTAGTTCTGTCAGTCAATATTATTTTCTAAGAGAATTTAGAAATTACTGTGATTACTGAAATCACCCAATTAAAAGATAAAACTTGAACATGTGAAAATATCTATGAATATGTAACTACAGTTTTACAATACAGATTTAATTTAATTTTATGTATACATATATCCTATGTGTGGCTGCCACTTTCATACTACACATGGTGGCAGCATATGATAAATCTACTTATTATGCACCATGGAACAACTCACTTGTACTCTGCCCTCTAAATCTATCTCTGACAGGGCTATTTCCTATACCTTAAATACTCTACAGCATCAAATCACCATCATTGAGTTTTTAAAATAATTATTTTCTTCCCAAATGTGAAAAATCTAAGGCTTAGAATAGATAACAAGCAATGCAATAATTGCCTGACATTCTGATAACTTGCAATCCAAAAGTATAGGAACTGTTTTTCCCCAGCACTGGTAAAAACAGAGCTTTTCATTGTATTTTTGTCCACTGATAAGCTATTCAAGTGACTGTTAGTAGAAAAATTAAAATATTATAAGTGCCATATTGTCAGAAGTCCAGGTAAGTGGACACACTTTTACTACAGAAACTGTTTTTACAAGTACAGGAATGGAAAAATATGGAAGTGTTTAACACTAATTCCTATGCAGCCTTTTTCTAAGCACATTAGAGAAGAGAGAAACAACTAGACCATACCAGTGTGCCCTGTTGGATGTTGTAGTTATAATGGTTTCAAAACCAACTCATGCAAACACTGCTTTTGCATGTGTGAAAATGGCAAACAGAAGCTGTGCAAGTTAACTTGCCAACCACACGTATGTGCATGCAGCACGCACACATGCGCAAAAATGCATGCATCAAACCAGACCTAACCTCTGTAGCCAAGTTAAAGATCTTCATCCACGTCTTTTCCATATATTCTTGTCTTCACATCACCTCAAGTCAATCCACAATTACTATTTTATCATTCTAATCATTCAAGAATCAGTTTCCAATTTCTATAAGTCTCCTACCAGCAGAATTGTGGCAACACATGATGCTGGATAAGGCTAATACACAACTAATAGAAAAAGAAGATAGAGGAGATAGCTTTTAAGAAAAGTTATTACTGAGGTACAGCACTGAAGAAAGGTGGGAGAAAAATATGGTGTTCTCTTCACCTGCACACCCCACCTCTCTCCCCCCCCAAAAAACCAAACCACACCTGACAGCATTGAAGAGGAGACCAAATCAGAGTGAAGAAATTTATATTCCTTGTAATTGGTATCCCACCAACTCCCAAGCAGCAACTATCTTACTACACCACCAAAACAGCCAAACAATTGCCAACACATACTTTTGTGTTGGTTTACTTTTGCCAAACAGCAGCTACCAGCTGAGCTGCTTTGCTAGGTGTTAAGGGTTACTGTCCCAGGCAGCTTAATTGCAGTTTATATAAACTACTGTTTCTCTCAGCAACACTGCACATTCATAGTTTATTCTTGTTTCAAATTTCAAAGCTTTCATACCTTTTAAGATAACTTTGGATTCTAGAATGAAAAAGCTTAAATAAGATTATTTTTTAACTCAGAAATGCTTCTTAAACATTCACTTTGCATACATTTCCATACCTCCCTTTTTCAAGTTTCTCAGTGCAGCAAGCTTAACCTAATCAGGCAAAGTATGAGCATGCTAAAAAAGTTGCAAAGGAAAACTGCACAAGGCTAGCTACAGAATTTAACAAAAGGAAAACTGAAACATCAAAGTATGAACCATACTGGCATATGGCAAAAAGGCTTTTTATTTTAAAAATGAAATCCCAAGGCTGCATCAAGTTCAAATCTACCTAGAGCCTTCAAGTTCAATGAGCTTGTCATCTTAGCAAAAGAGTTTTAATCTGATCTCAGAGTGAAGGACAAACATCCTAGCAGATTCTTAACACAGTTTGTACAATGCATAGCAATGATGGACCATTCACAATATAGTGTTCCTGTCTCACCACAAATGAAAAGGCTCACGTAAAAGTAGCAGAGATATCTAAGGCTTCAGTAGCCCAAAAGATCATCTTTCTCACTGCACACAGGAATAACCAGAAGTTTTCTACTACAGGGGTATATGGTGCTGCAAGTGGTTCAGACTGTAGCTCCAAGAAATACGTTCAGTAATACTCATTACAACCTGCTCACCATCCAAAGAAACAGTGTCTCCTTCTCCTTGCAATTAAAGGGCAAACATCAGGTTTAACACAAAAGAGAAAAACACACAGACATACAGAAACCTTATCTCAAAAACAGTTTGTCACATATATGTTCTTGATCACAAAGGAGATTTATTTCATCCATGCAACCATGGAGTCTTGCAAACCCAGAAGAATATCAAGTCTTCTAGGAATGATACTTCAGACTTGACTCTCTAAAGCCTTTCAGAGCTTATGGCAGTGTAAGCTTCCTATCCACTATGAATGAAATGTGAATCAAATTCTGGCAACATCTTTGACCATCTCCCAGAGGTGGATCCCACTTTGATTATTTCTTCTGAAGACACACCATAGGTCTCAGTTTTCAAACACAAAGACTGTATATTGAAGTCTTTTGAGTTACTTTTAAGGATAGATTAGAGCATAAACTGTCAAGGAAAGATGACATTACAATTCCACAAAGGAGCCCAAGGTTGTCTTTCTGAATGGTCATAAGAGAAATTGAGCCACCTTTACGTACCACACCAAAATAATCATACTCTGCATATGATAAGAACTCATAACACAGAGATCACATTTCTGTTCCGTAGCATTCCGAAAATAGTTTCAGTTCCTAAAGGAATTTACCCACAATGTTTTATATTGAATTTCAAACACCCTATACAGACACACTACATTTTTGTCTGTTCCACACACACACAAAAAATCTCTAAAAACAGCTAGAGTACCCAGAACTTTTCAACCCTCCTGTACATATATATCCACACCAAACCTTCCATACTGTTACTCCGCAACATTGTGGGACAAAGGGATTTCATTAGAAATCATAATGAATAACAGATCATCATCAAGTGAAGTTACAGAAGCATGAAAGCCAAAGCCATGTATGATAACGGGAGCTGGAAGATGTGCACATATTTCTTGTACCAGTTTGAAAAATCACTGTAGAAGTGAATCAAAAGAAGATAATCTTTAAAGAATTTTATACTAATCAACACCTAGCCATCTTACATAAACCAGAAACATAGTATCACTACCTACTGTTGTATTCCCCAAGAGTTTTCTTTAATACAATGCTTTTAATGTTTTCTGAGGGAAAAAAAAGGCTATGGAAACACACTATCCATCTGCCTCTTGTTCCTTCAAGTTCTGAAAGCTCTGTTGCTCTGAAGTGTCACTGAAATCGGCTACAGCATTGGAAATTGACAGACCCAACTAACACTGTCACTGAGATAAGGGCAGCTGTAATCCAACCAGAGGAGCAGATCCCTTTTTAGTCTGTATGTACAGACTAGCAGACAGAACTCTAGCTCTACAATATATACAGCAAGAATTTCCTCTTATACAACTACAGGAAGACTTGTTCATTTCAATAGTAATAGGAAAGCATATTTAAGATATTCAAACAGTGAGGGAATATAGGCCAGTGTCATGGTTTAACCCCAGCTGCCAACTACGCCCCACACAGCCGCTCGCTCACTCCTCTCTCATGGGATGGGGGAGAGAATCAGAAGAGTAAAAGTGAGAAAACTCATGGGTTGAGATAAAGACAGTTTAATAGGGAAAGCAAAAGCCGCGCGCGCAACCAAAGCAAAACAAGGAATTCATTGACTACTTCCCACAGGCAGGCAGGTGTTCAGCCATCTCCAGGAAAGGAGGGCTCCATCACACCTAACAGTTACTTGGGAGGACAAACGCCATCACTCCCAATGTTCCCCCTTCCTTCTTCTTCCCCCAGCTTTTTATGCTGAGCATGATGTCATATGGTATGGAATATCCCTTCGGTCAGGTGGGGTCAGCTGTCCCGGCCGTGTCCCCTCCCAACTCCTTGTGCACCCCCAGCCTCCTCGCTGGTGGGGTGGGGTGAGGAGCAGAAAAGGCCTTGACTCTGTGTAAGCACTGCTCAGCAGTAACTAAAACATCCCTGTGCTATCAACACTGTTTCCAGCACAAATCCAAAACATAGCCCCATACTAGCTTCTGAGAAGAAAATTAGCTCTATCCCAGCCAAAACCAGCACAGCCAGCTTTATCACAAACTATCTGAATGAGGTAATGAAAATCCACCACTTGATTCTCATGATTTATTTTCCAAGATCTCATTTACCCGTAGAAGCTATACAGTGACATCATATGAATTTGCACATTACTTCAGGAAACAGGGAAAGCAATTATTCCATTTTAAAAGGTGCCTCCTTTAAAATTATAAGATTGATAAAGGCAATTCATTAATAATTATTAACATCTATTGCAATTCTGAGAAACTAATTCATTTAACAGAATCAAGTAACATCCATGACATTGTCATTAACTACTAAAGGCATAATAATTCATATACAATTTTAGACACTGCAAACAATACACATTAATATTCAAAGCATAAAAGTTACAGTATTTCATCTACATAGGCTTCTATGCCCCTGTATACATTTGCCTAATGTCCCTTTTAAGAGCTTAGAAAAAGTATGGAATAAATGCTCCATGTGAAACCAACAGCTCCCTTTCAGGACTCAACATGATAACCACTACCCGTCAGAAAAAGAAAGCAGACATGCTTCACCAGCCAAATGTTTTCAAGGCACTGGTTCCTATGAGTCGCCAGCTACAGCACTGAGAAGGCATTGCTGGCCTGACAACAAAATGTGAGATCTTAGCAGTATTTTCCTATACCCCCCTTCAGTTTTACAGTCCTCCCCCTGCACACAGAGCAAAGCACATTGCTCCTTTTACATCTCTCTTGTATTTCAGAAGTAAAGACTTTGCAGCAATATACACTGCATGGATTGATAGAGTGCTATTCCATTTGTGTTCCCCTTCACCACATTACACAAAAACACGTTCAGGTAAGCCAGGCTAGTTTGCTGTGTATCCAAGAGAGCACTCCAGCTACTAGGTCCAGCAATGCATCAAGAGAGACTTTGCTATTCTTCTGAGCCACTGTATACTACTCAGAATACAAAACACAAGCAGGGAGAAATTCAAGATTCCTTAGTTAGCAAAACTCTAATTCTCTTCTTCTAGAGCCAATAAACCTACACAAGTGGCAAGCCACAGGTCAGTGTAGGGGTGCAACAATTTCTTACACAAAGAAGTACAGTTGACTGTGGTTGTTTCTTAAAAAAATACTATTTTTTTCCTGATTATATCTTAAGGTTCTTGAAAATAAGCTGCTTTTTCATACTAAAGCACATACACCTTGCCAACAGTCTCAATTATACATGTAAGAGTAGCCATGTATAGACGCACATTCCATGGACAGTGTAGGTACACACTGGGTTTTCATGCCACCTGCCGGACAAAATCCTACTTGCACCAACCCATTTCTGGTTTAGCCAGAGGGCTTAGAAAGGTAATAAATCAGTCATGAAAATATCAGAAGAAAAATAATCGTTGCAGAAGCAAACTTATTTTTTAAATAAGTTTTAAATAAGTAATCAACCTCCCTTTCAATGACAGAACATATAAGAGAACATTGGTTCCAACAGACATTTCAACTTCAGTGATTTTGCCTTTTACATCAAATACTGTGTTTCTTACTGTAGCAAAAAGCATAGATGAATCACCAATCCAACCAAGATAGCAAGCCCTCCAATTTTTCAAGTTTTCCATAATTATACAATAGCATAAAAGAAATTTATTTCTGAAAGCACAGGCTCATCATGAGTACAGTCTGTTTCTCTCATGGATCTCTTTTCAACAAGAACTGAGAAATTACATATACACCAAAATGTTCTTCCTTTTCAAAAAGTTGCTAAACTACTTGTCTCCATATTTCCCCGAGGAATGCTGAACAACAAACGTGCAGGAGTCATGCCGTTTTAAATCTGAAAGTTTGCAGTTCTACATATCTAGCTATGTTTTCAGAGAACAAATAAAAAGAATCCTGAGAGTTGATGCATTTTCTGACAATGAGCTCAACAGAATATTTTAGATTCTGCATATGGAAAAGGAAGCAAGCTCTTAAAAAATTCTCATGGCAAAACAACAACAATAGCAATTACATTCTGAATAATCCCTCCTAGATACTTAGAAGTTTGGTTCTTATGTGAAAACAATAATAGGCAATCTGCTTTCCAACCACAATTACTAACCTTTGGAAGGGTTTAAGTTCCTGTTTTATTTTTAAATCATTCTGAACAATCATGCATCTAGTCTCCTTCATTTTGATGCCCATTTTCCTTTTTAGAAGCATTTAATCTCAACACTTGCAATATTTTCTCAATGAGACAACACATTAACCTACCGTCCCTTAAAGATGTGTAATTATTAATGCATTTTGACTGTTCCTTCCACTATAAGATTCAAAACTTCCCATTACATGTCATTCTTCACAAAAGCACCCTCCTTCATTAGAGAGCAGCAGTTAATGTTTCAACATTCAAATTAATTCAGAAGGTAGTTCACCTTGCCGAAGTCTTGACTCCCCACAGGCCTAAGATCCATTACAAACCAGACAAACTACAAAAATTTGGACTAAAAGGGAATGCTCTTCACTAGTTTTAATTTGTCCCATATTTGATAAGAAGAGCATGTCTAACAAGCATACCAGAAAAACATTTATTCACAGTTACAGGTTTCTGGAAAAGCAGCATCACGCTAGGGAAGTTCGTTCAGGATATGCCTTTACTGGCCGCATAATTAATGAAATACACCGATATCCAACTCTACTTGAGTTGTAGGTTAGTTTTCTTAGTTCACTTGAGCTCACTCTCTTTCCTCCCTTATTTACAGAAGGCAATCTCATAATTCAACTTTGTTTCTTACTACCAACTTTCATCCTTTTTTGAATAGATAACATAACACAGAATTAGGAATATGTGATCAGCCAAGTATATATTACTAACAAGTTATTCCATGCATTACAAAGCCAATCATCATTTCTGAAGTTAACTGACCACATACTGAGTGTCTTCCACTGCACCACGTAATTGCAGATATGCAGCAATGATCAAGAGGTTAAATGTATTCATGAGAGAGTAAGTTAACCAATCTCCTGCTGATTATTACATCTTTTACTCCAGTGACACTAGGTCGACTTGTGCACTTACCTAACTTTCTTAATCTCCACAACATGATGAAAGAAAATTCTTAATAGATGTCATGATCTTACTGTACTATTACTTTACTAAAAATATGACGGAACTGCATAGACACAGGCACCACAATAGGGCATATTGTGATAAAAGAAAAAAGTAGAAGGTTTTCTAGCTTTACTGAGATGAAAACAGAGTTGATGCTAAAAATCATCAGTCCACTGTGACAGCATACAGAAGAGTGGAACAAACATGGTGACTTCATCTCACCAGTGAAGTCAGAACAATTTAAATTGCTGTTATAACAGCCCAAGGGAAGGTTTGCAGGAATATTAACAGGTAACGTCAGGTAAAAAATATCGAAGTCCACATTCCCACCCGCTTCCACAGGACAGAAGCGCAATTTACAATAAGACTTCTAATTCCACATAAATGTACAAGAAAGTCTGACTAAAACCCAGAGGAACAAATACCCAGCAGCATGTTCCAAGGCCAAACTGTGGCAGTCAACCCACATGCAGCTTTAAGTCAGTAAAACTGCATCTGCTTTTAAACCTAGAAACGTAAAAGATTAGAGGTAGCAGTGCATCATCCAACACAAAAATAGGCTCTGCAGTTATGTTCTCAAATTGAAAAATGCCTGCAGAAAAATCTTTGCTATACACCTTTGCTTGTTTGGAACTAAGAAAAATCAAAGAGGAGGAACTTCCATTCCCACCAGAGAGATCTGGATAAACTACATTTCCCCTCCCTGCTGCAGTGCTTGTAAGTCAGCAGTGTCATTCAACTCAGTTTGCGTCTCTGTTTTGAGAGTTATAGCCATCATCAGAACCATGGGAGTACTTCAGCTTGAGGGATGAGAAATTGTTCCCACGACGTCTGCTTCCATCCTCTGCTACATTACAATCACTTTGCAAGTACCATAGGCATAAGAACATGTTGACATACAGACAGGAAAACAAAAATGTTACTTCATCAATTTAAAAACATGCCCTATCTAGTTATCCCTTAATATAAGAATACTGTCCCACAGCAAAAAACTGAGCAGAAAGGAATATACCTTATCAGCTTCCAAGCAAAGTCCACCATTTAGGCCAATCTTCGCTAGGAAGTTTGAAGAGTTGCAGTATTTGCGTTTCTTTTAACTGAAACTGACATGACAGAAATAAAGTTTTCTACAGTGATAATTACTCTCAAACAGCATCGGGAAAAAAATTTCTACAATGCTGAAGATTAAGTTTCTTGGCAATATATATCACTATTAAAATTCAGATCAGTGGAGCAGTACCTTATCCTCTACAGCATTTTTTTTTAATTAATCATCTCATCCTAATTATGCATAGGTACCAAATTCCTAAGACTGCTAAGAACAGTCAGAGAGGTTGTAACCGCCTCACAAGAACTGCAAATAACACCCTAACCTACTGCTACCCACCTAGGCAACACAGGGAGAACTCATTTTTATGTTATCAACACCTCTTACTATGCCTTCAGATCCTGAATGCAGACAGAAGTATATACAACGATTTTCCTACACTTATGGTATTCCCCCATGCTTACTTTATCTCATTTATTTTAAAGTCAGAGCTGTGAGTGACATTAGTTTAAAATTTTATCACATACTTCCCAGAGTGGAAATCAGACCATCAACAGCAGATTTGCACATCAGCACACTCTCCTCAAGTAAAGGAGAACCTCCTTGCAACATTATTAAATATTTTCTCATTAAATGTTAAAAAATATAGATGAAAGTATGTTTGAATTAACATACTAAAGTATGAAATCACAGTAGTCCATTTTCTTCTGCATTTTGCCATGGGGACCAGGAGACAGCATTATAGCTAAATTTTCCTAAATCCATCCCTGTGCCAGTCATTTTTGCAGTCTCTTCTCTTCCTGCTCTCCATGTCCTTTTTACCCTCTTTATCCCCCTCCCATTTCCACCCCTATAAATCCTTTAAGGGGTTGCAGAAGTTTTTGATCTAAGGCCAGAAAAGTCCATCACTATATTCCTGAGTCTTATTCCTTGTTAATCACAGATTATAACATTTTATCCAGTTATCCTCTAAGCAAAGTCCAACAAGCAGCTGAGAAAGCTTGTATTCCCAGAAAGCCATCTAAACTTCAAACGCTATAAATGATTACAGAACAATTTCTTCTGGTTGTATAGTTCATTGCCAAACCACCATTACTCCCTTGTTTCTCATGTGGCTAATTTTACGAGCATGAAAGTTCGTGGCCTCACCTCTGTAACGCTTGCCACTTTTTCCACTTTTTTCCTTTTAAGAGATACTGGCAACACAATTCTAGATGACATTTTAAGATAACCATCACTAACACCACACACATAGAACTCAAATATCACAGCAGACAAGCAGAATAAGCCCTTATTCAGAGACACTACTAACATACAGTCAGAAGCTTCAATTCTAGGCGTGAAGCACTATATTTAACCTAGCTTACTGATCCAGACCGTGCGGGTCCTGCAAACCAAATTAAAATCTAATAGAATAAGGCATGCTCAGCTGACAACAAAGGCTAAGGAAGATAACAGCCCTAGCTTCTTCATTGTCTAGAATTAGAAACTGGTCCTAGTGAGCCTTTTTACTGTTCGGGGTAAGTATCTCGTGAGGGACGAAGATCATTATATGGGATGCCTGGAAAATTTGGCATGGTGTTCATGTGCCAAATAGGGATGTATTGCTAGCTCCTACACACATTTGGTCTCTACTGGTTTTGTACCATTAACAGGATACAGAAGAGGATTATACCTACATTCAACTCTAATAAACTGTGCAAAGTACTTAGAGTAATGTCTCCTTTCAGTTCTAGAATATGCTCAAAAACATCCTGTCAGCCAGAAACTAACTGAGGCTGACAGGAGACCTACTTCACCACAAAGTGCATATGTTTGGAAGATATGTTGGATATGCTTGCAAAACTTTTTAACCTAGGTCAGTCTTCTATGGGAGATTGTTATTTCACCTACTTTTCCCATTATTCTCTAAGTAATGATACTCTGCAGCACGAGATGTGTTCTCAATTCTGGAAAATCGAAAGCTCTCTATAGGAGGAGAGTTAACCCTGGTCATCACCACTTCTGTATTTCATCCACCAAGAATAAGCAAGAAAAGCATCAGAATTAATAAAGGCATTAGTTTTAATCAGACAATTTAGGAAAGGAGTCAAATATCTAGAAGTCTGTCAAGCAGCTGAATCTACAAATGTGTTTTAAACCCAAATGTGCAGTGAATATTTTAAAAATAGTGATATAGACAAATAGAGATATATCTATATTTGTGAAACAGAGCACCCAGTCATCAACTTCTTGCATCAGTTTGTCAGAAAGTATTAGTTTCATGGCTCCAGACCAGGTCTGCTCCAGCCTTTTGCTGTGTACAAACAAGTACAAAGGAGTGCTTATGAAGATGGATGTTCATTTCCCTCTCTCTACTACTAAATTAGAATTAACTACTGAATTAGAACTGCAATTAAGAATTCATTAGAAGGCAAATATAGACAAAGAAATATGAATGCAAATACATATTCATGGGTAAGGAGTTACTGAAACAAAATACACAAGGGAGAACAACTCTCTAGTCTCAAAAGCTAGAAGCAATTGAAGCACGGAAAACCTGCTACCATTTCTAAGCAATTTTAGCATTTCATAGGAATAAATACTTTCCATTTTAAAAAGATTCTCACTGATTAGTGTTAGATGTTGAGCTAGTTTTAAGTCAAACAAGAATATGGCATTCAAATGTATACAGTGGCTTAGCATTCAAGTAACTTCCTCAGTTGAGACTCAGTATTTCTGAAATCTAGCTAACTATTTTTAGGAGATTTGAGAGACAGACCCAAGATTAGCTACTTAGGCAATTTCTATTATATCTTCTTCGTGTTTCTCACAAGTGCCATCCTTGTACATGCTCACTAACTTGCAGAGTATTAAATAGCTGCTCACAGACACAACCAAGAATCTTAGGCATTGAAGACCTGAATCCCTGGACAGAAAGAGCTAAAATTTAAAGCAACCCAAGTTTCAGATGCTGGTTCTTCTTGCTCTCTAATAAGTTTATTTAAAAATAAATTCAGCTATGTCTGATATTCATTAGATACAACCATACAGACAATTAATGATTTGAAAAATCCCCTACAATTCCAAAATAAAACATTTAAATAAAGACTTTTTTTTTTAATTATGTGGTTTGCCGAAGTACAATTGATACTGTCGTTCACTTATCTAACCAATTAGTGTTTCTAAAGAATGTATTTTATTTGTTTGCAATCATTTATTATCTAAGCTATAATTTTGCAGCTTCTCAGGCAACGAATGGCTGTCTTGCATCTGGGAAATAAAATACACAAAAGGGTGTTGGTGTGTTGTTTGAATACATGCAATTACTGGTAGTTACATTCTAATTAGCATAATTAGTTTTGAAACAGTTCTCATAATAACTGTCAACATTATGTCAATTTAGCTGAAGTTAATGGCACATTTAACAAAGACTTACTCATTTTCAGTATTATACTATTTAAAAGAAAGGAGGAGTTCTGAAGAATTAAAACTGCTTTTTCGTAGACACTGAGCATTTCTTATTTTGCTTCCTTTCAGCAATCCATCTCATAAAACAGCACTTTATATAATTACCACCCTCCAGCTTCCGTAAAACCATTCTTACAAATTAACACTGATAAAGTGGCAATAAAAAGCAAGTATACCAAAGTACAGATGTTTGCAAATTCAGTCTTCTGTTCTTTTGGGGAAGGCAACAATATTTTGGCAGTTGGTGGGGGGAGTAGGTTGGGAAAAAAAAAATAAAGAGGTAAATCTTGAAAAATCTAAAGAGGTAAACAGTGTGCTAAAAAGTAGCAAATGCTTCTAGTCATACCTAGACGAAACATCCATTCACTACTTTCTAGGAAAGGGCGTAAGCCATTCATAAAGGCCAGCTTTACCCTTCTTCCAGTTTTGATAAGTTACTACATACTATTTACAAGTAGTCAAAGATGTTCCATTATTAAACCAAGTAAAAATTTAATCATTTCACTGACATCTTTCAAGTTTCCAAGAAGACACAATATGCCTTTCAGAGTTTGTTTTACTTCATACCATGAATATTCATCTTCCACAACAGGAGGAACAGCCAGCCTATGCTCAGTACTTGCCATAAAGTTACACAACCAGTCTTGACTGAATTCAAAAGCCAAGTGTATTACAATGTACATGTTTCATTTGAGGATCTTGTTTATAGTGTATTTTTATTAAGTGAATATTTCCAAGAGCAAGTTACCATTCAGGAGTAATGAAATATGCTGTCTTAAAAAGCTCTCTGGACTGTGAGAAGTCTTTTTTTTTTTTTTTAATTTATGTAAAAAAGATAAACAAAATGAAAGACTTAATGCTCCTTAAAGTAGGAGATTACTTTTTTATTAGGGAAGGAAAAAAAAAAAAAAGACAAAAACACAAACCAAAAAAAAAAAACCCCAAAACAGAACAGGAGTTTGATATTAATCCGCGGTGAAGACAAAGCAAATCTACAGAAGTTTTACCCAATTTGGACAAATTCTTTTCCTTTCATCTACACATTTATCATCGTGTATCATAAAGGTACTTTATGTCCAGGTTTCTACCGTTTTTATGTACGCAGCTATCCAGAAAAAGTTAAAGTCGGGAACTTCATTCAATCCATGCCACTCAGACAAAATATATTTCTGCCTATAAAATGGCAAGCAATTGCTCAGGCAGTTTCAGACTCATTATCATCATTTTAAGCACATCAGCTTATTACAATGAAACATTAACAAAAATGGCTTATTTCAAGTTTATTTTGAACTATTTTCCAAAAATTCTGCTAGCAGTAATAAAAATGGACAAGTCAAAACAGTAAGTAGTAATGGTATTTGTAAACACTTGAGGAGTGGCAGGGGGGCTGGGAGAGGACAGGAGAATTACTCCCAAACTTTGGACGCTGAATGAGGCAGCTAACTCCTAAACCACTTCAGCAGAAAATAAGCACTGGCAGGGGCCGATTCATCCCACTTTGAAAGAGATGCCTGAAATCAGGCAAGATGACTGTCAGCCTATAGGGCAAGGAGAGTCAGATAAGCTAGCTCTACCACAGTTTCCCTACACTCAAGCAAAACTCGTCACTGAGACACACACTCTGAATTGCCTTCCAGGAGCATGTAGTATTCTCCACCGACTACACAGAGGAAGAGACTGACCAGACCAACATTTGACCTGTGAGAACATCCTAAAGCAGAACTGCTCCACGCCTCAGCTTCACCCTTCTATTTAGTGTTGATGACATTCTGTATCATTTTCTTAATGTTTCTAAGTCCACATTAATACTCTCTGCAGAATCCCATCATCTGCATGACCACCACAGAATCTGTCGTGGACAGCTCAACGTGCTCCTGCCAGAAGCAGAAGAGTAACAAGACTATCACTTAGCTTCCTCTGAATTAAGAGCCCCCAGCAAATCCAATACACTGCCCACTCATCTGAAAATCAGCCTTCCCCATATACATTTTTAACCCGCTTATATGGTTCTATACCAAAACTGTATTTTTAATTTATAGTCCAACTGCCTATATTACAGGAGTGAATCTTGCATAGCTATCGAACACCATCTAAAGCAACACCTGCAGCCCATTTTTAATCAATATTCCATAACTCAAATCTATAGCTTCCCACAGAGAGGATTTGCATTTGTGACACAGTAAGTAATCTAGGGAAGTTTTTACAAATTATCGACAGAAAAAGGGAAAAGTAGATCTTTTGTACCCCGTTTGCAATTCCACTAAACACTAGTATTATCTTTGAGCTGCTCACTTGTCATTCTTGTCTCTGCTGGCACACAATCACTGCTCACAGTCAGGTCCACATGAGCTGGGTATCAACCCCAGTGAGAATGGTCGTTCTTAGTAGAGGAACTAATAACAGGCTAATAATTTTTCATATGAGCAAGACATTACATTTAAATCATTTCAGCTCAGACTGTGAACAGCTACATGGAAATTCTTCATACAAATCTCTTCTACCTAAGGTCAAACTCTTTCCTAAATATAACTAAAAGCTCCCGTTACTAGAATATAACAACAGGCCTCTCAAACTCAACTCTGACAAAGTACAGAACCAAGACAAAAAAAAGGGGGAGGAGGGGGAGTGGCCCCTACCTTATGGCCCCTTTTAAGCAAAGGCCAGAGTCTTTCAGAAGTCTGACAGCAAAGTATTTGTCAAAGGAGCTCTTCTTCAGAAGAGCTCTGCCTACGTGACAATGTAACATTAACCTCCTTAGGAGGCAAGCCTGATCAGCAGTTCCAGATAAGAAATAAATACTTGAGAGGAACCTGCATCTCCACCCTGTGCACACTCTGCTCAGATCTGCATAGAAGGCTCTCGCCTGCTTTTGCACTGGCATGAAAGAAGGTGCAGTCAGGCATGGATAAACGATGTGGAGAGACTTGAAAGAAGTCGTCTGTGGCAGACAAATATGCCATAAAACTCGAACGGTGATGAGTGAAAGGCCCTTAAGGAAGCATGGCTCACTGATTTTTCGTTAGTCTGTTGTTTTATGACCATTTAAAATATTTTTTGTCAAAATGCTGCTGAATCTTCCTCTTCCTATAGTCTAAGCATTATATCAAAACAAAAGCACAATGTTGCTAGTAGGATGACACATGATAGTTGTGCAAACAGAAACAGATAATCAAATAGCAACACAGGACTTTTTAAATTTAGTTAATTTAGGTCATTAGAATAAATTATTTTTTTCATTCCCAACTACAGAAAAGAAGGAAAACATGTACAGTTTTGATGTAATGTGAATTGATTTCTAACCATTCATCTACTTTCCTTTTCCTTTCAACTATACATAATCCAAATACTTCCTTCACAATGAACTATGTTTCTCCTAACAAACTAGAAAACAAATACATAGGTTGATACTTAGTTCCCTGGAAAATATTAGGGCTCAAAGCATAGAACATCCAATAGAATCAAGTCTTTGTAATAAGCATGAAGTCCAATAAACCACATCTGCCCCAAAGAGCCAAAAACAATTAAGACCACCACTAAGCAGAAACCATTATTACATTTGTAAGTGCAGATTTGTTGCACTTGAAGTGAAATACTAGTTCAGATAGATTCACGTGGAAACCAGCCATCTACGTACAAGTATGATATGAAAAACTGGCATGGCGGTATCTGTTCAGCACTGCCTGATCATAGCCTTCTTTAACCTGAACATTATTTAAAAAAAAAAAAAAAAAAAAGCCAGTTTCCCCTAGAAAGTAGACATGGATCAGCAAAGTTTTAATAACCAGCCAAAAGGCAGAAGAGGGGGGGGAAATACTAGTAAAACTTTTCTGCTTTTTTATACAACATGAAATATATTCATTAAAGTAATTCATTGAAGAAAAGTATAGGCTAGCATACAAGGTCCTGCATTAAATTTCAGCACTTCTTAAGATCTTAATGTACAGAAGAACAAAGCAGCATAACGGATGGTTGAAAACAAAAAAGCTGAAAGTTCAAGTGTATGAGGCGTCTCTTCCCCTTCCTCTTCCCTTATCATTTTATCCCAAAGACTTAATGAAGCTCATGCTTCATACACCCATATTCTCCTGGGGACAGAGTCCTGCAGCAAGTGGAAAAAAAGACTTTGATAGAAAAGAATGCTCAGGAGAAAGGACACTTACCTTCTATTGCTGTCTTTAAAAGCATGCCTTTTTTTTCTTTTTTTTTTTTTTTTAAGGAAAGAAACCATTTAAATGCAAACAGCTACATTAATGCAACATTCAGCTCAGACTTCACACAAAATCTAGTAATCCCATTCAGAGTTACTGCTACCATAAGTGGCATACAGCTGCACTCAACATATTAAGTAATGTTGTATGCAGGAATGCATTAGGTACTTCAAAAATCCAGTTTAAGGAGGAGAGGTTGATCTGAAAATAAACTCTGGTTTGATCCCCGTCCCCTCACCAATAGATACAGAGATGCAATACATTTTTTGTACACTCCTAGTTTTGAAAAAAAATTGACTCACCAAACTAACAGTAAGTGAAGGTGCTGACTGCCCGTGTGCTTGGTAGCGCATGCGAACAAGATTAGACGTTTCTGCAGGTTGCCACAGCTGCTGTCCAGTTGCATTGGGAAGCAGATACTTGCCTGTCAAGTTAAGGAAGAGTGTGTTAAAATATTAGATGTTGCAGATGAGGCAATGCAATGGACAGAGTTTACTATAAGATAACACTCTTACCATTCTAAAACAAATGTTTCTTTCACTATAGCCCTGACCAGACGGGATTCCATCAAAACAGAATTCATACTATTCACTTGCTAGCCCTTCACATCACCCTTCCACAAGCCACACTTCTTAGGCAAATTAATTTTTTCAATATTCTCACAACTGTACCTTTCCCCTACCTAGAAACACAATTAATGCAACAACAGATGCAAACATCCAGAATGGTGGGTCTGAACCAAAGAAACCTAAATTCTGAAGGCTAGCCAAAAATAAAATTAAAAAATTTAAAAAAAAATGCTGCTATCTCCCCCTTGAAGGAATAAAGTTCTGAGTCCGAGGTACAAAGTAAGGTTTATTGGAATAAGGCACTTACTGTGTGGATAATTACACCACCCTATGAGTGGGGACTATTCTGCTTCTATTCCAAAATTCCTTATAATCTACCTAACAGGTATCACTCAGTTCCCAAGAAAGTACCTTTACCCAGCGTCCCAAGTAAGGGGAGATCACCATGGTGCAGGCCAGCCATTCCTCACGAGCACTCGCACCGGGCTCTCAGGAAGGGGTTGATGTACCCCTCCTCGGCGGGTGCTGTGCTCACTACCTAGCCGTGTCTTTTCACTGTGGCCAGGCAAGCTCAGGCCTAGTGCAACGGAAGGTCAGACCCACGACCAAAGCACTGCCACTTGGTCTGGATCATCTCCCTACAGCTACTAATTAGGCAGAAAGCATCTCTGGCTCAGGAAGCCCCTGAGCTGCAAACCAGCAGCAGGGAGAATACTTAGGGGATTATATTAAGAGGACAAGCATGTAGCAATACTGTTCCTTTTTGCTTACTTTCAGCCACTGTCAAGAAACAGGACAAGAGGTGGTCTTAGCAAATATGTCCACCGTAAGTTCTTAGTTATCTCTGAAAACTATGCAAAAGTGAGACAATCACACTACTAAAGCAATTGGCTTCTCTTAGAGACCCACAAGCGCATGCAAAGTAACAATTCAACAGATTTTTTTTTTTTTTAAATCAAAGCTAGGTTCAAAAACACAATGCAAGATTTTGATTGAACAGGTCAAATGAAAACCATCTTCCAAACCACACATCCTAAACATTTGTTTCCTGAAATTACTAATTCCCACCTCATTAATCTTGTCACCTTGGAGAACTAAGGAGTAGGTATGTGCGTGACCATTGACACAGGACTTGCACCCTGGTAGATGGGCACAGGTTTGCCAGGAAATCAAAGGCCTCAGCTTCATAGCCTTATTTTTAACAGCAGAGCCACAGAGAGTTGCCAAGGTCTCTGGAAACTGACTGTCTTGGGAGCCAGAGAGTTCTCAAGCAGCAGCACAGGATAGTCTTTTTAATGCTTCCCAATTAGTCTTGAAAATGTGCTACTGTTCTTTGTTACACTGGTAAAGCAGAACCCATAGACATTTTTCACCCAGTTTGCTAACAGCTTGCCCAAGACTATTAGAAAAATGTACAAGAAAGCTGTTGTTTCTTGCCCAATTATCCAGGATAACATTTTCCAGAACTGGAAAAACTGAATTAATTTCCCATCTGCTCTCTCTGCCTGTTTCTCTCAAATTCTGGTTACCTGTTTACATAGGCTCCCACCATCCTCAACTAAAAGGATGCCATAAAAAGCTTGTGGCATTGATTGCAATGTCCACATCTTTGATATTTCATTGATGTCAGTCCTGGAATATGCCAGTGACATATGCAGTTAGTTACAGCTTATATCTATCACCTCAAAAGTTTAATTCCTTCTCATCCAGGCAGGAAAAAAAGAATTAAAAAGTGAGTGGAAAAAACTAAGTTATACATACCTTGCATTTAAACAGGTATGTTTTATTTATTAAACAGGTATATCCACCTGGTGCAACCAGGTGGATGATTTGCTCTGCATGGTGGCAGAGCTACGGGAGGAGGTGGAAAGGTTAAGGAGCATCAGGGAGGCTGAGAAAGAGATCGACTGGTGGTGCCAGGCTCTGCCCCCCCCGAGACGGGAACAGGAGCGGCAGCAGCCACCAGTAAGAACCCACGATCAAGGGCATCCTCTATCCCCCCCCACCGGGCTGAAGGCAGCAGCTCCAAGGAGGAGAGTGAATGGAGGCAAGTCCACGCTTGTGGCAGCAGGCAAAGGCCCTCCCTGCCCACCTCGCCCCCCCAGGTGCCTCTGCACAACAGGTATGAGGCCCTGGAGGTGGGAGGCCAGGCAATGGAGGATGGGGATGACAGTCCATCTACACCAGAGGTGTCGCCCAGGGCAGACGAACGTACCTCTCGTATCAACACCACCTCCACAAGGAAGAGAAGACGGGTTATAGTTGTGGGCGACTCCCTTCTGAGGGGAACCGAGGGTCCGATATGCCGGACGGACCCTCCTCTTAGGGAAGTCTGCTGCCTCCATGGGGCCCGGGTGAAGGATGTCACGAGGATACTCCCTAGCCTGGTACGGCCCTCGGGCTATTACCCTCTACTGCTCTTCCATGTGGGGGGTGACGAAGCTGCAACACAAAGTCCTAGGGCAATCAAAAGAGACTTCAGGGCCTTGGGACAGCTAGTAAGGGACTCCGGAGCACAGGTTATTTTCTCCTCTCTCCTTCCAGTTGTGGGCAGTGACACCAGAAGGAACAGAGGTACCCAATCTATTAACACATGGCTCCGTGGCTGGTGTCATCACCACGGTTTTGGTTTTTTTGACAACGGGATGGCCTACACAGCACCAGGTTTGCTGGCATCTGATGGGATTCATCTTTCTCAAAGGGGAAAGAGAATCTTTGCTCAGGAACTTGTGGGGCTCATCGACAGAGCTTTAAACTAGACTCAAAGGGGGAGGGGGATAATATCAGGCTTGCCCGAGGGAAGCTGAGGGACGACGTGCCACGGTTAGAGGGAGCGGGTGCCAGCACGGGCACTCGGCCTGAGTCTCCGAGATGTGCGGGGTGCACTGGGGCACAGCCGAAGTCTGTGCTCAACGGAGTTGAGCTAGGGGATACTGAGGCAATAGGAGCCAAGGGGGAAATGCCAGTGAAACGCCTCAAAGCACACAAGGGGTGTTCTTCTATGAAGGAGACACGGACGACAGCCCAGCTGAAGTGCCTCTACACCAATGCACACAGCATGGGCAACAAGCAGGAGGAGCTGGAAGCCATTGTACATCAGGAAAACTATGATATGGTTGCCATCACGGAAACATGGTGGGATGACGTGCACAACTGGAGTGCTGCAATGGATGGCTATAAACTCTTCAGGAGGGATAGGCGAGGCAGGAGAGGCGGCGGGGTAGCCCTGTACGTCAGGGAGTGTCTGGATAGTTTAGAGCTTAATGATGGTGACGATAGGCTGGAGTGTCTATGGGTAAGAATCAGGGGGAAGGCCAACAAAGGAGATATTGTGGTGGGAGTCTGTTACAGACCACCCAACCAGGATGAGGAGACAGATGAACTATTCTATAAGCAGCTGGAAGAAGCCTCACGATCACTAGCCCTTGTTTTTGTGGGGGACTTCAACCTGCTGGATGTCTGCTGGAAATACAATACAGCAGAGAGAAAACAGTCTAGGAGGTTCCTGGAGTGTGTGGCAGATAACTTCCTGACACAGCTGGTGAGTGAGCCAACCAGGGAAGGTGCACCCCTGGATCTCTTGTTCATGAACAGAGAAGGACTTGTGAGCCATGTGATGGTTGGAGGCCGTCTTGGGCAGAGTGATCACGAAATGATAGAGTTTTTGATACGTGGAGAAGCGGCGAGGGGGGTCAGCAAAACTGCCACCTTAGACTTCCGGAGGGCGGACTTCGGCCTGTTTAGGAGACTGGTCGAGAGAGTCCCCTGGGAGGCAGCCCTTATGGGCAAAGGAGTCCAGGAAGGCTGGACATTCCTTAAGGAGGAAGTCCTAAAGGCACAAGAACAGGCTGTCCCCAGGTGCCAAAAGACGAGCCGGCGGGGAAGAAGACTGGCCTGGCTGACTAGAGAGCTCTGGCTCGAACTCAGGAAAAAGAGGAGAGTCTACGACCTCTGGAAGAAGGGGCGGGCAAGTCAAGAGGACTACAAAGGTGTAGCGAGGTTCTGCAGGGAGAAAATTAGAAGGGCCAAAGCTGAGCTAGAGCTCAATCTGGCTGCTGCTGTAAAAGACAACAAAAAACACTTCTTCAAATACATTAGCAGCAAAAGGAGAGCTAAGGAGAATCTCCAGCCCCTAGTAGGCGGGGGAGGGAACACAGTGACCAAGGATGAGGAAAAGGCTGAGGTACTTAATGCCTTCTTTGCCTCAGTCTTTAATAGCAGGACCAATTGTTCTCTGGGTACCCAGCCCGTGGAGTTGGAAGATAGGGACAGGGATCAGAATGAGCCCCCATAATCCAGGGGGAAATGGCTAGTGACCTGCTGCACCACTTAGACACTCACAAGTCTATGGGGCCTGATGAGATCCACCCGAGAGTACTGAAGGAGCTGGCAGATGTGCTCACCAAGCCCCTTTCCATCATTTACCAGCAGTCCTGGCTAACTGGGGAGGTCCCTGCTGACTGGAGATTAGCTAATGGACGCCCATCTTCAAGAAGGGCTGGAAGGAGGACCCGGGGAACTACAGGCCTGTCAGCCTGACCTCGGTGCCGGGGAAGCTGATGGAGCAGATCATCCTGAGTGCTATCACACAGCATGTAGAGGATAACCAAGGGATCAAGCCCAGCCAGCATGGGTTTAGGAAAGGCAGGTCCTGCTTGACCAACCTGATCTCCTTCTACGACAAGGTGACCCGCCTAGTGGATGAGGGAAAGGCTGTGGATGTTGTCTATCTAGACGTCAGTAAAGCCTTTGACACGGTTTCCCACAGCATTCTCCTGGAGAAACTGGCTGCTCATGTCTTGGACGGGTGTACTCTTCGCTGGGTAAAGAACTGGCTGGATGGCCGGACCCAAAGAATGGTGGTGAATGGAGTTAAATCCAGTTGGTGGTCGGTCACAAGTGGTGTTCCCCAGGGCTCTGTGCTGGGGCCAGTTCTGTTTAATATCTTTATCAATGATCTGGATGAGGGGATCGAGTGCACCCTCAGTAAGCTTGCAGATGACACCAAGTTGTGCAGAAGTATTGATCTGCTGGAGGGGAGGAAGGCTCTAGAGAGGGACCTGGACAGGCTGGATCGATGGGCCGAGGTCAATTGTATGAGGTTTAACAAGGCCAAGTACAACGTCCTGCACTTGGGCCACAGCAACCCCATGGAACACTACAGGCTTGGAGAACAGTGGCTGGAAAGCTTCCCAGCGGAAAAGGACCTAGGGGTGTTGGTCAACAGCCAGCTGAATATGAGCCAGCAGTGTGCCCAGGTGGCCAAGAAAGCCAATGGCATCCTGACTTGTATCAGAAATAGTGTGGCCAGTAGGAGCAGGGAAGTGATTGTGCCCCTGTACTCAGCACTGGTGAGGCCACACCTCGAATACTGTGTTCAGTTTTGGGCCCCTCACTACAAGAGAGACATTGAGGTGCTGGAGCGTGTCCAGAGAAGGGCAACGAAGCTGGTGAAGGGTCTGGAGCACAAGCCTTATGAGGAAAGGCTGAGGGAGCTGGGGTTGTTTAGCCTGGAGAAAAGGAGGCTGAGGGGAGACCTTACCGCTCTCTACAACTACCTGAAAGGAGGCTGTAGAGAGGTGGGGGTCGGTCTCTTCTCCCAGGTAACAAGTGACAGGACAAGAGGAAATGGCCTCAAGTTGCACCAGGGGAGGTTGAGACTGGATATTGGGAAATTTTACTTCACTGAAAGGCTTATCAAGCATTGGAACAGGCTGCCCAGTGAAGTGGTTGAGTCGCCATCCCTGGAGGTATTTAAAAGACGTTTGGATGAGGTGCTTAGGGACATGATATAGTGGTGGTCTTGGTAATGTTAGGTTTACGGTTGGACTCGATCATCTTAAAGGTCTTTTCCAACCTATACGATTCTGTGATTCTGTGATTTCCTTAATGCTTTCCACATTAAGAGAGGTCTATGCATTTTCTTTACTTGCTTTTTGACTCCTCTCCTGAGAGTCAATGGCAAGATGAGGTTCTCAAGGTGAAACCAGACATTTCCTAGTGCTGGGTCCCCCAATTACAAAAATCTCTCAGGCTAGAATGCAGACTACAAACACTGTAATGAAACTCTGCAAGAAGGCTCCTAAAATTCCAGCAAAGCCAGGACAGCTCCAAACAAGACATCGTATCACCAACAGTAGCACCGCTAAAATGCTTTGGCAACATTTATTTTGTCAAGTAGACGTACACTACACAAATCCCTCTTAGAAACTCTGTATTAACCCATTCTAGAAGCCACCAGGAAAATTACGTTAAACAATTTGCAACTTGATCGCTGTAGCATACTCTTAGAGCATTTTATCATCATAGGAATCAATACCTGAAAAGCGATAGAGTTTTCCTCTGACCTTTAGAACAAAGGATAATGCAAGCACGAAATAGGTCTGTTTTAATAAAGCTTGTTCTAAAACTGGGGAAGAGCATCACTCTTTGGCCAACCAATGCACTTTCCAGTAGGGGTTTGAAACCAGTCTCGAAATCCATTGTCAGACACTAGGCCTTCCCTAGACTGCACTACTTTTCACTTCAGATAAATCCCACTGAGCTTCCCAAGAAAAAAAATTGAAGACAATCATCTATATTTTGTCCACAAATTAATCTAATTTTTTTTAGGTTTGGATCCCAAGCAAAAAAGGTTTAAATAACAAGTCAATGAAGGCTAGGAGGAGAAAGGCATACGGGAAATAAGCACTATTACTAATCCTTGCACTTAGTTTTTGTTTTGAATGGGAGGCAGACCCAAAACAGAGTGCTAATATTGTGATTCTTATTCATGGCAGTCAGTCAGCAGAGTAGGGCACTCTGTACTTTACCATGCGCTGGGCTATGCTGACACAGAACATCCAATAGCCACCTTTATTCTTTGTCCTTTACAGACATCTATATTTTATTCAGTTTTTATCTTGCTCAAACATCTGAAAGAAAGTCTAAGATATTTTCGTACAGAAGCTAGAGGAGAGGCAATCCTACTCTTTACGACAACAAAATCTTGTACTAAGTGCTTCCTTCAGCTGTAAGATTCTGCATGACTGACAAGAAAGCAGAGTAGATTAACTCAGCATCAGGGCCAGTGTCTGCACTGTAAGAATTCACTTAACATTCCATTATTTCTCTTACATGATTAGCCTCCAGAAATATTTGAAATAATGTTGGAGGGCCTGTGTAGTAGCTTATTAGGCAGTCGACATGATCAAAATTGCCAATGAAAGCGTGAGCATGTGTGATGCTGGAATGATCTCTCCTCCCATCCTTACCCCAAACAGGAGCCTTGAGGGCATCACAGATTTCACAACATACTGAAATTAAGGCAAGCGTAGCAGACTTGTCTAGAACTCCAGTTGTTCTTTTCATAATACATCCATATATACTTTTAAACAGAGAAATGGCATATAATAAACATGCTTTCTATAGAAATAAAAATAGCCATGGCTTATGCAAAAAGATGGTAACAGATAAACCTCTTAACTGGGAATAACACTAGCTTTTATGCAGAGAGATACTACCAGGAGATTAGCAGTTACCAACAAGAATGCCAACTGCAACAAAATATCTGGAAAACAACAACTGTACTTTTAATACTGTCCTCCTTAAAATGCTTCTAAAAACAAAAGTTGGGCATACTTTACAGGAATGCAATGAGGCTTTTTCATTTCAAAAAGCAAATGGAACATCAATATTTCTTATAGAAGAAAAAATTTATCCCAAAACTCAGTCTGCTTTCTTTAAGGGATTAGGGTGCCACTGCATTCAACTACCACACAATAAAACAGTCCCTGCCCACAATGAGTTAAGTAAGCAACTCTCCCTGGATTCCTCCATTTAACAAAAAAATTCAATAATCCCTTCAGACTATCCACTCCTTTTTCTTGCCCCTATAGTACTCCTACACTTTTTCCTGCTACAGTTTCATTCATAATTGTATACATTTTTCCCCTTTTACATTTTCTTTAATAATTCCTTGAATTTATACAGATCCACACTTTTCCTCGCTGTTACATGATTTAAATTTCAGTATTACACATAAAACTTGAGCTGAAATGCATTATTGATTTTCACACTGCATTCATTTCTGCCTTCAAGTTTAATGCTCCAAGTAGTGACTCTCCTTTTTGGCTGAACTGATTCATGGGGGACAGAGAGGAAGACTTCACCTCAACCCCACCTCATCCCTTCCATCTTAATTCAGCATTTTGGCTCATATACAGCACAAACACTGCCAGTGTCCAAGGTAATCTCCATCTAACAACAGACCATTGCCACGCTGGTAGTAATTTTCTTATTGCTTTCATCAGCTATTGAGTAGATGACAGATGAGTCATCTACTGATAAGGTCCCCTGTTGCTGTCCCATTCAATCCCAAGATGGTCTTTGACTTCCTCCCATGCTTTCTGCAGAGGCTTTGCTGGCATCTCTGCTACCTTTCCTGTGCCTGAAACTACCAAGACACCCTAAAGTCACAACATTGTTTGTTACCAATGGCATCTCTTCCCACACATGAATACAATCCTCATTAGTCCAGCACATTTATCAGGATGCATTTCGATGAAAGGTGACTTAAGTTGATTACGTAATGGTAATAAGTTAGCGTTGTTTAATGGTACTACATAATCATTGGTGGACTCGGGGAACACATCACTAGAGTTCAGTGTCATCTTCCCCTTGAACTTGCCTCTCATATGTCTAGCTTCCTTTATAATGGATATTTGCAGAAAGTCCAAACGGAATCTTTGTTACTTCTTACTTCTATTGCATCCAGTGCGTGCATACTTGTTGTATGCCTTACTGTGTAAGGCCAAAAGGGACTAAAAAACCACATACACTTCCTCAAAGACCAGGCACAGAAGGTCGGCTGTGCTCTATTCTAATAATAAAAACCTTTCCTCCTGCTAAATTATTACTCTTCTCCTCCTCTCCCTCTCAAATCCATATCCCAATGGGATGGCTGAGAATTACTAAATGAGCTTAAATCTAATACCTATAAATCTTCCATTTTCAGTCATAATTTAGAAATTACTTGTCTCAAATCTTCAGCAGTCTGATGTTTTAACAATTGTGTATGACGGAGAAAACCTTCTGGCATTCAAGTAGGTTTTTGCCTTTACAAAAGGACTTAGGACAGTGTAGATTGCATTGCTGGAAAGTCTGTTTTGTAGTTAGTCAAAATGTAAAGATAAATACAAAGGAAGCAGCTTGAAAGTTTTTGATGGAAATATTTTTTAAATGAAAATATTGAAAGCAGTTCTCCGTTACACAACTGTAAATGGAAGACAGGTATGTACCTTGCTAAAATGGAAGCATATGGATTTGGGCTGACAGTAAATATGGACACAATTAGTCCAAAGCGGAAGTTGTGCATACGGTTACAGTGTACCACAGACTGAACTGAAGCAAGTGTCAATGTGTTTCTGTCAGGTGCTGTGAAACAGCAGCCTTCAAAATAGCCTCTTGTCATCCTGACATCTTTAAGGCAAGGGCCAAGAAATACTTATTTCACTTAATTGCTTTGATAAATCAATTATACATATTTATGACATAAGTGCCGATTATTTAAAAACAATTTAGAAAGCTAGATTCTTCTCCCTCACTAACTTCAAGTAAAAAAATAACTGATCTTATCTCAAGAACTGACTTCTGTGGTCAAGTCAGATTCACCAAGCACACTTTGAAGTGGGTTGCTCACTCCACACCTCTCTTTGGGAAGCCTTATGAGCATGAGCTACCTCAGAGCAACAGGAACAAGCCATGGTTGAAGACAAAACTGGACCCTACTGCAGATCGCTCTGGGTCAGAAATGCACGGAAAGAAAACACAGTTGGGTACTTCTCCGTCTTCCTACCCCTTCTGCTTTTCTCCCAAAAGAAGACAGAACAGTTCATTGACAGGTCTCACTGCGAACGGAGGAAAGACTGAAGCCACTCCCCGCCACCTCGGCTCCCCAGCAGCAGTGGCAGTCCCCACACATTGCAGAGCAGCCACGGCCACGTGCAAACGGCCTGGGCAGCAGGAGCAGCCGAAAGTGGAAACCAAAGCTGGAGGCAACATACCATCACTTTCACTCCCACAGATACACGAAGCCTCACTACAGCTTCAGAAACCTGCCAGGTGAAAGGCGAAGAGCCTCACACATTAGTATTTCACCATCAGGTTAGGGCACTCTGCCCTATTGCTTCAAATTTGTTAAATTTGTTTGTGAAATTTGTTGATGACAGCCCAGCTGTAGGAAATGATGTGGAGGCTGTAAATTTTAGGGTCTATTCTCACATGGGGGGGGAGGGGGGAATTAAAGCACGTAATTCCCATTAGCAGTAATTGGAAAGTAAAAGAATAGTGGATGGATTTAAAGCCATCATTAGGAAACTTCTCAATATTTTGCCTTATTTTACTGTGGCTGCATCAACAAACTTTACTTAAATTTCAAATGACTACCAGCAGGCAAAAAAGAGTTACCATTTTATTCATGCCTCATTTATTGCCCACAACTTAAGAAAATTAGCATGTTTTGCATATTACTCAGCTGCACATGGTTGAAGTTAATGGACAATGCCAATTTCCCAGTTTGAGGCAAGAGATGAAAATTTTCTTTCAACCAATCTGTCCACTAAACATAACATTACTCAGTTAAGCCTATAATTACAACTGCCTCAATTATAATTTCTTTTGTTACTGTAAAAGAAGCCCTTGTAAAATATCCTATTAGACTCATTATAGATTTTTCACTTTTTGCTGCACTACAAAATCTCCTTAAAATGCTCCATCTTGGTTTCAATTTCTAAAATTAGATGTAGTAGTATCTGGTCATGCATGAAATAAATGTAGCTCAAAGGCAAAACTTTGGGGTGAGATTATGATCTTAAAAATGCAATAGATCTGTTTTCAAATTTCATCAATATTGGCAAAACTGGAACTAGAAAAGGTCACATCCAGTTTTGGACCAGAAACTAGTAGGATGCAGGTTTAGATCTGTATCCAAAATACATATAAAAAAACCAAGCCTCCATTAACTGCAAAGGGATTCAGAATCAAGACTGTTTATAAGTCAATTACCAAGAACGAGTCATCACATACAGTAAGCTTTCCTTCCAGAAATAAGTATCATTTCCATGCTTGGAACAAATTTCTCTCACTGAAAGACACTTAAAAGACAATATGGAATTTCACTCATATGTAAATTACTCCAAGTTCCTCTACTAACAGATACTCACTGAAGTTACATTTATATTTTGATGATTTGCAATCTATTACTGAAGTACTGTGACAGCAATAAAGTATTTGAAAGGCATTCGGGATCACCAGCAAATCTCTCTAGTTTTATTTAGATTTGGGGGGGTGAGTGCAGTGTTTGGGTTTTGGTTTTGAGTTTGGTGGGGATTTTTTGTTTTGTTTTTGTTGGGTTGGTTTTTTGTTTTTTGTTGGTGGTTTGTTGTTTTTTTTTTTTTTTTGGGGGGGAGGGGGGGGATAAGTTTTCCATACGAAAAATGTCCCCCACTATAGCAGTGTTAGCCAGCCAGTAACACTGATATCTCCATGATTAAAAAAAAAAAAACACACACAGCCTGAAGATACCATTTACAACTCTACTTCCCCACCTCCCAACTCTATTGAAATACAACTCAGCAAAATAATTAGTTGGAGATATCTTATTTATCAGTGAGCTCAGAGATGAGCACATTCTGCTGCTTCCTTTTCTTTATCTTACCAACAAACAGAGCCTTTTTACCATGCTTCTAACACGTAGCTCCAAAACCTAGAGACTGCCAGTCCATTCTACAACACAACCCTAATACACAGATATTTGTGCTTCCCTTTCACCCTTTTTTCCACCTGTTCTAGAAAAATTTGAAGGTCCAGTTCTGAAACTCTGATAATAGGAGAAAAAAACCAGAAATTTAAGCTTCAGACTGAACTCATGATGCTACCAAAAGCACATTAAACTGGACTACATCTAAGTGATGATGAGACAGTTGTATTGTTCCTTCCCATATAGAGTCAATTTTGCAAAAACAAGAATCCTGCACACCAGGAGCTCAGAGATAACTCTTATCTGCAACTCTAAATACTGGGATACTCACAAACAAGTTGTGCCTAGAATACACATGCTCTAATTTTAAGAGCTTCAGAAAATTCACCATTGCTCAGTTCAACCACTACATGAATAGCTACACTTCAGCCAGCTGCCAATATTCTTGGCTTCCAAATGTCTCAACATTCACTTTTTTGCTACCTGGTTCATAGAAATTATGGCAAGATACGAAACAAACTGCTTCCATGGCACTATGAAGAAAATGTCCAGTGACTCCATTATGAATGACAAGCATGAAGTGATGTGTCAACACACTACTTTCTCTACAGTCCCTATTATGACCCCTATTTTTGTTTCAGGTATATGTTGCTACACCACGTAATTAAAGAAATGATTTGTAACTACATGCTTACAGTCAGTTTTCAAAATGTGAAAAGTTTCCTAATAGAAAAGCCTGCCCCTGTTTTCACTGGGGAAAAAAAAGAAAGAAAAAAAATCTATAAACTCTTTTGCATTCAAGTTTTCAACCTTCGTTCTAAGGATTAAGCATAGAAAGTGCTTTTCCCTCAAACATTTCTCAAGCTGTACATTCAACTTACATTAAAGCACCTGTCTTGGGGCAAACAGGTACAATTTCCCTCCACACGTGGTCAGACCATTGGCTTCACAACACCCACTCAAGAGAGTCCACAGGTGAAAAAGGAAGACTTAAGTCTCTAGGAGGACAGATAATGCAGTCTTGATGTGCAGTTATCATTTATTCATAAATACACTGCTGAGACAGTTTTGCACTAACGAGCTCAGGTACTAGCAACAATAGGACTGCAGCCTCACAGAGCTCAGATTTAGGTAATCAGCTGATTAAACCCAAGCATTTAACTAAGTCCAGGCAAGTTTTCATGCAGCTCTTGGGGTATTTCTTAAGGAGCTACAACTCAAACTTCAGAAGCTTAATACGCATATTCATTTTCTCCACATTTTATTTTTCCACTATGACAAATGACTCTTAACAACTTTCAAGCTGCTTTTATAAGTGTCCCAAAGAGGGTTAAACCCTACTTCTCCACCCTTCAAAACAGGCAACTCGCAAATGTATCTGCTAATTAGGCACTCTACTGCTACAGTTTGCTTTGATCTCAACAACAATAAAACTTCTCATGTTCAGATGATACAAGCACGATTAAGCAGCAATCGAGGAGTTAAAGGCAAAATAATGAGACAGGAATACAATATCTTCTGTTCTCATCTCAGACTATTACAAGATGCAGACTCCAGACATGTCAAAGAATATGGAAATTATCTTGGTAGACACACAGGGAAGTAAAAATCAACTCAGCTATGCAGGTTGATTGAAGCCTTAAATGATGAAGGTAACTGACAATGACAAATATAACCTACTGTCATCTCAACCACCAAGAACCATTTAAAAATGCATATTTCATAGCAGAATATATTTACTTCATCTGTAGAAGACAGCTTTGTACTGCACACTTAAAAAGCATTTTCTCAGGTGTGTAATTATAGAATAGCTTGCTTCTATCTCTTTCTAATATTTCTGGAAGAAGTTTAACACATGGTACAGTGCTTTAAGGAAGGCAGTGAAGACTCCAGGACATGCTCTGGGTAGGCAGTGCTACTGAATGAAGCATGTTGTGCCTGTCCTTATGCGCACCTGGCTGTTGAACCTTCCCACCTTTTGTACCCAGGAACCAAGTGGTGTTAGTATGGGTGCTGGGCTGCTACCCTCCCTCCACTGCTGTCGGGGAGAGCTCTCAGGCAGCTGCAGCTGAAACCACTTTCTAAAGCAAGTAGGTCCAGTCCTGCGATGCATCACAAAGATGAAAGCAATTCTGAAACATACTTCTGCTCCGACACGCGAGGGGAAGAAAATGCAGGAAGTAAAATTTCCTACAAAAAGGAACATCTGATAGAGCTTCGGCGCTGGCAGCCATCCTTCCCCCGCATCCTGCAGCACCCCGGCTTCTGGAGCCGGAGATGGGCCAAAGCCCACCAAGCTGTATCCCCAGAGACAGCTATGGAATCGAAGGGCTCTTTATGAAGTCACGCATGCATAATTAATTAGTCCCATAACTGGAAGTCGGTAAACAATTTTGATATTGTACAGAGGAAACAGGGAACACTTCCCCTTATCTACACCAACTGGCCATCATTAATAAAAATAATCTTTTAAAAATGTTTCCACTAAAATAATTACATCATAGTTATGATAAGCAGTTGTACGGAATGGGAAGGTACCATTTCCAAAGAGGTTTCAAGGCACAAGTCACATGATTTTATGCCCAACTTCCTCCGTCCACTACGTTGTATCAAGTTATTTGACATTGTAAGGCTTAATGAGCTAATCTGCATTTTCAACAATATTAATGAAAAAAAAATTTATACAGCATAATGTTTGTGAAAACTCTGGATTTCTACCACTGCCAACTGCTCCCCTGCATGAACAGGAAAAACCTCCCCTTCCACGTCCTGCCAGCACATGCGAACCCATGCATAAGAGAACAGCTTGTTCTTCATGGCCCATAAAGCTGTTGATCTTTCTGCTAATTAGTGTCAGTAGAGTGATGAATCTCTGATGCAAAAACCAGACTGAGAATCCCCAAATTCATTTCAAATCAACCACAGATTAGTTATATGGGAATAGCAATAATTGCTGAGCATATCTGGATGACCGATGACAGAGGTAGAAAGCTGATCAAAGCAGGAATACTAGAGAAGAAAAAAAATATATACATCCCAAGACTACTTAGTTTTTAGTTCTTCACTAATGAAGCTACCTCATGATCTAAAGTGCTTTAGGATCTTTGAATTAAAGATGCTACAAAATGAAATCTGTACGTGTTATGTCACCAGTATTTGTATAAGACCCATTTAAGGTTAGCAAGATAACAGCCCTACCACAATTAGAGACAATTAGCCCAGCAGGAAGTCTGTTTGCAGGCAGTTATTGATGAGATAAGAGGAGGCAAGATAAGAAGTCCCAACTATAGGTAATAAAGTGTGGGGGTTTTTCTTCATATCTAACTGCAGAGCTTATCAGTACAGTATAGAGACAACTGAGCTAGCTGCAGCGCTCTGCAAAATACAAACTCTTCCCAGCAATATGCTCTCATACCTTTCAGAAGAAGAAAGGGAGATAGCAATCTCCAAATGCTGCACCAGAGCATCTGAGGAGACTGAACAAAGCTGCACCGCACACTCTTGTGCAAACCAAGGAGCAGCAATGGGACACAAAAGCAAGGCCAATTTGATTTGCTTGTCCCAGTCGTTTGCCAGGTTAACCTCCTCCACAGTAAAAGCTCATTTAATTTCTCAGCCATTCACATTACTTTCTGCCATGAATTCTATTTAAGCATCTCTGAACAAGCAAAATAAAATCTGTAGACAATTTAAGCCAAAAACCCTCTGACTGTAGACAGCCCTTTGAAGTTTGTGGAGATCAAGAAAACCAGCCACCACAGAAAAGCAGCTTTTTAATTAAACATCTTTTCTCCTGATTAGAAACAAGTTTTAAAGCCCTAGTCTGTGCACTGTAAGGAATCCTTAAGAAGGAAATCTAAGGCTAGGAGGAGAGGCATTTAAATACACCTGTACACACAGAAGTCTATTGTCCTGAGAAGAACAGAGCTGACCACACCTGACCACACTTTGCTCTCAGCCTGTCCAGCACTCCAATGCCCCTGCACACAGAGGGCACCAGCATCTTTGTGAAGCAATGATCTTTTCCCTAGTATTGGAAATTCTAGGGATTCCCTAGATCTTTTCCCTGTATTTGACCTAGGCCTATTAAACAAGTAGCTCTAGCTCATCTTCGCGACCAGGGTTATTCTGCAGCTGAACAAACTGCGTAAGGGTTATGTTTTACACCATCTGTGGCACACGCAAAACTTCCAAAGCTACCAGTTTACTTCCACGGTAAAGGATATCGCAAGCGCTGCTACAGGAACACATGCACGCAGGCAAGAGGGAAGCTGGAGAAGGAGAGAAGTTACAATGCAGGAGCAGAAGAGGAGAAAGGCAAACACTGATTATTTTATAAGTGGTTTTGCTACCCAAAACTTTATAACCCTTTGGAAACATGGTATTTTAAATTAAAAGAGGAACTGGTCATAAACTATTTCCAAAAACTTTTACTCTGAAGTTGTTTTGCCTCATGAATGCTTATGTTTAGCAACCCCCATTATGAAATATTATTTTTCATCCTTTCTTTCTATTAAGCAGTACTGCTAGCACTTCACAACAAGAACTATTAAAGCAGATTTGCTAGTCTAACAGAAAGCCACATCCAATAAAGTCTTTTCATTCCAAATTCAGTCTCTCTGTCTCCAGAAGTCTTTCTCCTCCCCCTCCTTGGGGATGAAGATTAAGGAAAGCAATACTGTCACAACAATTAGTCTGAAGCGACTTTTCAAAAATATAATAGCATGGTGTCTCCAGGAAGCAGTATTCATTTCTTTTATTGGCCAAACTTCATTTAATATCAGTGGTTCCCTACCGATTTTCAACACAAAGCAATAGTAGATTTATTCTCAAAAACATTGATTTAATTTTCTTCAACTCCGAAGAGCATTCTTTGCTTGTCACTGAAAACATGTGGTTGCTAGACTGCTTAAAACTGGGCAATTCAGGAAAAAAAAAAATCTGGGTTCTAATTTCCCTGAAGCTGTGTAGAACTAAGTTCAGTTTCTACCCCACCTCTCCAAGTTTCCAAACCTCCTCTCCCTTGTGTTGATTTCCCACTGAAAGACCTATACATAATTCTCAATTTTTCTCATATTCCTATATAAAGAGTTTTGTAATTTACTTTAGCCAATTCAGAGTAGTAGGTTCTCAGTAACTGTAATCCTTCAGGTTTTGTAAGTCTCTTTCAATATATTGCAACAATAGAGATTTTATTTCTTCTTTATGTCATGAATAACATTATTCCCTCTTGTAAAGCCTAATAAACTTATTTATATGGTATCTATTCCTGGAGATAAAAACCCTATCTATTTACCTCTATTAGTATTCAGCCCCGCAGGATTTGAACTATCTGGTTTTATATAAACAAATTAATTTTTTATTTTTGTTTTTATCCTTAATACTACTTATGTTGTATGGCTCAATAATATTATGTTTTTAACAGCAAAGGGAAAGTCAAAGTAACACACAAAGCACAATTCACTTATTTTCTAACATTTGGAGGGAGCAACAAGCATCAACATAGGAATACTCTGCAAATTTATAAGCTAGGAGTCTTCTCTCTTGCTTTACTTACTCCCACTTAATGTATTTCTAGTTTAGCAAAGGTAAGATTTTTGAACAACAGAAATAGAGACTGTACCTTAAACAATTTCAAAAATACCCTTCTGAACTATTTTCCAATGGACTGATACCCATTGTTAAGCTAGCACTTAAGTTAAAAGAGTATCAAAAGCAACAGAACAGAAGTAAGACTAAAGGAAGATAGTAATCGGTGTAAAGTGATATTAAAGATCAAGTACTTTTCCAAATGACAGGTCTCCAAATCCCCCCCCCCCCCCCCCTTATGGACCATGAATATCTTTTCAGAAACATTAAGACTCAAACAGAAATTAGGGAGGGAATGTGCGAGCATAGAAGTAAACCCAAACCAAACGCATGTCAGCTCATTCATTTTAATGGAAGGCCTTCTCATCCCCCCCCCCCCTTTTTTTTTTTTTAAATGATACTGTGATTCTTGTAGTTTCAAACTAGAACAGCGAGTCACTTTAATGCTTAAGCATTAAAGAAACTAAAAAAAAAAACACCCACCCAAACCTTAAGTATGTAAAAAAAGGTAGGTAAATACAAATCCAAGGTAACATTGAAATGATTAACTTCATCTTACTGAGCATTTGAAACAACTCTAGAGAACTATTTATCTGCAGTGGTTTCTTTAAAATCAATTTTTTTGAAAAATCCCAAAAGAATATTAAGAACCTTCTGTCATCAGAATGACTTTGATTAAATTAATCAGTATCATGAAAGCTGTTAAGATATTTAAACTATTTTAAGATACCAAAGCCTTAGGGTATTCAGGTTCATTTAAAGTGCATTAGTAATAAAGCAGTTTAACATCATTGCACGCTATATTCCTAAATCCTGACATGAAACCCTGCACAACATATTGCAAGCAGACAAAAAGCATATCCATTTCCCTTTATAAAGGCCTCAAGCAATAACTCAAGCATAGAAATAAAGACCAGAGACTACAGCAGCAGAGCACATTTGCTTCGTTTGGTTTTGATTAGGCTGCCTTCTCCCTCTTTATCTGGAGGGCTTATACAGGAAAGTTCAATTTGCAAAGACCACCACCCTACTTTAAAGTTAAACAAAAACAAAATTAAAAACCCACAACAACTCCTACTGAAATAATAAGTAGTGTGCTGGCAATTTTTAGTTTCAGTAAAATACTAGTTTGGTCTACACTACAAGTTTTTAGAGTAGTAACACTCCAGAGAAGCCAGAGTTCACTGATACGGTTAGCAAAATTGACACTTCAGACTGCTGTTAGTCACTTGACTTTCACGAAAGCCCATACAGATTACAAATACTCTGATATTGTTCCTGAAATCTTCATAATAGAACTCTTGATAAAAATGAAGTTGCAAGGGAAACGCTAAATCTTACCCTAGTGATACTAAAAATCACAGCAACGATTATGTGCTGATGTGACACAAGAAGTTCCTGTAGTAGTATCTGTCTTTCCTTCACATAAAGTATGAGACAACTTAATTTTTTAAGTTACTTAGTTAAAAAAAAATATTATTTGTCACTCATTAGAAGCATTGTAGGTGATTCTAACCTACTGATTACAGACAAAGAGAAGTATTGTAACAGCTTCTTGGAGCTTCTTCCAGTGTAAGGACAGGGAGAGGGGTGGGAAGGAAGAGAGAAAAGCAAATACCTTAAAAGCATTTCCCAGACACTGATGGCACAAGCGTCAGCTCTATCCACTGTGGCACCATTTTTCACCCCCAAGCAAAAATGCCTCTGAGCAATGTATAGAAGTCAGAGACAGAAGACACTAACATCTCAAAGTAAATGCCATTTCAACTTTCTCTAACCTGAATTTCACCTGTTCGATTTTGATATCAATCAACATCACTTAAACAGATAAAACAAGATGTTGAGCCTCAAATTTATCCCTTCCACTAAATTCACTGAAATCTATTGTCCCTCTCACCAAGTACTTAATATCCTGTTCTTCACAACAAATTCTTCAAACTGTTAGAAATTGTGCACTTCAGGAATATATTTAATTGCCGAGTTCTAGTGAATTTAGAAATTCTTTTTCTTGAAATACACAAAGCAAGTGACAGTTAACTTGTCCCAATGTTTTCACATTCATTTCACTCCACACTCAAAAACAATCACTCTTTAGTGACCGCCGCACCTGTACAGCTCCCAGGACACAATCACGATTTCAGCATCTGGCTTCTTCCACAGACACTATCAGGGCAGGGAGGGCCTAAGCCCTCCTCAAGCGTCCTGCTACTTCTGCATGGCTCCATGGAGGAGAAGTTGCAGACCACAGCCAGTAGCTAGCTGGTAATGCCCCTCCTTCCCTGGGAGGACTCCACCAGATAAATGAGACCAAATTGCTTTTTCTTTAATGAAATCAAATCTAAAGGGACCATCTGTGCACTTCAGCTCCTTGAGGAAACAAGATGTATGTTATCCCATGGATGAATGCATGTGAGCACATCTCAAACAACCCTTAAGCCGCCAAACTAAGTCAGCAAGATAAATACCGTATTCCTGAAAATTCCAAGAAACAGGTCATTTTCAGGCTGTGCTTGGCCACCTATCAGCACCCCACACAGGTAGAACCTCAGACATGAGCTTATCCTGCTGACAAACTGGGGAACCCATGTGGAAGAAACTATGGAAACTCCAGGTGGAGCTCACACACACCCCCCAAAGAGTTCGGCCACAAGGCAAACACCAGGGGTCAAGGTGCCATCAGTTCCACAGCCGCTAAACCTCCAGGTGACATTACGCACACCCCAAACTCACCGGTCAGAGCTCCTCCAAGGCTTCCTCTTCTGAACTGTCTCCCATCTTCACTCAGCTGCCTCTTAAATTTAGAAGACTTTCCAGGGCCAGAAGAGACTTCAGGACTGCTGCATTTTCGAAAAGGCATAGGTGGGGGGGACAATATGTGATCAAGCTGTAGAGAAACAGAGAAAAAAAATGCATATATACTGTTATAATGAACAAAAATTGAAAAAAAAAAATCTAAGTTACCTTTGCCTAAAGATTATGACAGCATTTGGGAAAAAAAAAAGTGTTTACAAAGATCTTAAGGTAATTAAATTGCTAACTGAAACCAAAAATTTTGCAAGTGCCAGATTTGTGGCTGGCTGTGTAAGAAAGCCATCCTCATTCTGTACCGCTCACACTACCTCTGACCACACTCTCACACAAGGAGCATTTTTTGCAGTGGTCCCGTCTCAAGGTACAAGGGATCAGACTTCAGCTTACTCGACCTTCCATAAAGCAGTCTTTTTGCAGCTGTGAACCATCTGACCTTGCAATCTATGCGATCTTCTCTTGCCAACATTTTTGCTTGGCAATCTCTCTCCAGCTTCATGTGAGCAGTCACTAGATGGCACTGTACTACCAACAAAGTGCAAACCACTGCCCAGTCCAGGGAAACACTGACAAATCGATTTATCAATGCCAGTGCAAAAAAACACATTAAATTATCTTGTTTATAAAACAGGCATTCATTTACACTGGCTTTGAAATAAGCGTAAATGCAGATCCTCATTCTCCAAATTCTTTTCCTGTCATCATTCCTACACAACATTTTAGCCCTCTGGTTTTGACAATACATTTAATGTCTCAATATTTGATTAAATTCACAAAAACAAAATGAAAAGCAAGTGAGCAAATACAGGCAAAGGAAGAAAGAGCAGGGATGCAAGCACACAAAGTAGACTGAGTTTTACAAGCATCCTCCTCCTCAAACTGGTGTAGTCACATGGTGTCACTATTTTGCAAACCACTCAAAATGTTTTTTGTAACATTTAAACCCCAATTCCTACCACAATTTTTTAGGAAGCCAAGCACAAAGTCTTTCAGATTTTTACAGTTCATGTACTGAGACTTATCAGCCAGGCAATCCACATATCACCGGCATACCCAACTGCTTCATCCTCTCTGCCCACTGAAAGGAAGGAGTCAAGGTCACCGTAGTCACCAATGAAGATGCACAGTGAAGCCCATTTTTGCTTACCGTTAATCCCACAGCAAAGTACTGTATGCCCTACCAAGCATTTCAAACCCCATGTTTAGAGTTTTTTGTATTTAATATTTCAGGTTAGTTCGTGTTTTGGGTTTTGGTTTTTGGTTTTTAATCAAATCTGCAGCTTATTGGAAGTCTTTGCAAATAAACACTTCCGAAGCATCAAGAAACACACTGGTTTCTGAATCTGCTTCTTCAGCCTATTAGGACTCATTCATGTTCACGACAGACACTGAAGTAACTGATGAACTCACAGCCTGTGCCTTTAGCAATTTCCAAAACTGGGAGGTTTTGGGATCAGAAAAAAATATTTAATTAACCATTGTTACCATTTATCTTTTACAAACACAGGTATATCACAAATATTTCTATTTCCAAGTGCTAAGATACCTCACAAGGTGAATTTACAGATCAGTTAAAAAGGAAATGACTGACAACAGCTGGCTACTAAGCAGCATTATTTTGAGATTTTTTCACATAAATCTACAAGCAAATACTTGAACTGCTCACTAACTGATGGACAGCAACGATTGCTCAATGCTGCACTCCGAATGACTCCAAGCACCTGACAATGACATGATCCAATCAAGACTTTAGGCGAGTTATTGGCAAAAATTCATGCACTTTCTTAAAACAGGCTCACACTTCAAAGTAACCAACCACATTTTAAATCTATTTTCCTGGCATAAGGTTCATCAAAACTTTAAACAAAAAGAAAAAAAAAATCAACAAATGCACTAAGCTCCCTGCACATTAGCACTTAAGTCTACACAACAGAATTAGTGCCTTCCACCCTGTTACCTTTTCCCCTTATAATCAGGTATACAACCTTTGTGGTTCCTCAAGTCACTCCCGCAATGAACAGGCTTGTGCATACCACGACATGCAGCCTGATTACAAAATTCATTATTTCCAATTAAGCTGTGCTCCTTTTCCACAGCTTTCAGGTTTTCAGAAGAAACTTTAAGATGGGGCTATAGTACAGAGCAGCACAGTACTGTCCAGGTCCTCAATTCATATTTAAGATGCTTTTCCACCATCCAAACTAGCAGCTTCAGAAGACTATGATTTTTGAAAGCCAAGACAGTTTAATTATCAACCCCCATCAGCTCATCATTTTAACAGCAATACCCTGCCAGCATTCTCTTGCAAAGGTACCTCCTTGTTGCTAAGTGACTCTACCACAACTAAAATTCCTGTTTGATACAATTCTAGCACGAACTTTGGGCACAGAGGTTCTCAGCAATACAAACTTCTTCCAGGACTTGCATGGAAATGGAGGAGACCCCATGCAGCCAGGGACTGGATCTTGGCCACTGGGACAGAAGCTACCAGCCAGGAGGAAGTAATTTTGACCCCACGTGAACTGGCCAGGCCTGAGGACCTACATGTGGAGGTTCTTGGGAACAGGACTGGAGAAGAAAGGGCAGGGAAAGAGGGGAGACATCCTTCCCACCAACACTTTTCAACCGGATGTCCTCAATTTGAAAGTCCATATGCAATCTTCTGACATGAGAAACACGGAAATGAAATGTCATTTCTGAAGTTTTGCATTTTTAAACACAACAGGGTGAAATTCAGATTCTGTTGAAGGAGAACGTGATTCTATTACATGGAGATAACAAAACAAAAATAAGCATTCTTGCATATGACAAATTTAAGGACCAAAATATCATAGCAGTATTAGATTTCACTAAGCGTTTCTTGGGGGCAGAATTTTATTGAATTTGGCTGTTCCTAAATTAAAATGTAGTAGGTGACGCTTACACAGATCTGTCAGCTGGATGTAGAGAACCATATCTCATCACCTGAAGCAACTATACCAAGAGACATTATACAGTCTAGCACCACAAAGAAACAATATGGAAATACGAGATTTAACATTTTCATACTGATAGCCAACTCCTGCTTTACAGAAACAATTACACATATATCAACAAAGCATTTCTGGAAGCTATCCGAAGGCTCGCTTTTGCTTCAAAAGGGCAAAGTAAGATCTATAGCACATAGAGTGTGTATTTGAAAGGTATCTGTACATTGCAACTGCTGTTGTAGTAGACAGAGAAGAGTATACAAGGATATGCTCTTTAACAGCCTTGACATAACAACTCTGGATGATGGGGAAATATGAGGGAAATGGACTGCAGAAAGTAGCCAGGCTTGCGAGCTCCCCCTGAATAACTGCTTGTGCTGCTCTCAAAGAATAGACAGCTAGATGAACCGATTTGACCCAGAGGGGCTTTCTAGCCCCCTTTCAGACCTTACTTCAAGCAAAAGCCTATGCAGCAGAGGAAGAGGCTTTCTGTGCCCAACAAAACTGCCTTCCCCTCCTGCCAGGCAGAGCATTCAAGTCCAAGTAAGTGAAACAGAACATTTTATGAGGTCCTGCTTCCTTGGAACACACAGCTGATTCTGAAGAGATACAACATGGCACATATTCAAATCACACAAAGTGGTTAACTCAGCCAAAATAACACTACAATCATTCAGTAATATGATTATGAGAAGTTTAAATAAATAAGTAATAGCAAGACCTATTCAAACTTGTTAATACTTATTTGAAAGACCTCCTGGAAACCTGAACACTACGAAAGTTCAGGTTGCATTTCTTCTCAGGTACAGATTAGACATTGCTGTCTGCAAGACAACATCAAAGCAAGTATCTTGACGAAATGAGGGTTGTTGAAATTCTACCAGAGATATTTTAAATAATTTTACTCAAGCTGCTTTTGCTCAGCACATCAAATAGTTTTGCCCAGCCACAACAATCAGTCTATTGGTATTTACTTCATGCTTACTAGCTATATGGACACGTGTCAATGTTGGATAGCATACGAGGACAACAGGAGAACCACGGTTTGGTTGGCTGCACCTTTTTTTCAGTGAAACTTGCTTGACAGCAAGTTGCAAGAAATACAATAGCTGTATCCCTGCAGGCAGTTTCCAATAAACAGACATTCATGCTGTACTTTGAGGTTTTGGCTATCACATGCTCCGTCCGCTGTCCTATTACTGCACTCAGGCTGCAAGCATACACTTCTCTCCACACCCTTTTTAATGAAATGTTAGTGATTTGAGGAGCAATAGGATAACAGAGGGCAGTTTTTCCACTTGTCTACGGAATTGTGGGGCAGCAGAACAGAAGAATTTGAGACATTACTACTTTTGAAAGTCACTACTTCAAAGACCCACAACAGCTAGGACAAAGTATATGAAAACAGGTATATTTGATTGTCGTCTATCTGTAGTACAAAGGGAGTTAAGTTAGCCATTGAGTGTATACAGGCTGCTTAGAGAAGGATTTTTAATCAGTACACATCTCACCACCAGTCTCTGCTGTTAATATTCACAATGCATGGATAGTTAACTTATGTAAAAACGCTCCCTCCCCCAACATTAAATACTGAATAATTCCTTTCTGACAAAGGCACTTTGAAAGACAGAAAACACATGGCAAACTCCAAGCTATGCAGAATGTACTGTTCTACAAAACTCATTTCTTCCAATCCATTTTCCATACATTTAATAAAAAAATCTGCCTGTTTATGCTGTAGATATAATCAATTTCTACAGAAGCACTGTAAAATTTAGGAGATAACAGCTTTCACAAAACACTATCCCCCCCTTCTTCCCATGAACCTTACAAAAAGGGACAGACAGTATCATTAGAGGAGAACAGCTTAAAAATTACATAGAACAGAATCATCAAAATATCCTTACCATAGACTTCTACACGTGGATTTAAAGATCCTATAGAAACATGGACGGAATTTGAGTGACAGTCTCCTCCAGTTATACAGGAATTTCCTCTGGGGAATCAGGACTGAATCAATTTGTCCTCAAACAATTTTTTTTTCCATATTTTGAAGCTAGTAATTTTCTGTGTAAATAGAATCAGCTACGTTCCTCTAAGAAAATTATTCTCACACTGTACTAGCCATGGACTTTGAACAGCTCACCTACTCAGAAAGGTTTATCTTCATCTTTTTAAAAACCTCACTAATATTAAATCCAGCTGTCTACCATCGTGTATTTATTCCACAGCTAGAATGAATTCTCTGCTTGATAATTATATCATCAAGTAGTCACATCAAGTACATCAGCCCACATGTCCTTATGAAAATTAAGGACATGACAATCGGTTCAAAATAAGACCTAGCATCAGTGTTTAGAAGTATAATTTGAGCTGAGTACATAATGAGGTGTGAGGCAGCCAGAAAGAAAATAACGGATTTCAGGAGAGGAAATCTATGGTACAAGAAGGTGAATGAAGCTAAGGTAACACCATCACACTGATAGCAGCAGGATAAGGAAAACAAGCTATTCTGAGCTGCTGAGATTTGTTGCAACATGGGGTGTTTTTTCCCAATAAAAATTAAATTGAAATGAGAGCTGAACTCACCTGCTCAGCTCTACCTTTTCTTGAAACACCCACTATGGCTTTGTTGTCCAAAACACTTCTTCACCCCCAACCTCCCCTAATTGCTCCATAGGCAATATTCCTACTTCCCACAGAAACTGGGAAATACAGGTCAAGTATTCAGTCTTAAAAATATGAACAAAGATGTTCTACTAAGCATTTTAATTTCTTCCTCTTGAACGCTGCACAACTCCACTATACCTCAGGTCATGTTGCATACGCACATTAAATCCTAAAGTTTCCATAAAAATGCTGTGCGCTGTCACCCATTTTAAGCCTCCCCAGTCAGGCACCAATCCAAAAGAGATATATCACCTGAAAACTCTCACATATAGTGCACCGAATGCAGAAAATATCCAGCATACTTTTGCTGCTTAGGTTTTTTTTTATTATCAACCAGAAGTCCCAAAATAAAATTCTACTAAGTATGTTGTTATCAAATATGCCAAATAGCATCACACCTATCGAGATGTTTAAAGAAGTGAGAATGGAAAGTGAAAGCATCAAGCTCCAGTCCCAGGCAGACAAAAGTATAGGAGCCTACCAGGTGGCGAAAAGATATTCAATTGTTCAGTAAAAACTCTCATATTTATAAAGCTAAATGCTTAAGAGGAGCATGGCTTCACACACCTAACAAACCCCTTCTGTCTCTTGCATCTCCAGACATAAACCGTACCAGAAGCAAGCATGCTTTTGAGGCCAGTTAAGACCTACTGCTAGTTCAACAGTGATTGACCCTTTGTAGTGAAGCAGATTGCTAGGAACATAATTCAATTTGTTTCTTCACATTATTTATGCTGGGTTCCTCACAGCACACTGCCTCCCTATCTGGCTCCTTTGCAAGCATTTTAAGCACAGATACTAAAACATGCCCAGCAAAGCATTTTTTTTGAGGCAAACTATACAAACTTACTTCAACTGGATATGGGGGAGAGGTATGTTCTGATCACTTAAATATTTTCCCTAAGTCTAATTAAATTTGGCACAGATACATGAGTTTTGATTAGCTGCATTGACACAGAGAGCAACAGTGACTATGATCTTATTAATGGATAGGATTATATCTTCTAAAAGCCAGAGGCATCTTAGAATTTGTTAAAAAAAGACATTTTAGCCAATTAAGAGCATAATACACTTTAGTTACTCCAGATGCTTCATGAGAATTCAGTAGAACCAAATTAGACTTGAAGACGAGATGCTAGAATGGGGTGGTGTAGATGCTCAAGAGGTCTGTCTTACAGTACCATCGCCAGCAGAGGTGCAAACAAATTTCCAACAGATACCTTGCCCTAACTCCTGTCTGTGAGGAGCAGCTCCACTGCTTTTGGTCACAACAACATCAACTTTTGACAGATCCTGCTTGGGGGTGTAATCTGAGCAATCTGGGGGTACACAGGAGTCTCCGTGAACCTGCACCAAACCCAAGAGCTGAACAAGATCCTTAGCAGTTCCAATTAAATCAGCTCATGGTTGCTATATTCTACATTCCCTTTGCCCACAAGCAGTATTAACCCACCTCACTTTTGAGTACACTTTAGAGAACTGTGCAATTATTCTGAATATTCACAGCTCTTCAAGCAGCCTCTGCTTTGCAGAGCAGAGAATCACAAATAACCTAATTCTGCAGAGAGATAAAAGGAAACACTTCTCCAGAAACTAGCACCACTTCCAAGAAGCCAAGGATAATGAAGGCAAAGAGTGGATACAGAGAAAGTCTTACCAGGCCACACAGATTCCACTGGACAAGGAAAGATCCCATTTCTTGCCCCTTTTCCTATCACACTTCTTTGAAAACAAGGAGAGATTTTTTCCCCACCACCATAGGTCAAGTAGGAAGATGACTATTCATCCCACATTTCTTAAATTTGGCATTGCCTTTCCACCCTCCCTCCATGGGAAGGATCTCCCTCAGCTTGGGCTGAGAGACCTTGCTGGTTCTCCAGCTGAATGGCATCTGCCATTCCTGTTCTAGACTTCAAGCCTTGGACTACCTCACTTCTCTCCATGACCTCCAGTTTGCTCCTTAGGACAGCGACACCAGCCCGTCAGCTACCGCACAGACAGAAAGTCAGTCAGGTCTTAGGCTCCCCATTGAATGAAAGGGCAAGAGGCAGAAAAGGTCTTGTTTACAGTCATATTATTATTTGCTAATCATTCATACAGCAACACTGAATTTACATATGAACGTGACCTGCAGCTGACACTGCAAACATGTCTGTACCAAGGTAAAGAGGAGAAACCCATTGTAAAGCTCTGCTGTTCACAAAGCTTCACTTCTAACCACTTTCTTTATTGGTTTTATATCCTACATATACACATAAATGCAATGCTTAAAACTAAAGTAACTGTTCAAAATTGTCTAGTTGATTATGCTGAATATATGATGATGTATAACTACATAGAATCAGCGAACAAAGTTCGTGATGCTTCTCCATAGCATGTTCTTACCTATCACACCCTAGGTAGTACAGAAATATTTTAAGAATTCTGCTAAGGATCAATAGAGATATATCCACATTATTTTGTTACCCTCTTCAGACCCATTCTAGAAATGCAAATTTGCCTTTAAAACAGTTGAATTCTTCTTGAAAACAAATCTGACCTCTGGTCAATTAAAAATAAATAAATAAATACAACTCAGAGGAATATGAAGAATCAGCTATAGCTTTGTTAAAAAAAATCAGCTTGCATCCAATGCTTTTTCACCAACATATTTACACATGATTGCACAGAAAATGAAGTGCAGCCTTCACAGTATTCTACAAGGCCAAGAAGCAGCCTATAAATATGCATGCATACTGCTGTCTGAGCCAATTATTACTTTACCCTGGTTAAGATGGGACAGTTTTGTTACAATATGATCGAGTCCTTCAGTTCTTGAAAGCCTCCTGTGTGCCGGCTCTGTACACACAGATGGATGGTCAGACTGCTCCCTTTCCAGGGAACAAAGGAAGCAACAGTATTTGCACTGAAGACACTGCTTCCAACAACTCAGCCTGCCCTAATGTCCCTGGTTTTACTCACCTGGCTTTAATGAACATTAAGAAAAAGATTAATAAATAGCAGGTTCTGCAGATCTCTTGCAAGGCTCTACAACAAGAGCAAAAAACCAGAAGATAGGTCTAAATAAATATATATATAGATATAGCTCAACTCATGGTTAAAGGGGATCACATAGGGCACTTCACTTGCTGGTAGCATCAAGACTCTCTTTTTAATCTGACACTCATACTGGTATCTTCTCAGGAACACACATGATGTACAAAGGCCTTTGCTTCTGACAAAAAAAAAAAATAATCACTTCATTTCTGACCTAGGGAAAACTGCCAATGCTGTCGAAAAGCAAGAGAAGTCAAAGCATCTCACACAGGCTGCTAGCCCGGGTGAAGCTGCAGCAGCTCAACAGGTCAGCCCTACTAGGGAGGACGCAGCGGGACCAGACTCAACATAGCAGATTCTGTAATGAAGTTTGTTTGATAATTTAATCCAAAAAAGCATGAAAACAGAGAGTAGGGTTTGAGGGGTCTGTCCAACCCACTCAGCTCTAAGTGCACCGTCTAGAAAAAAATCCCCCTTTCTGTAGGGGTATAGCTGCTCCGAGTGCTGCTTGGGCATCAGGAAGCACCCTCACGTTTCACCTTTGCTTCCACAGTTTTAAAAGGGATCTGACAAAAGAAGATTTAAAAAAAGAAAAACCACCCTTCGCTGCCCAGATGTGCAGCGGTGCGTGCCACCGCTATGCAGCAGGAAGGATACTCCCTTCCTGTCCCCATCCTGCTGGCCATCTTGGCAGGAAAAAGTGTTTCATAGTGTTGAAATTTGCTGTCAGTGACTACTGCCACATCTGCCTGCTGCAAAAGAATTGGTGAGGCTGGGAGGCAGCAAGAGAAAGTCGGCGGAAAGCTGCTCAAACACACACCCCCCTTCAGTTAGGGAGGAAACCAGGGACGCAACCCAACTCCCAACCCTGGTGGGCAGCTGCCAGGGTCTGAGGCAAAGGGACAACAACTGGAAGCCTGCATGCCTGCAGTGTTGAAGAAAAAAAAAAAACCACCAACCACACCCATACACACATTTCAGGAATGACAAGACGCTGCAAGTTTAAGGTGTAGGCAGCGGCACAAGCGCTTCAGCAGTCTTGCTCCTTCCAGCAGGTCCATGGATGCTGAGGAGCAGTGGTGGCTGTGTCCCTTGCTGTGTCCCCACACAGGCATAACTTTGCAGGGCATGGCAGAGTGCATGGCAAAAATCACATCTAACACAAAGCACCACTTCGGGGCATTGTTTTGCTTTCACTGATTTATCTACTCCTAAGCTGCAGAGAACAAAGACAACCAAGTTTTCAGCTGAAACACTAGGAACCAAATGTCAACAAGTTTAAATGAAAGTTATCAATATTGTGCATCACTAAAAAAAAATTACATGACCCAAAGTAGTATTTTCTTACCTTCCCTTGCATAAAGCCTTTTTTGGCAGATTTTTGTTCTTTAATATTCTATGGCTGTATTCATTTTCTTACTATCATATGCAGAGCTATTAGTAGCATTAGCAATGCTATGCACTATGCTCTGGTGTAGAGAAAAATATCAAACTAGCCACACTATTTAATTTCTCAATGAAAGAAGAAATTAGCTACACAGCAAAGAACTTTGATATTTCTAGACACCACAGGCAGAATTTTCACCCTTAATTATTTTAATGATCCTTTTTACAGCACAAGAAAGCCATGACAAATGCATGGAAATATGTATTTATACTCCGTGTATGTGCAGGCATCCACATGCACACCTTACTTGAAACATTTCTAATGCTGCTGCTCATACACAGATTTTTAAGAAAGATTTTTCCCGGCTCTTTAACTAGGAGGATGAAAATTTCGTAAAACTAACCTTCAAAGTCATTTTCAACCGCAAAAAAAAAAAAATTGAAATACATATTGAAAGACCTATTCATCTTCATCAGCTGTTGACACCATCATCATTTGTCTCATGAAAAAAAATAATTCAGAGGAGAATATATATCTCTGGAAAGGGGGGGGGGGGTTATACCATGAATACTAATGAAGTGAAAGCAGTTTAGTTCTTTATAAAAATCTATTTCCATTCACATTCACCAACAAGCTCCTAGGCTACCTATAAAGGTTTGATTTATTCTATCGCATTGGAGGCCTCAGAAAACTAATTGTTTTTTCAAGTCTATCTGCTCCATCCATGCTCAATTAGCTCTCACTTTTCCCTCAGTTACAGCAAAATTAAAACCAAAAATGCAAGGTGAAACATTCCTCATTCCACTGACCAGCTCCCCATAACAAGCCACTCTGAACAACAGCCACTCCAAGCGTAGCAAGAGCTTCTTGACTGTAATGCAGCATTTGAGGGACCTACCCAGTGACTTACAGAATTCCTACTGATTAACTTATTCATCTGACTAATGGAAAAACACATTTGTAATGCAGCTTTCTAATAAGCACTACCAAACACTGTTAAGTGTACGTGGGCATTCCAGCTACAGCAACTCACAAGTACCTCAATTTTAAGAACGGGAGACAATCTTTACACACAATAAGAAAAAAAATTATTCTCAATTTATTATTCCTCATTTAGACTATTAAAATATTAAATAATCCATTTCAACATATAAAGCTTCAAATCCAGCATCACTTTCATTAGGAATAACGTATCAAAAGGAATCACAACACATTTATGCAAGGCAGGTACAAAACAAAAGAGAGAAACCCATGATGAAATGAGCTTGGAGTAAAAGGTTCTCAGCATGTAATGGAGCTGAAGTTGATCCATAAATCAATGCAAGATGAAAGCAAGATTATTTACGTGAAGGTGTTGCATTGTTAATTTACAGTCTGATTTAGAAAAGAAACGCTTTACTTGATCAATGTACCAGTGATGTACATGTATGTACTTGAGCACAAATTAGTAATAATTACCAGTAGGTATATCTCCTCATATTTTTTAATTAACCTGAACAAGCAGTATATACAGTTCCAGAAAATGCAGGTTTTCTCCCAAGTTTGCCTTTAACACACTCCTAAGTTTTTAAATAATGCAGCCTCGCCACAAGAGACCTTACAGACAAGGGCTTTTTGATCTTTTTCTTCCCGTTCAGTGCTCAGAAAGATACCATGCGCAGCTATTGAACAATAGCTGCCATGAAAAACCCTTTTCCTGAACTGTTTTGAAAGTGAACTAGAATAAAGCATTTGATAGCTTTATGGTTTTACCCTAGACATCTAACACAGAATTCAGAGATTGGGATGCTTCTCCTTTAGTCTCACAAACACAATTAGCAAAAAAATATTAGAAGGGCAAGCGTATCTCGGGAAGGGGGGAGCAGAACCCAGTTTGCATTTGGCAGAGATTTGTAGTTAAGGACAATAATCAAGAACTATGTTCATAATTTTAAGTGCCTCCACTGCATTTCACATCTTCTGTCAGCTGCCATTTGTCAGTCTCAGACAATTTGCCCAGGTCTATCATTACCAGAAGTGTTTATTAACACTATCTGGCTCAAGGAAGATGATTTTTTTTTTTTTTTAGCCTGAAGACTTCAAGAAGTATTACAATTAGGAAAAACCATGAAGACCATGTGAGGATGTACCCAGAAATGTGATAAGGGATGATTTTAAATATTCCACCCCTCTATTTAATTCTTTGTGTAATCTAAGCAAGTAACTGCCCATACTTTCTAAATATCCTCATTTATTAAGTAGACTTATCTTCACTCATTCTGGTCTTTTTATCCAGGGTTTTCCAATTAAACAGGTAGCTGTTTAATACAATGACATTGATGGGTGGGAGGAGGAAAGATCCCTACTTAGATTAAAAAAATCCTATATTAAGTCCTATTAGGCAGGGAGATGATAGGAGAATGTATCACACATTGTATCTGAAAGAACAGACATCAGTATGTATGTGTAGAAGAGCACAACACAGACATGTAAAAAGCATCCAAATCAAAATAATGACTGAGTTTGTCTTTACAAACAGTTTAGAGCTGCTCTGGTTTCTTCACCCTTGTACAGAAAACCTAAAATTAACAGCAAAACAAGATTTACTTGTATGGCTTTTAGAGTTTTATTTATAGATCATCTCACCTCAGAGATTTATACACACTTTCTTAAAGTTCAGTATGACTTAGAACTCTCTAAATTACAAGGATTAGTCGTATGCTAAGTTGTAGCAGTTGATTGCTTTGATATCACCATGAATCTCATGAGTATAAGTAATTTAATCCAAGTTTCATTAAAATGTCTACAGTGTAGAACTTAGCACAGAAGCAGTATAATGTCTGCAACATGGCAGTAACCTCTGAATTAGAAGGGTTTTCTAATAATATTTTACTGAAGTAACCTAATTTAATAAAAAATAAAGTACAATTCTACCCATGATATTTCACACCATGTTAGAGTTATTTCGACTTTTCTCCACTTTCCACTAGTGAAAGGGGAGTGCTGTCAAAACCACCACACACACCCCTCCGTTATCAGGGTCTAATTAGGATTCTTCATGTCTGTAAGGCAGCACAGACCGTATACCACTTAATCGACTTGTAGATCAGCTCTGTACCCTCACTTGAAGTGATCAACTTACCACATCTTGTATTCTCAGGGTTACATCTTCTTATTCAAAATAATGGAACCCCACATCTTTCGTAAAACAAAAGATGTTGTCCAAGTCAACGCTGAAAGCTTTAAATCACACATAGTCCTTTTATCTGTGCCCAGTTACAGGCACAGATTATGGACTAGAGTAATTCTACACTGGTAGCTTCAAAATACATAAGTATTTTTAGTGAAAACAAGCTATCGCTATTAGGAGACAAAGATACTGCCTTTTCTACGGTTTAGAAATTTGTCAGGTTAGAGAAATCTAAAGTCTCTAAAAGACATAAAAGCACAGATTTGAAAATTGACATTTTATTCAAAAGTATTCAAAACCATTGTAGGGGATGAGAAGTCTAATAAAACAATGAGATTCAGAGTCAAAGTTGTCTGGAAACCAACCATTTTCCATTCAAACAGTTGACATGCTGGCATCAACCATATGTCATACATACAAAAAGAGGCCCAAGACCACTTCTTTCTTAAGCCAACCTAATTTTTCAGGCTCTCTCGAGTATAGGGAGCAGCAGTTTGGAAGTATCTAACATGAAATCAGGGACACTTCCTTAGTTTCATCCATATATACAAATAGCATCTTGTTTGGATATATCTGTATCGCCTACAGTACAATTTCACTTCATTTTAGTCCATTTCTTTTATTCTGATAGATAGCAGACTCTAATCCAGGAAACCATAGCCTAAATTGCAAATAAAACAATCTTGCTAAGCCATACTAACAAGAGTCCACAAGGAAAAACATGCAGTGCTAAAAGCTTTGAAATTTATGACTTGTGTGACTACGTACCACTGTGGGAGTTAACCTAGTTTTTTTAGTGATGTTCAACTCCTCTATTAACTGGACATTTTTAATACCAAATGTAAAAGTTATTTAATAAAACTATTTCACAAAAAGAAAAACATTGAATCATCTTAAGCCAAAGCCCAGGGTTAACCCCCAAGAAAAACTCTGCAGCACTGAATTCAGTGTATCCCTCCAGAAACCTACCCTTCACTTGGATCAAAAGAGTACTTAAGCTCGCTTCATCTTATAACAAAGAGGCAAGGCTAGTAACAAGGAAATTCAAGTTCTAGTTTTATCATTTGGCTATTGGAGCAATATTTGTTAAAAAAAAAAAAACACACACACCCAACACAACCTACCAAGAAGGTTTTTCCAGCATTTTTTCCAAAACTTAGCTGATTTTTCTCTAGAAATCATTCAGTTTTTCAGAAACCCCATTCCCAACACAGGAGGACACACTTCTAAAGGTTTTTCCTTCAACAGTTAATGTTCAAGAACACACTTTCCCCAAAAGGACCCCAGCAATACTGTATGTTTTACCAGTATACTTCCAAAAGAGTAAAAATGGCCAGAGTCCTCTCCTCCAACACACAGAGAGAATCAGTAGCTGTAATCATTCTTCAGCATTGCTTGTTTCACTAAGAGAGATGCACTCCCCTCTTGGAGTTTAGAATAAAGATATTGCAAAGTTGTTAAGGAAAAGCAGAGCAACTGGGATACACAAATTGGTTTCTTAGTGACCTCACCTTTGTTTGCATAGCAGCTTCAGAAAATGATTGGTAACGGTCAGCCTCAGTAAGTAGCATACAGACAGGAGAGCAAACAACTTTGAATCTCAAAGCTACCCCACCATTATCTGTACTTCAGTAATTCACTAAGCTTCCTTTGGCTAAGACTTAAATGTTTCCTTACGTACACACAATAGTTAGTGGTTTCCAAGATAAGGCCCATTTGGGAAAGACAGAGAGCAGGGAGTAACTCCATACAACGTTTCTGCAGCAAATTCCTCCCCAGGAAGGAACCAATCCCAAACACTTCAAGGCCCCTTTTATACAGCCCAATTGTCCCATAAACCAAGGAATCCAGATTTCAGTTAGGGATCTACTCTGTAGGACTACCACCTCCACAGAGCTTAGAGCTCCTGCTCATCCAGGGAATATAGGATCCAGAATTCTTTCCTATAACAAGTATACACTACACTGTCCAAAGACAATAAAATGAACAACCTTGGCAAGGTTTTCCAACAAAGGAAATGCAGCTTGAATGCATGCTCTCGTTTTACAAAAATCATATAGAAACTAGTGCAATTAGCATACCTGTTTAATAAGAAATGTAACCACACTAAATTGTCCTTTATGTGTAGGCAGGCAGCCTAGATTCCCAAAGCTATCCTATCTCCAGTAATACTACTGCTGCATCTATTTTTGCAGATGCAAAGATGTAGAACCGTATGCATGCGGCAAGACCCAGAGTGCCGCACCGCATTTGCTCATGCCCCATACAAACACCGTCAAACTGCCTTTCCTACAGCTTCATGTCTCACATTGCCAGCATACCAGGAGGTCACGCAAGAGTAACGTGAAACAATGGGCTCTCCAGGAGTGACTGCTGAAGAATGTGAAAGAGCATAAATCTCTTCCAGGCTACTACCATGCTGTAGTTGCAAACACACATTATAGCCTCATTAAGAAATACAGCACTGTCAGAAATCCTGACTCAACAGCAAGCCAAAACTAATACAAGTATTTTCTCTGTAACAGCATTTCATAAAAATAGTAACCTTTAGAAGTTCCTAACACCTTAGCTCAGGCTTCTGATTCAGAGTTCCCATACTCATACCTTCCTCAAAACAGCAGGGAGGGGAGAAACTGCACAGGTGCCTGGAGGAAGCAGGGAGGAAGCAATGAGGAGAGGGAAAAGGCAATTCTGTCCCTACCAGCCTGCTTGACTCAAGCCTGTTTATCTCCCTTTTCAGGCAGCTCAGCTTCTGTCAGGATCCTCTATTGCATCCAAGCTCTTTGGCATGTGTCTTCACAAGTACCTGCTGTGCCTCCATGGAGGATGCCATTTTCTGTGACTACAGAAATAAAATTAATTTACTGGAAGTGGTTTAAGTACAACAAAGGAAATAGCTTGAGGCCACTGTTAGGCAAAGAAGACCCAGGAATTGGGCAATGCAAACCTCATAATGTTTAATACATTTTTTTCCACTTTTACCTTACCATTTGAGTCTTCACTATTCTCTAGTTTGTATTGCAGATATGCTTCTCTTTACTGCTCTCATAAGACAACTGGCACTGTCCGGTGTTTTATCTCCAGAACAATGACCTCAGGGTATCCAGCTCCTGATGCACAGCCTGTAAACCACTTATTTTTATAGTGAAGTACAAAAGAGAAATCTGATCTCAGATTTCTTTTCCATTCTGCTCATTTAAAGTTCTAGAAATATTCAGGAACAGACTGCTGAAAGATATCCTGAGATGTTCGATATGAACCACAGTGGGGCTGCAGTCCCTGCCAGCCAGCAGATGGCCAACGTGTGTCTTCACAACAGCAGCGAGTGGAGTTCACATCACTAGAGAGAACAGTCCTCTAAGTCAGCAGACGGTCCAGTCAGAAAAACCATCATCTGTTGAGATGAAATGTTGACAGAAAATCTCAAAGTGCCTGATCAGAGTGTTTGCATTAAACTCAGCACCGTAACCTTTGTTGAATCACAAGCTTGAGGGTCCTGAGGCTGCCTCAGTTGACAGTTATCCTGTGCCTGACTAATCTAAAAGACAACTGCTCAAACAGCAGCACACTCTTCCAGTTGCGTCTGTCTTGCAAAGCCATCTGACTCCAGAGAAGGAAAGCGCTCCAGCTTCCCCAGACAAGACGAAAGAGTCATGAAAAACAGCAGACTGGACGCAAGTGGCATCTTACTAGTTGCTCAGCCTGTACTTGTTCACCAAGTCACTTAACAGCCTACCAGGATTGAGGTTATTGGAGAAAGGCAGACCCCTCCCTCCCTTCTAATTCTCCAAAAGCAGAGCAGGAAAACCAAGCCCAGATAGTACACTGACTGGACAGCTGCATCCCCCAAGATGTAAAGACTTGAAGGAATGAAAGAAAAAAAGGATAAAAAGCTCAACCCATCCACTCACTTCCTCCTCTCATTTCAAGCCAACATTTAACTTCAGGAGAAATCTACACTGTAAGCTGCCTGTCAAAAATCCAGATCAAGAGAGGCACATTCTCATCCCCAGGCTCTGGACTACATTAAGAGTCTGCTCCACCAGATCTTTGTGGGATCTGTCCACATCCCTCCCAGAGAAAAGGCATGTGGTGCAAACAGAAGAGGGACACCTGTATTGCTGTCAAGTCCTACCTCAGCATCAGAGATCTCACCAAGAGTCTCCACAAGATTGCATCAGGGAAAGCTAGAGACCACAGTAAGAGAAAGGTCATACTTAAGGATATTATCAAAAGAAACCAGGGGGTTTTGGTACCCTTGGGAATATGAAGAGATCCTTAAAATTCAGCAACGCTCCTTTCCCGTACCTTGAAGGTATTCCTTTCTTCCCTTCATTGCCAAAGTCCTAAATTCAACTCAAAAGAAATGTTGGGGGGAAGTTTGCAAGGTGCTGGGAGAAACAATTGTTTCTTGAACTTTATTCTTGCACGTGTTTTTTTCCTGCCTTCCACCCACAACCTAGTTTCATGAGGGTTCCCCTGAAGTTTCTCTAGGGAGGAACCACCACACTCTTCCCTTCCACGCTAGCTGAAGACATCCTGGCATTTAGACAGCATATTCTGGGGTCAGTCTCCCTCCTAGGTACACATCAGTACCAAAATCACAACATTCAGGGCTTCATTCATTAAGAAATAGCTCAGCTAGCAATTTTAGATTTGTTGTCAAGCACACAAAATACAACTTTCTGGACAGAACAAGCTTTACTGTTCGGGAGGCCACTAACCAAAAAGTACGGTAGACTTCAGGAGTTTTTACAACTTCACGTTACAGTCAAGAAAACAAAAATTATATTGATCAAGTGTGCTGGTCTAGTAACGTGTCCTTGTGTTAATTCCACAATCATACAAGCTTAAGTAGTGCCAATGGTTTATCCCTACGCATTCAGAAATCAGAAATAAAGGTTAGTTAGCACGTGAGCATAGAACAAGTTACAGTTGGTATGCCATGGCACAAACATGGAATACTGAAAAGCAGTATGCTATCTTTTCTAAAAGATCTTTTCTAATAGATAGCAGTACGCTATCTATTTCTAAAGTGCAAACATAAAAATTTTACAGATCAACTGTAAATACTAAGGCCCCATTTTACCTTGCAATTATTTGATCACTTGTTTAGTCTTGAAGCACTAGATCTATGCATCAGAGTCAAACCTTTCTGGGGAAGGTTTCCATGGCTCCCTCTTTTGCATTACCGAAAATTAATTCCCTAATAGTTCCTATTCTACCTTTAATAGCAGCTTGTTTAAAAGGTAAAGCAGAGAAGCTGCAAACTCTCTTTTGCTAACACTTGCAAGCTCTTTCATGAGTCAGGCTTAAGCTGTTTGGTTTCCAGGTGAATCAAAATCACCTGCTCACATCAACCCCTGCTCAAAAAACTGAAGAGAGGAAAGCCCACATCATGCAGATGACACAGAGCTCCTGAAATTTGTATTTAAAAGTCCATACTGCAGTTTATTTAACACGGTGCCTGGAGACTGCTCTCAGAACAGGCAATTAAAGCATCAGTATCTCAAAACACCACTACCCATTTATTATTAGGACCTTCACTGGCAGAATAGGGGAAGTTCTTCCCACGCTTTCCCATTTGGCCTCAGTCTGATTTGGTCAAAAAATTAGACAAACAAATACCTAGGAATCATATGCCAGGACCTTATGCCAATGTTCTTGGACAACAGGTCCACTGGAAGTGCCTGATCTTAGGGGACGAGTTGCTGGGTTAGACAGCGTTGCTGGGGTTACTAAGGTGGTTTGTGATGTATAATGGTGACTCCTACTTCTGTAGGCTTCTGTGTTAACAGCCTACATAGTGAAACATGTAGCCACGTTGGGCAGAGCAAGCACCTGCACAGGTACAGAGCATCAAAAGAGGAAAAAAAAAATGTTCTTTACAAGAAAAGATGCTGGAATACTTCAGACGAAAAAACTGAAAAGTGAAAAAAGATCAGACTGTAACTTGCACACAAAGAACTTTCTTCCATCCTTCAAAAACCCTTTCCTTTCATGCTGCAAGGAGCTGGCATTCTTTGACCATCATTCAAAATTTTAGTTTAGTCCTTCAAAGCTTTAAGAGCTAATACAGAAAACCTGAAATGCCCAAAATGAAAGGATTCTCCTTCACAGCCCCTGGAAGCAGCTAATATGCATACACACTGAAGAAAAATAATTTACATCATAAGCCCCCCTAAAAATGGCCCAGATTTGTGCATGAGGTTCAAGCACCTTTAGCACATCTTTACTATTACATCATCTGTTCTGAGTTTTAATCATGGAAACAGTGAAGTTACTCATTATTTGAAAACATGGCCACACGTGCAGCTTAATCCAGTTACAGATAATAACCCATCACCTACTCCTTCATATATGTATCCTGGGTAAAAATAGACATTCATCAAGCACACCAAAAATATGAAGGTTCAGACTTCAATTCTCTGCCTTAAAAAAAAAAAATATTTTTTTTAATTCTTCTGTTAACAAGGGGGGGCAGGGAAGCTTTCCATTATATATGTATACACCTCAAATACATATCTGCACATACTGAGCAAGCATGGGTTAAGAGGAAGAAAAAAAACTTTAAAAAAAAATCACACCTTTGTAGATCACATAATACAGTGAATCACAGAGAGAGAGCAGGTTTCAAACCACTGTTACTAGCACAATTGAAGCTAATGTGCATCTAGGGGATACATTTTGCTTTGCATTTGCCATTCCATAACATTATGGATTTATAAAAGCAGAGCCTCGGAAAGAAAGATCAATGTACGACAGTTTTCTTTGATCTCTTGGTTTACTTACTTCTGCAAGCGAGATCAGATTTAAAAAGCCACAGGAATTTACCACTTTGAAGTATTTTAACTTTTCATTAACTGGAACAGTGGTACCCGATTACAAGACAAATTCAAAAGGCAGAGCTTATTTTATTTTTGCAGACTTAAGCTCGTTGCACAACTAATAGGAAATCCAGTGCTTAATTCAATTCTCAGGTACGTGATTTGTTAGTAATACGGGAGTTGTGGGAAAGAAAAGGATACTTCAAGAGAGATGACCTATTTTGCTCTGGGATGAGTAGTGCAGCATCCCCTCTCAAATTCCAAGAAAAGCCACTAGGAGATAAAATATATTTTCCTTTTCATATTTATTCAGCTGACAAGCATGACCCTGAGCACCTACCAAATTAATAAGGACCATTTTGCCTCTTCTCAAACAAATTAAGACCAGCTAATGATGACAGGAAAGGAAGACTGAACTGTTTGCTCTGAATAAAATTGGTGGCGCTTGATATTGTCATTCTTTAATGTCCTTAAAATGACAACTAAGCATAAATACAGTGGAAGTGCCTAAAGCTAACAAATGTGTAGCTTTTTTTTAAACAGTTAACTTGGAAGTAGATCTACTACTTTGCAGATAATATGCTATGAACTCAGTTTCCTGAATGGGAAATATAAATTTATATAATGTAAACTGAATTTTTGAATATTTATTTTGAAAGATTTAAACTGTGACTCTGAGCCAAAATATGGAGGGGGACCTTATAAAGCTGCTTTTTTTGTTTACCACTTTTTGGGCAATCTATGTATGATTTATTATTTCTACTTAAGATTTGATCACAGTATCTAGAAGGCAAGATGGCAGAGAAAGCTAGAGATTGAAAATTAACAAATATACTCTGGCTAAAAAATTTTCTCTACAAAGAGAAATACAAACACATCACTGGATGATGACAACTCTGGACAGGAAGTTATTCTTTATTTTTCCTTTTTTTTTGGAAAATCTTGGAAACCAGAAGAATAAGAGAAGAACACAAAATTACTTCCCATGTTGTTTTTTTACATAAGTAGTCCTGTAGTTCCGGTGTTAAACTGTTTCATCTTGTGTGCGTAAACTGAGGGGGAGAAAAAAATCACCAATGGAACAGATAATGCTTGGATTGGTAACCATGGAAAGGAAAAAACCACAAGTACCATAGTAATGCTCTTTTCAGATTTGCTTATGAAAACAATCCACACACTGAAAGATAAAACTGCAATAGCAACACTGACAGGACTGGTGACACTAGGGTTAACTCAGGGAGTATGAAACCACTACAAATATCTACCAAGAAAAAGCTCCAAAACAACAGACAAATTATTAGGAAGTTGTCTTTGCCTATTTATACTCAATTTCTATTTCTGCCCACATAATCAATCTACACACAAGTTTACCAAATATGATCTGAGATTTCCATTTTATTGTCTGGACACACATGCTAAGGAAAGGAACAGACTTCACTTTTCTTATAAACTGGTCACTTCTTCGTTACGCAAAATAAATCAATCCCTTCTTTTCCCCAGATAAAAGCTTACTGTTTATAAAATCAGTTTTCTCCATGAAGAAGTTGGATCTGAAGTAATGGAGCCTTCTAAGAAGAAACAAGGAGATGAAGTACTAAAACGACTTTCCAGAGACAAACCCTGTTGACTCACACAGGGGCAGCTTGAAACCAAAGCACCAGCTCATGGAAGAAGGAACTTTCTTGATCAAAAGACAGCCAAAACCTGGGCCAATGCAGGGCTTAACTGGGGAGGTATCAAACTGCAAAGGAGCAGCGACTGAACCCTGGCAAATCCTGAAATTCCCAGAAAACTAGTCAAAGCCAAAAGGAACAATAGGAGCAGCAAATGACAGAGGTACTGAAAGGAATCGCATTAGAAGCCGTTTGCCAGCTATCGATCATCTCGATCACTCATTGCCCAAGGAAAGAAAAGAGGGAATGAGACCACAGGATCATTGCACAAAGGATCTTGATACGCTGTCCCAGAGCTTCGCACTCCAGGAACACGGCTAGGGCCCTGAAGCCAGCACAGGAACGTGTACGGGTCCAGGTTGGAGATGCAGCCACAGCAGCCCTCCCATTTCCCAAAGATGCTCCTGACAAGGCACGTGACAATCCTCAGTCACAACAGACTTCTTCCCAGCATGGGGCCACAAGTCACAAGCCACATCAGGCAACAGGAAGGGATGACAAGAAACTTTGTTTAGACAGCAGACGGTTACTTTAAAAACCAACCAAAAAACCACGCAGGTCCCCATCCCCTCTCATTCCCCAGAGAGCAGCCGTATAGAGCAGCCGTATAGAGTCTGTCTTCTCTAGCATCTACGAGAAAAAACAGATTATAAATGCTACTAAGGAAATAGCTTTAGGACAATCTTGTGGGAGAAGAAAGCTCATTTTAAACTATTACTACGCTTTCTGCAGACCAGGCTGAAGAGCTCAGCAGCAAACAGGGAAGGAATCAGTGATCCTGCTCTTCAGTAAAAGCAGGAATATTCACCCTGGTGGTACCTCTCCTAGAGGCAGCATAGGGAATCCAGATGAGTGGGTACCAAGCAGCAGGAGGGTCAGAGTCTGAGTAAAAACACACAGGTGGTGCCAAAGCAGATACCACAATGAGTTATGTCAAATAAGTTTGAGTAGTTCAATCCTAGAAACACAACCCTGCTTTACAGATGAGTCCCAATATATGGCAAGCCTACAGGCACTCACCGAAACCCAGGAGTGGCAGAGCACACTTGACATGCCCATGGGGACATCCAGTTTTGCACAAAGTGCACTGCTTTTCCTATGTTTTGATCATTTATACAAACTGTTGATTGATTTTCAAATACCTACATCATTAACTAACAAACAGGATTGCAATTACGTCCAACTTTGTAAGTGACAGCCACAAGGAACGTAATTAGGTCTTCTTTCATGCACTTAAAATGTTTCAGTTTTCTAAAGTCTGTATATACCACAACTATAAATATCTTTTGGACAAAGTCCATTTTATTCCCACAGTTTCAAAAGAATAACATTTACTGTTAGGCTTTAAAATGAACTGTTTTACTGTGGCACACTAATATCCATATTAATACAATTCATTACATATGATGGCTGTATTACTTAAAAGGAGTTTACTTCCATTTTCTGAATGGTGATCAGGTATTATAGGTCAGGATATCAGGTGTTCTTGTATATGCGAGGACTGCCCCACTTCAGTTGCTATGAAATCTATCAGAAAATATCATCTTTTCCTGCCCCACCTTTAGAAGCAGAAGGGGTGGGGGGTGACAAAAACCTTTCTGCATTGATTATTTCTTTGCCCCAGCTCTGCCCTCTTCGTATTACTCATAAGAAAACCTGCGTTTCCTGCTTGTGTCAAGGAAACACAAAGGCAGCATGGCTGATGCTGCGCGAAGGCAGCAGAGCAGTGGGAGCAGCAGGAAAACAGAAAGTGACAAAGAAAAAGAACACACCAGGCCGGAAGGTACCTCTCAGGTCACCCAGCTCAGCCTCCTGCTCCCACCATCTTCACCATCACTCAGCCATGGCTCGGCAAAGGCAGCTCTCAAAGACTGCACACTCAAGACTGAGTCTTAACTAAAACTGCCCATCCTGTTTTCCAGCCAGCAGAGCGACTGTGCGTGTAAACAGCCCCTCGAGCAGCCAAATTTCTGAAGCTGCTGTGAACCACTTCCCCAAGGGCAACTCCTCCGGTGTGCGGTGCAGCGAGTTGAGCCGCGTGCGCGGTGGTGGCACTGCGCCAGCCCCGCTCCCCGACCACTGCCCACCCTCCCAGGGCTCTCGGGAGCGCTGAGGGACCCGCAGAGCTGTCACAGACCCCGCTGCCTCGGGAAACGTGGCTCAGGACAGAGACTTGGGCTGAGTTCAAATAAATCCTGGAAAGTTCTTCTAAATACACATTTATGAAAAATCTGAAATAATCACTAAAAATGTCAACGTTCACCTCATGTCAGAAACAGAAAGCACACCTACTTCATAACTGCTGAGTATTAACTTCTTACCAAGTTGGCTTTTAAAACATCTATGGCAACATCTTAAGTTACTTACCTCTCACAGCAGGTTCCTGTCAACCAAGTGGTACCTGCAATAACCTCAGCTTTTTTTCTTTTTTTGAAGGGGGCACAGGGAGAGGAGGGGAATAAAGAAACACACAAAGCAAAGGCAGCATGTCAGTAGGAAAACACTCCCTAGTTTGATCAAAGAAAGCAGTAAAAGCTACCATGACCTTCCAACTAAAGGCTTTTAAAACTCTTTCGTACCATACTATTTACTCGAATATCAACTACTCATAAACAAGCTGCTTCAGGCTAACAAGGAATGTTACTTTTTGATGTTAGCTAGTGACCCACTACATACCCTTAGGTCATCTCTTTATTTTACAGCACTGAGATACAGAATATAAGCGATGAGAATACATTTTTCAAGTCACAGGTATGGCCACATTGAATCATTAGGACTTGGAAAAGACTTTGCAAGCCCCCTTTTTACTCACTGATGTAGTAAAAATTAAGCAAAGCTGGTATAAAGATAACATAGTCTATGTTCAATATTTTCATTTTTCTCCTTTCATACAATATTTAAAAGTTTTCCATAAAGACAACCATCAACAATCATGTTTAATGACAGCTAATTTGAGTTATCTGAAGACACATAACTACTTTCTCCAGAAAAACTACAATATTAATTACCAAGGTTACCCAAGATGGAAAGCGAGGCCTAACTAACACGTGGAGAAAGTATCACGTTTGCAGCCAGGACAAAAAATACGTACTATGATAAAAATACTCTGAAGCCAGTTGCACTTTTATAGGTGAATTTATTCTTTAATAGACTCAGAGTGTATCATGTTAAAAAAATCCATCCTAAATTTCAACAACTGAAAGTTCAGCTTGTGCACACCATAAAACACACAGATAACTTCATTAACGTACCAGAGAAGACAACTATCTTCTCTGCATCCCTGGGTAGCAGAATCTACACTTTTCCTTGAATTTACTACTAAAATGTCACACAAATGATGCAAGTTCATAAGACACAGCTTCCTGGGTCTCTTGAGCTCCAGTCACAATACAAGAGCAGCTTCTGTTCTCTAACTTGTTAACAAACTGTGCCAAAATCAGAACTTAAAGTTATGTTGAGAGACCTCAAATCAACACTATGTTATTCGACTGGTACTTGCTTTTAATCAAGTACACAATTTGACAGCTACCACAGGGATAAGAACATACAGCTATCATTTTGCAGTTGTCCAAAGGACACAAAGCACATCAAGATGAAACTATTGACTTCACTCTTGATCTAGCACACAGAGGTGATTCATTATGTAGCTGGGCTGAAAAACACTTTCAACAGAGTACTGTAAGAGTCTTATGTGGAGAAGATTGCCTTTCTTAAGTGTGTTCAGATAGGAATGACATTTAGCTCATTTTCAGGGAAAATAACAGCTACAAATTTGTTTTCACATTTGGAGTTTCCCTTAAATGCTTGATGCAGGCAGTAATCCAGGAAAATTCATTCTTCCTGCAATGACCTGACAAGGTGTAAGTCTTGCTTCAAAAAAAAAAAAAACTAAGTTACCTTCATACATCAAAACAATGTAATTACATGGAAGACTGCATGGAAATGCAGGTATCACAATGTCAAAAATGAATTTGCCCTCTCATAACATTTGGAAAGTCAAACTGATTTCAAGCACAAGTCCTCTGCCAGTATTCCAGGGCAAAGTTTTTTGGTTTTGTTTTTTTTTTTTTACCAAAATCTCTGATGTTATATCCTGATCCCTCTCTGATGTTATATCCTGATCCCTCTTGTAGCTTTCCATCAACCCTGTAACACAGAAGGCCAACTTTTTTTTTTTAACTGAAAAAAATTGTCAGGAATGTAAGTGTAACCATTATTTTAATAATTTATTTGGTATTCCCTTTCACCAATGCCGCAAAATTCAAATATTCAAAATTACATGTGTGAATTTTCTCCATCTCCTGAAATTATTATTTTTTTACCGGGAGGATTAGGACTAACATATTTCTAAAATTTTACTCAAAAAAAACAACCCAAAAAAGAGCCCTAGCAAATTAATCAAGACACTAACTACCAAAAAAAGAGAGAGACATATTCCCCAGTTAGATTTTCTGAAACAACAGTGTCCATAAATTCTGGGTCCTCAAAAACAAGTTTATTATACATGATTACATATTGAGAGCAAATCTCTCAACTTGCCCCGGGGGACTTCGCCAGAGCTATTTGCTCAAGAATGCAAATCAACCTTGAGTCAGACTAACACCATCCATAAGCTCAGCGGAAGGGAGCGGGAAGGCAAGGCTACTTACAGTCCAGCTGTAAGTAGGGGGGGACATTTAGACAGCTGTATATATAGTATTGGCATTCAAAAGGCTAATTGCAAACCAGAACAGTCCAACCATAGCAAAGGGGCACATACCAGACACATACAGATTTATTCAAGCCATCAAGCTACTTGCACCAGCCTGTGGAATCAATTAGCAAACATTCAATTGGAAGCAAAGATTATTTAAAATATAAAGGAAGCCATGACTAACGAGCAGACTTCTATTGTTGGACAGCTATACTCTGTGCTGCTGTACAATGAGCAACACTTCAGAGCATCGCTCTTGCTATGAAGGGTACCCCACAATGAGACTGGCATCAAGCTGTGTTCATGAAATGAGAAGTCAAAGGTCCCTACTAGTAGGAAAGCCAAACTTATGAGAAAAAGCTAGCAATAATCATCTCAACCTTGTTATAGCCCACTAAGAATCAATACAGTTCAACTTAGATCTCTCCTTGTGCTGTTTTAACACAGCCAACTTCATCGTTTTGTTGTATTATATTACCATAGGTGAGAAGCTCATTTCCTTTTAAAAGCAAACAGATAAAATGTTTTTAATACTGTTCACTCCCTGCTTAGCATAGCTTTTCTGGAAAAAGAAGCAATTGCCTTATGAGAAGTCTATCAGAAACAGCAATGCATGTTAACTAGATGTATCTTCTCGCCAAAACAGGAAATTCTGCAAGTTTCCATTTAGAAACAACTATCTTTTTTCCTATAGTCCATGGCAAATATCCGTAACGTGACTAATATGGCATACTAATGCAGCCAATTATGGAACACAAATCGGTAGAAAAAAGTAAACCCAATCCACTCCAGTAATATGCGTAACATGTAATGCAGGACCTTTTCATCTTCATGCATACTGTCTTGTGGTGTAAGTGGTAAGGAGTGCTTGCTGGGGGGTGGAGGGGAGTGGGAAATCAAAACACTCTAGAAGGAACAGATCCACTTTCCATTCTTTGTGACTGAGCAAGAATTCCAACTCTCTCCATTTATATCTAATTACTTAATTTTGCTGTACAGACAATCTAATATGCTATTCTACACCACACATTTAAGCTAAAGATTTGATTTCTGCCAACATTTGACTGCTTTTTTGTAAGAATTGTCATCAGCTTCATGCATGCACTCAAACCAACTAAGTAACATTTATTTCATCTTGAATTGGCTTGTTTTTTTTCTGGGTTTAAGTCCCAAGTTTTAGAGCCTGAAAATGTTTAATTCCTCAGGAATGGTAATTAGCCATTGGTACATTTTGCTCATGTAAAAGAAAAATGTATAAAGAAAGGACTTTTTAAATAATTAAACTCCCTTCCTGAGCAATAGAAGAAATAACTGATTCCCAAATATATTTAATTGAACCTACTGCTGTTTCAAATTCAATTTTTCTTTAATTGGTAACTGTAGTACATGTGAATTATTAACTAGCAATCCCTGAGAACAGGATATAAAATAAAAAGAGAAAAGGCTTCCAATGTAGCTGGAAGATAAACTCGCATTTTTCAAGACACTCTGCAGAATTCTTCCCCGTGCTGCTTTTTTTATTACCGTCTACCTGAAGTTCTGCTGGAAGGTTTCCTCTAAGGAGCCTACAAAAATCAGCTTGAGGATGACAGTACTATGGGACTTTCCTTCTCTGAAACGTTAAAGATTTTTAGAAGGGCTACAGGCACACATTTGTACCATGATTTCTAAAGAAGCTGAAGAGTAAGCAAGAACTTCTTAAAGGTACCTCTGCTCATGTGTGTAACTGCAGCCAAGAACTGTTTCCCCATTAACCCAGACAGACAGACAAGAACCAGTCACAGATACTCCAAGAAGCCATGCAGCAATGAACACAACCACTTAATGCCAACAGTGCGAAGCACATAGTACGTCTGCATAAGCACATCCTTCAACGGCAAGTGACAACTGTTTTCCTACATTTTTGCGTGTTCTTAAGATGCCTACAGTTCTTTCAGCTTTCCTGTGTTTAAAGAAGGTTATCACTCCAGTCACCAGCACGATCACATTAACTGCATCAGCATTACAAGCTCTCAGTTTTATTCCAAATCTTATGCCACTTGTCATTTACCCAAAAATGCTGATGAAAAGGCATCCTACTTCGGCAGCTGCCAGCCTTTGTTTTAGAAATACACCAGCCTTTGTTGCAGAGCTGAGCTCTAAAATGCCAGATGACCAAGGTACATCTGGTACCATTTAATTCTTTTTACTTCTATTTTTTTAAACTAAAGTCCACTGGATTAGAGGAGCTGGCATCTCAGCTCTGCTGGGTGAGGATCACCTCAGCTGAGACTGCACAAGTCCGTGAAGAACGTGCAAAAAAGGATGTTAGTGGCAAAAGGACCGCTCCATACGTCCAATGATATTCTAACCCCCAACACTCAGAATTTTCCCCAGTTGCCAGAAAGGTGTGAATTTCTCCTACTCTTTGGAAGGAAAGAGTCCCCCAGGCAAAAAAATGCAGATCCAAAACTTAAGGTAAGAAAACCTGAGACCTGGGCTTATGCATCAACTTAGTGTTTGTCTCCTCACCAGCCACACATCCTCGGAGCATCGATCCACCTTCCTCAGCAGCACCACCAGCAGTACCTGCTGCTGCCACCACTACGGTTCCTCAGCAATTCACTTGGTTAACACTGCATACCAGACCACAGAAGAAGGTATGCTGTTTGGTACTAGATGACAATGTGAACACAAAGATGCCTTTTCCTAGCTATACATTAGAAAAACCACAGGAAAACAGCAGTAAAAATACTAGCAGCAGAGGCAAAACAGGCAGGGATTGCTCTATAGAGGGAGACACAGTTAATACCTTGCAGGGAACAGCTAATGTGGAAAAATAACCTGGTTCCCTAGAGAGACTTGGGAGCAGCTGTGTTAAGCTGGAGCATTACGAACATGCCACGCTAAGAGAGCTGTCTACCCCAGAGGAAGCCGACCGCAGGGCCGGCCCAGCCAGGCACCAGGGGCAGCCAAAGCAGCCGCCAGCAGTCCCGGCAAACATCCGCTGCAGAGTGGCAGAAGCAACCGGACAGCGTCTGGGCAGGAGGACTGGCATGAAATCATGCTTAACTAACACCTACCCCAACCACAGAAGAAATTATCCTCCGTGCTCACATCTATGTCATAAAAAGACTTCTCCTGATAAGGAGGAGAAAGGGAAGCACAGCCTTCCTGCATATCAAGTGAAAACATTTTTAATTAGATAGAATGTTGGAATGTCTAAGTTCAAGACTTCAAATTGGCTTCCTATCTTGAGCAGCAAGTATCCTGTGAGGAGATTCCTCTTCCTCTCCTTCTTCCTCTGAGAAATGATCATCATCTTCTACTCAAAGCAACAGGAAATGGTTGAATACTTAGATATATCTTTTCTAATTATTTTTCTAGTTCAGCTTGAACACAATTTGCAGGAGCGCAGCAGTTACTGATGTCCCTCCAGACAGCACTGACATAAGGAGGTTGTGCTAGAACAGCACTTTTTAGTCAGTGAAGAAACATAGCAATTCATTTGATTAAGAACCTGAAATCTGATTCTTCCACAATTTGGATGAGATTTATTTCCTAGAAATTGCCAGCTGCATTTAGTGGTCTACTTAAGATTGATTTTTTTTTTTCCTTTAAAAAAAAATAAGATTGCTTTGCATCAATCCAGCACCAGCTTTCAGAATTTTAATTCTTCACATAACCAAATTGAAAAAAGTAAATCCTTCTTTTTTAAAAACAGATGCACTGTTACTCAAAAGGAAGACCATTCAAGAAAGCCCTGTATTCTCCGTTACATAGCAGGTCAGGTGGTATCATTGTCTCATGCGTTAATCCACAACTATACCAAAAACCAAACTTTGCGAAACCAAAGTTCTTCATGACAAATCCGTACGAAGTTTCTAAGTAGAACATCTGTCTCCCATTAAGGGAAACAGCAAGCTTGCTTGTGGTACTAAAATAACAATAAAATAACTCTGCAATATATCCTTGTGCACTAAGTCTTGCAAAGATTGCCCAGACTACTTTTGCCTTGGTTAGGACACAGCTACACACATGCACTAGTGCACTCAGCAGCAGAAGCACTGAGACAACGTATGTGTTAAATCCTTGAGCGAATCCACAGAGCGGTACTTGCAACTGTCAGCCAAACATAGCCGTGCAAATAGAAGTCAAGCATCCCGTGGCTGCAGTCCTCAGGAGACGGCCTCAGCTGTCAGACAGGAAGAGGAAATACAGAATATGCCTATGGGTCAGCCCCAGAGAAGATACCACTGATGTCCTGAAAGGCCCCATCAGTTCTGTCTTGGAGGCAGGGGTTTCTGTTACTACCCCATCTCCCAATTAAATTCCAGAATCATAGAATAGTTTAGGTTGGAAAAGACCTTTCAGATCATCAAGTCCAATCGTTAACCTGGCACTGCCAAGTCCACCACTAAACCATGTCCCTAAGCACACATCTACACATCTTTTAAATACCTCCAGGGATGGTGACTCAACCGTTTCCCTAGGCAGCCTGTTCCAATGCTTGACAACCCTTTCAGTGAAGAAATTTTTCCTAATATCCAATCTAAACCTCCCCTGGCACAACCTGAGGCCATTTCCTCTCATCCTATCACTTGTTACTTGGGAGAAGAGACCGACCCCCACCTCTCTACAACCTCCTTTCAGGTAGTTGTAGAGAGCGGTAAGGTCTCCCCTCAGCCTCCTTTTCTCCAGGCTAAACAGTCCCAGCTCCCTCAGCCGCTCCTCATCAGACTTGTGCTCCAGACCCTTCACCAGCTTCGTTGCCCTTCTCTGGACACGCTCCAGCACCTCAATGTCTCTCTTGAGTGAGGGGCCCAAAACTGAACACAGTATTCGAGGTGCGGCCTCACCAGTGCCGAGTACAGGGGCACGATCACTTCCCTAGTCCTGCTGGCCACACTATTCCTGATACAAGCCAGGATGCCATTGGCTTTCTTGGCCACCTGGGCACACTGCTGGCTCATATTCAGCTGGCTGTTGACCAACACCCCCAGGTCCTTTTCCTCCAGGCAGCTTTCCAGCCACTCTTCCCCAAGCCTGTAGTGTTCCATGGGGTTGCTGTGGCCCAAGTGCAGGACCTGGCACTTGGCCTTGTTGAACCTCATACAATTGACCTCGGCCCATCAATCCAGCCTGTCCAGGTCCCTCTGCAGAGCCTTCCTACCCTCCAGCAGATCAACACTCCCACCCAGCTTCGTGTCACCTGCAAACTTACTGAGGGTGCACTCGATCCCCTCATCCAGATCACTGATAAAGATATTAAACAGGACTGGCCCCAGCACAGAGCCCTGGGGAACACCACTTGTGACCGACCACCAACTGGATTTAACTCCATTCACTACCACTCTTTGGGCCCAGCTATCCAGCCAGTTCTTTACCCAGCGAAGCGTACACCTGTCCAAGCCCTGAGCAGCCAGTTTCTCCAGGAGAATGCTGTGGGAAACCGTGTCAAAGGCTTTACTGAAGTCTAGGTAGGCAACATTCACAGCCTTTCCTTCATCCACTAAGCGGGTCACCTTGTCGTAGAAGGAGATCAGGTTGGTCAAGCAGGACCTGCCTTTCCTAAACCCATGCTGGCTGGGCCTGATCACCTGGTTGCCCTGTATGTGCCATGTGATAGCACTCAGGATGATCTGCTCCATCAGCTTCCCTGGCACCGAGGTCAGGCTGACAGGCCTGTAGTTCCCTGGGTCCTCCTTCCAGCCCTTCTTGTAGATGGGTGTCACATTTGCTAACCTCCAGTCAACTGGGACCTCCCCAGTTAGCCAGGACTGCTGGTAAAGAATTGAAAGTGGCTTGGTGAGCACTTCCACCAACTCCCTCAGTACTCTTGGGTGGATCCCATCCAGCCCTGTAGACCTGTGTGTGTCTAAGTGGTGTAGCAGGTCACTAACCATTTCCCCTTAGATTACGGGGGCTTCTTTCTGCTCCCTGTCCCTGTCTTCCAGCTCAAGGGGCTTGATACCCAGAGAACAACTGGTCTTACTATTAAAGACTGAGGCAAAGAAGGTATTAAGTACCTCAGCCTTTTCCTCATCCTTTGTCACTATGTTTCCCTACCACATCCAATAAAGGATGGAGATTCTCCTTAGCCCTCCTTTTGTTGCTAATGTATTTATAGAAACATTTTTTATTGCCTTTTACAGCAGTAGCCAGATTAAGTCCTAGTTGGGCTTTGGCCCTTCTAATTTTCTCCCTGCATAACTTTGCAACACCCTTGTAGTCCTCGTGAGTTGCCTGCCCCTTCTTCCAAAGGCCACGAACTCTCCTTCTTTTCCTGAGTTCCAGCCAAAGCTCTCTGTTCAGCCAGGCTGGTCTTCTTCCCTGCTGGCTCATCTTTTGGCACATGGGGACAGCCTGCTCCTACACCTTTAAGACTTCCTTCTTGAGGAATGCCCAGCCTTCCTGGACTCCTGTGCCCTTCAGGACTGCTTCCCAAGGGACTCTGTCAACCAGTCTCCTAAACAGGCCAAAGTCTGCCCTCCAGAAGTCCAAGGAAGCAGTTATGCTGATCCCCCTCCTTACTTCTCCAAGAATTGAAAATTCTATCATCTTGTGATTGCTATCCAACCATCACATCACCCACAAGTCCTTCTCTGTTCGCAAATAACAGGTCCAGCGGGGCACCTTCCCTAGTTGGCTCACTCACCAGCTGTGTCAGGAAGTTATCTGCCACACGCTCCAGGAACCTCCTAGACCATTTCCTCTCTGCTCTGCTCTATTTCCAGCAGACATCTGGTAAGTTGAAGTCCCCCACGAGAACAAGGACTAGCGATTGTGAGACTCCTCCCAGCTGCTTATAGAATAGTTCATCTGCCTCTCCATCCTGGTTGGGTGGTCTATAACAGACTCCCACCAAGGTATCTGCCTTGTTGGCCTTCCCCCTGATTCTTACCCATAAACACTCAACCCAATCATCACCATCATTAAGCTCTAGACAATCAAAACACTCCCTAACATACAGGGCTACCCCACCACCTCTCCTTCCTTGCCTATCCCTCCTGAAGAGTTTATAGCCATCCGTAGCAGCACTCCAGTTGTGCGAGTCATCCCACCATGTTTCCATGATGGCAACTATATCATAGTTTTCCCGCTGCACAATGGCTTCCAGCTCCTCCTGTTTGTTGCCCATGCTACGTGCATTGGTGTAGATGCACTCCAGTTGGGCTATTGATCCTGCCACCTTTCCAGGGGGAGAAGCCCTAATTCCTATGTGACCATTCTCAGGCCCTTCCATGGTTTCTAACACATCCATGACCCTTTCATCTTTGCTACCACATGGATCTCCATCCTCTGCCTCCACTGAGACAGCAACCCGAAGGACCTCGCTAGCACACCATCCCTCAAACATTGGCGTGCCATCCTCAGGCTTATCTCTAGTGACCCTGGTTTTACCTCTTTCCCCCTTCAAATCTATTTTAAAGCTTTTTCAATGAGCCCTGCTAACTGCTGTGCAAAGATCCTTTTCCCACTTTGAGGCAGGTGTACCCCATCTGTCACTAGCAGGCCTGGTGGTGTGTAGACCAACCCATGATCAAAAAACCTAAAATTCTGCCCGTGACACCAGGCTCAGAGCCAGGTATTGATCTGCTGGCTCTTCCTGTTTCTTCCCTCATCGTCCCCTGCAACTGGAAGGATACAGGAGAACACTACTTGTGTCCCAAGGCCCTGAAGTCTCCCTTGATTGCCGTCGGACTTCTAGTTGCAGCTTCATCACTGCCTACCTGAAAAATCAATAATGGATAAATAATCTGAGGCCCCTTTTCTCTTCACATTTTTTACCCGGGCCCCAGGGAAGGAGCAGACTTCCCTAAGAAGCAGGTCCAGTCTGCATATTGGGCCTTCTGTTCCCTTCAGAAGGGAGCCTCCTATGACAATGGCCCGTCTTTTTTTCTTTACGGAATCAGTTTTGACACAGGGCATAGGCCAACTTAACCTCAGCGACACCTCCAACCTAGATGAACCATCGTCCTTGTCATTGTTCAGTTCCACTTGCAGAGCCTCGTACCTATATGCACAGCCACCTGCGAAGGTGGGGTAGTCACACAGGAGACACCTGCTGCACCAGGCAGGAACTTATTACTGGCAGAGAGAACTGTTTCATCTCCATCACATATATTTAAAATAACCATCTGAACATACATCCCCACAAGCACAGCACCTCAAGGGGTCTACCCACCAGCCTGTTCTCAGTTTACCTGCCCCAAAAAAGATGGCAAGTTTCACTGTCCACTATAATCCCTGTTATGGGTCTTCTGTGCAGGCAGGAGAATACAAAAGCGTAGGAACCTGGGGTGGGAGGGAAGAGACAGGACAGAGTCAATGCGGTGCCCTCAGGAAGAGGGCCACGCTCTAAAACTGCAACTCCTTCAAACTGAACTTTGGCAATTCAATTAGAAAAGCATCATTTGACTTTCAGACTAGATGCATCCTCCTGCACAGGAGAAAATCTCAGTTATCTTTGGATTACAATCCAAGAGAGACAGAGGTCACATTATGTTCGACAGTAAAAAGCCACCCTGCTGGAGAGTTTTGAATTTGGAAGAGAAGGGAAATACAGTGAAAGCATGGACACTCCACAGGAGACTGCTCCCACTTTTTCCATTCAGAAATCTACAGTGTCATTCCTGGAGTTCTGAGGAATGGGAAAAAAGGATGTCTTTTGAGGGTAAATTCTTCAAACTCCCACATCTAAGCTTTTGAAATGACTCTGTATTCAGCTATAGTCAGCACTAATATTTTACTGAAAATGCTATTTATGCAGACTAATTTCTACCATCAATCACATCCCAGATTTAGAAGGGATGGGAAGGGGAGTTACAGGTTTCACTCTTTACAATGCTCATGTAGGATAGTGTTTCTAAAGGGGGTCTTTGCAGTTGTCACTTTAACTGCAAAACTCCAGGAAACCTCGTAACCATCCTTTGGAGTATGTACATAAATATACTTTAAAGCCAAAAAATGACATCTACATGTATCAATCAGTGTATCATTTTCTAGCATGAATCACTGTTTTACAAAATTGCAATCAAATGTTTTCCTGGAACTCCACCATCATGTATGGATTATACATTGGTCATTGAAGTACCTATTTGTCTTAATTTTATAAGCCTTGAGGGATACATGGAGAGAACCCTAAATACATGCTGCATGGTTTTTTAGTTCCAGTAATTTAACAAGCATTGTGCCTTCCAGGTAAAAAACAGATGAATATTTTCACTGAGCACAATAATCATCCTGTGATTTCATCTTCTTACAGAAATTCTGTATCCTGCATTATTTACCCCAAGCACTTCTTCTAAGTTACTTAGCTCTGCTGAAAATTCAAAAGGTTACATTTAACTGCTGCTCAGTATGCACTGAACAGTATTTTGGCATGTGACCACCGATTGTGCCCAACCAAGCATCACAGAAATAGTCTTGCTTGATTCAATATGAAGTTATAACTTGGACTAACTTTTTGCTAGCTGTATTAAAACATGATGGTTTTCAAAAGCTATTCAATCAATCACTGAAGAAAAAAAAGGCATGGCCAGTGCTGTAAAAAGAAGCTGTAACAAAAGCAATTAATCAGCTGAAAATGCAAGTTGCTTAAAGACACCTGAACACGGTCAGACTAATGACAGATATTCCAAAATTGCTGTGTTAAATAAAAGTAGCCTGAGAGAAGAGAGTGGCAATCAGGGGAAGAAAAAAAAAAAAATTACTTTTTTACTGCATCACTTCAACAGCTCTCAACATAGCAGTATCTTAATTACACAAAATAAAGTCGTATCATCAAGCCTTTTGTAAAGGATTTCCAAACTTTCTGAAATTCTTACAGTAGCTAAACCAAACGTATAACAAACCAGTATGGCACAATATCACCTCAGGGATGTACCAGGCTATCGGGTTGGTATATTTGTAATTGGGTTGTTATATTTGCAATTTGAAGGAGGAAGCAATCTCATTTACCATCTACTCCTTCAACTAAACAGGCACTGAAGTGTATGTTTAAAATTCTTTTTCAAGTTCTCACTTTTCTCCATTTTAGACAGCGTAGGGAATATATAGAAATACCCCTATTTGCATGCCTCTGCTTCCCTCTCTCAGTACTCAAGTTTTCTTCAGCATTTAGACTTTAAGAGCCTTAGGACCACTCTCATCTTCCTTCTCTCCTTTTCCATTAGAGCATAACTTTGATGTTTACACTTTTCAGCTTTGGTCTCTTCCCTTCCCCACCTAGCACCGCAGTAAAAGCCCCTGTCTCTTCACTCACCATCATCTTCGCTCATCGGTCAAGAGAAGCATCCCAAGAAACACCTGCAAGGCTGCTCACCTTCACTACATCAGGAGTTGCACACAGGCAGGCCACTTCCTCATTCTGCTTGTGTGAAGTGTCAGTACCAGCTCTCAGTAATGACCTGTCAGTACTAGCTCTGTGCCCCATAGACACAGAATTTCATCTCAAGAATAAAGAGAGAGGCAGCTGACAGCTGAGACCCCATTCAAAGCGGAGCATGCACTTAAATCAGACTCCCCCCACCCGACAGGAGTCTTAAGTCGCACATAAGCAGCTCTCCAAATCACTCCACTCCTGCTTGTGCTCCCGTGCCAGATGTTTCAGAAAAGAGTATGTTTACTTCCCCCCTTTTTTACAAGACAAATCCAATTATTCCATAGATAATCCTTGCTTGACTCAGAGTTCTTTCACATTAGAAAAATAGCAAGAGGAGAGGATACACCCAAGTCTTCAGACATCGTAAGTCATCTAAATACACAGGAGACTGATGTTAACTATTTTACTAATATCCCTTCCAAAAGAGCAGACAAACCCCTCAGTTTTATTCATCTGAACAGCAAAACATGTCAAATCTTTTATCTGCTACACGTGAAGAAAATCATAGCGACAACTCAAATGTTACACAACTGGTAACCAAATAATACCTAAAGTTAACGCGCAGTTCTGTAACCAACATGGCACTGGAACATCATACAAAACTGAAAGAGTAGACAACTCCGAAGAACCAACACCCCATTTTCACCTAAAACAAGACTGCTATTGCAGACTGCTATTTAAAAATAAAATAAGTAAAAGACTGAAGTATTTAACACAGAATAAGTCAAATTCATAGAAGTCCTGAAAAGCATTAAAAGCTTCAGTACAGAACAAACTGCTTCACCTTACAAATTACCCACTGACAGGAGTCATCCTATAGAAACACTTTCCATTTCCTGAATTTAATATTGGACATGCACTGCTCCTCTTCAACTATGTACCCTTTCCAAACACACAAACTAAAATAGCAAGAGACAAGGTTGCTGGGAAGATAAGGCCAAAGCACCTCCAACATTTTCATGTCCTATATTAAGTCAAACTGAAGTCACTGAATCTAAGTTTTACCTCCTTGAAGCTACAGGCACCAAAGCTAACAGGGTCAGCCCAGGCCTACCTCCTAACAAGTAGTAACACTTTAATCATTCTTCACACAGCTGCCTCCCACACAAACGTGCTCCTTTCTTATCTACGTGTCCACAAAAGAGCATGGAGTATTTTGCACAGTCATACATATTTCCATTGGTGGCATTCAAAACAGCCTCTCCTTTCAGTGTCACTGGACATATATCAGGCTTCGCTGCTTGCCTTTTTACATGTTCACAGTATTAAGAAATTATCTTTATTACTATAGCAACCACCATTTTTTATCACTACAGATAAGACAGCAAAACAATCTGACCAGAACTTCGTGGTATGGTTGAACTTCCAAGAGCTGATCTGAATGGCAAGTGCAGTAAAATCTACATTAGAAACTTAAGAATCAAAGCAGGACTTCCTCCAGTTCCGGGGAAATGCTCAATCATAAGTATCTGTTTAAAGAATCATTAAGCAATAAATAGATTAAAAGACTTTACTACAAACTTAATTCTTCATGCCTTCTTCAACAAGTCTATCCAAGAGATGGAATCAAAATCTTTTTCATTTTATTAGCAGTAAGACAGAATTCATTCAAAAAGGAAAAACCAAACATTTTCAGGGCTTATTTCTCTTTAATGCTAGAAAATAATTTGCATTGATAATGCGAATCACTATCTCTGGTCTTATTCCACCTTAAGCATGGTGGGAGAGCATCACATTGCAGCAAAGTATCTGTTCTTTCTCCCATTCCCCATCTCCCATGCACTAGGCAAACACTGCCTAGCAAGAAAGAACAGAAAGTAATACTCATTTTACAACAGCAAATTCTTCAGCACATTGTGGTGAAGGGAAAAATAACATTAAATCATAGTAGGTTTGGGTTTTTTCATTAGGTCCTATAGATGAGACATCAACTGCCCTGAAAATGCTCTGAATACCAGCATAAAGTTTATTAAGGCAGCTTTTACTATTTCCTTGAGAAACCTCATATACAATATCTCTACAATTAAGATTTAGATTCTGTATACAATCTACTTCATTAAAAATTTAGTCTCCTCCAATCTTGATGATGGGCAAGGGAAGCTAATTGGAGACTATTTATACAGGTTGTCTGCGGCAACAGGTTGATGACCAAATGGATGCCCAGAGACCAATTTTCTGGCCAGCTCGATCAGACTTGTTTCTACGTGGATTTTTCACGGAATAGAGAGGCATAACTGAACTGAACGCTTGGTTTCCTGACACAGTTTTAATTTGTCTAAACCAAGGAAGTGACAGCACCAGAAACCCCATGATAGCAGTAACAATAATTGCCAATCACTCCCTGCAGCAGCCTTAGCTTCATTCTTGGAATTAAGAAAGATTTTTTTTTTCCAAGAGTTATATTAAATGAACAACTTGTTCTACTCATGAATGCCTTCAGCTAAATTATTAAGAGTTAAAGACAAGAAATCAGGTACAGTATGAAGTGGGTCCAGAAGTTCAGTTTCATTCACAACACCAATGAGGTTTTATCACTAGATTACAGTTCTATTCTGGTACAATCCCTTGATCTCATCCCCTTAGCCTGAAAGCAGAACATTTGATTAAAAAGGAAGATAACTGAATTGAGTTGTATAAGAGAACTAAAGATGCCTGAAAGTTAACCCAGTTAGGAAAAGATTTTTAGGGTTTTTTTAGTTTACATTTCATTCAGCTTTTTAAATAAAGAATTTAAAACCAAAAAAGTTTCTTTGGCCTTTCCCAAGCTACTCAACATTTCCAGTGTTACTAGAAATTACAGATGCCTAGGTAAGAGCTGCAGTACATGATTAAAGCATCACCATGATAATAAGTTTAGCCCTGCACCGTAATTATTATCAGAAAAAATAATTACCCCTGAGGTGAAACAATTCTGCCTGTTAATTTTATATATAAGCTTTTAAGCTGCATGCACAATTCAGTTGTGCAAGATGTATGAGACATTCACAGATCAACTCACCTTGCTAGAAGGAATATATTTACGAATGTTACTCAGGGTTGAGGGTTTTTTTTTCTTAGAAAATACAAATTACCTGCAAAACAAGGCATTAGCAGATTATATAGGTGAAACCTTTTGAGCAACCCCAATTATTTAGTACTGAGCAACCATATTCCAACATGGAAAACAAGAGTAGCAGAAGCCTTCCTAAACCTTTGCAGGTGACCAAAAACCCGGGGGGGGGGGGGGGGGGGGGTGTCGCACATACACATACATACAATGTACATACAAAATTTAAAAAACTTAAAATTAATCCAAGCACAGGTATTGGCAGAGATAAACTACAGACTTACTAGTTTATAAATCTCAGCTTTGAGTCACTGCAGATTTGGGAGGACAGCTTCTGAGTGTTTACTACCTTGGTAGTATAGCACGATGAAGCCACAGCAGCAGCGTTACAAAGTGGGGATTCACAGCCTTCAGTCCTGCTGCAATGACCACATTGTCCTCTGCTCTGACTTGACGCCGCACCCTCACAGTCACAAACTATATTGGTTCTTCAAAAGGAGGGTTTCTTTGCCCTTCACATTATCAGAAAATGCCCTTGCGGCATTTCTCACTTGCAGCTTGATCAATTCTAGTGGCAGAGAAACTCACCTCAGAAACAATGACCTCAGCCATGCCAGGCTGTGCAATCTTTTCGACAAACTTCCCGTCACTGAATAATTTAAGTCGATTGTTTACATGTTAAAAACTATACTAAGATTGAACTTCATATTTAAAGGCCTTCAAGACTTGCACAAAATGCTTCAGAATACCAGATTATGTGAAATCCTTCTCTGTGTGGCTTAGTGAACACTCAACTGGATGTTGCACACACAACAGCTACAAACACAGGAACAGTTACAGCTCCCCCTTCCAGCATAGGGGAATGGCCCCACAGACCACGCCAGAGCACCCAGGATTTCAGTCACTTGTATGAATCAAGCAAAGCAAAACAATGCAGAACCAGACCTGTCACAATGCTACCACACACAGCCCCAGTGCTTGGCTACTGCATGGACAGAGGTGCATCGGATGCTTTTTGGAAGAAGAGATTCTCTCCCGAATCAGAAAAAAATATTCATTAACAGTATTATTAAGAGTCTGTTGCTGCAAATGTCTCAGCTTCATTTCTCAACAGAAGATCAGTTTGGGAAAAGATTCCAGAACAGAACACAGAGGCTTCATCAGTGCAACAGGGCCTACCCAAAATAATAGCCAGCAGTTAGCATCGTTCCTTTTTCATTTAGTCCACTCCAATTCTGTGAGTAATTACTGCAGCATTCCTTTCATTAAGCATGTTCAAGATTCAGTATCAACATTCCTAATTGAAACTCCGCAAGCTCACAGTATGCGCTCCTTACAGAGGGCATCTTCTAGCAAAGTCAGCCAACCAAAAACTTTGTATTTCAACATTTCCAAGCTTGGCTGGGCTTGTGTGTGTGTGTGTGTGTGTGTAAATTTTGTATTTAAGAAATCTTGAAATCACATGATCACACTGTCAAATGTCTTAGTTGCAGGCAATAGAGATTAAAATGCCAAAAAGATTCTCTCTCTGATTATCCCTGCCATCAAAATGAGTGGGTTTGTGTGTTTATTCTTTCATTAATCCCAATAACTATCCATCTGGATTTTTTGAATGTGAGGCAGCAGGACTGTTAATCTAGAGGTCCAGTGTTATGACAATTCAATAATCAAGTGTTATACTGTACATCGTCTGCTGTTTTCTGGTTTGAGCAGGGGGTTCTTATTATTACTAAAGACGATCAAAGAAACAGAGGGATCACTTACTTTCATCTCAAAAAGCACAAGCTCAACTTTCTACTTAAGTAGTAAGCGCACAGTATCTCCTCAGAGAGTGAGTTAGAACTTCGTGACAACTATACCTCCTTAGCACAACGCAGCAGATTAATTTCTGCATCTCACTTGTCACTGCAGTCATTATTTTCCCGAAAATATGACAATGCTATCCTCAGGCACATGAACAGTTTTTTTCTGATCTGTGATTCTGTAAACAAGATGGAGTGACTTAAAGTGGACAGTGGTGTATGAAGTTTATCTAATGCATATAAATACTATTTTCAGTGTTCATTAGCAAGATAGAAAGTGCTTAAAGTACTATCTTTTTAAAAGGACTACAACATGTTAGAAGAAACATAAAACACCATACCATATTTTGATACTAGTATGCATTCATTTGGAAAAAGATACATACAGAGAGGAAGATACATTCATAAAGTCATTTATAAAGTCATTTATGGTTTAGCATTATGACGAGAAATTACATGCACTTATAAGCACCTGGCTTGCTTCCAAGAGCAACATCTTTCCATGAGAGAAGAGGAATATTCCATTCAACCAGCGTAATCCCAAGCACAACCAAGCAGATGAAAACTGGAAACATCTAATACCTCCGCAAGTCTCACTCACCTCTTCCCACCTCCTTATTGAAAATAAGGGAGGAAGAGATGGATGGTTACGTGCTGTCAGTAACAAGCGCCCGAAGCACTGAGCGTGCAGAGTCATGCCAGCCTGGATGACCAAGCGCAGGCCAGTCCGAGGAATGGTACAGAACAAAATGAAGTGCAGGAGTAAGATACACACTAAAGGAACGACTTCCTGTGTTAAACAACACTTGAGACAGTCTGTATGGAACATGTACAGCAAATTATAATTTATGTAAGCAGCAGTATGAACCACATGAGTATTATGCTAAGATATTCAGATACTCCTAATTACTTTAACAACTCATGCAAGTGTGTTAATGGAATATCCTAAAAGTATCTAAAAAGGAACGTTGATACACTAGTCCAAAAACTGTCTTAAATGCAGAATTCAATATAGATCAGACTGCAAGCCCTGTAAAAATTATAGTAAAAACAGTAATTTATACTGAAATATTTCATGATGTAGGAACTCAAATTTTTCAAAAAGTGGAAGTAAAACAAGCTGCCTGACAAAGACTTTCATTAGTGCCGTAATCAAGTGCCAATAGATTTTTACTACAATAACTCCTCACAAGGCATGTGGGACAATACATCTCAATTATGAAGACCCAGGCTAAACATCCGCTGTTATAAATTCACTGGGGGGGCAGCGGGCAGAGAATCAAATCAAGATGGACTACATAAATTTAAAGCTGAGAGGTCTCAGAGAGCTTATTTTCCATTTACACTGCCAGATCAGCAGCAAAGACAGTGCAGGTCAAAACCTTCCATAAAAATTTTGCTTTCTGCTACTATATTTTTACATGTGAGTCTTCAAAAATTGGAAGAAAAAGAACCAACCCACTAACCAAACACTTACATGGCCCACAAAAAGGGTTCCGAGTAAATTCATCTTCACCTTATTCATAACATACAAGTCTGTAAGTGAAAAGCTATGTTACATATTACCTAGACATGTTATGCATGATCTCCTTCTGTAAGTTTTCTGATCCAGTGTTGCCTTGCAGCGTAATATATAAGCATTCACAGTAATTTTCTTTATTTCTGTGTTGTAACCATATTTTCTCCTAGATATTGGTCAAGAGGATGTAATTTTAAATAAAGTCTCCTGTTCCTAGCTACTGCTAGATTAGAAAGTGAGTTTTCTACTATATTTGGAACCATTACTTTTTTTAGGGTATTGGAATGTCTCAATTCAAAACAGCTCTATGCTTGTTAAGGTAGAGCTGCAGCTTGCTTAAAAATTAAATGGTTAACCTTTCAGTACATTCATAAACAGGTTACAGAAAGATGCACATAACATTTAACTGCTTTGGAGCAGTGACCAGGCCAGTGAAGCACGGAGGTATCTGTGGAATAGTGCAGGTTAAAGAAAAGAAATTAGAAATCACTAAGATGACTAAGCTACGTTACTTTACAAAAATGTGGGTGTTTTGATGTTTCTTCTGCTTGTTCCTGGATAGTCAGTCTTACCATACAGAAGTCTCAATAAGTTTTTCTTAACAGTAGTGTTGTTTTTCTAATTGTCTTCTCTCCCTCTTAAGCCTCCCATCATTAGAATGACAAATACATGTAATGATTATTAACAAATCATCATCTAAAGAAGAAAAAAGAAAAATCACAACATATATCCGCATGCTACTTCAACACCAGGGAAACAATCTCCTAACCTAACTCTGAATACACACAGCTTTCTATTTGTGGATTTGGCTTTGTATTATATAAAACATACGCCAAGTGTTTCCTAACATCAAATATCAGGCATGTGTGCAACACATTTAATCATTAATTCTAACACTATAATAGCTAACAAATCATTAAGAGTTCATATACAATGCAAAGAGAAATAGGATAACTGATTTACCTTTTGACATTAATCAGCAAGAAGGGGAGCTCATTTGTGTGGCTGCAACACTAGAATTACCCATGGTTTTTTCTAACCGAAGAAGATAAATGTGTTAACAAAGTGGTCATGACATTTCTGATGTCACGTGCTGCTGCAGAGAGACCAACAAAGCATGAACTTCGACTTGTCAGATCAAGAGAAGCCAATTTTCAAGTGTTGGAGCTCAAAATTTACACATCTTAAAAATATAGTTTAAATACTTGCTGTTAACATGAACTCCCAGACCTCCTGCCTTTGTTCATATAGTGTAATCCATCATGCAAGCAATCCAGTTAACTTCCATTTGGTTACACTGCCTGCAGGATTATTCCACATATACTGTGGACTCTGGACCAAACCATTCTTCAGTGCCCAAAACCTACCCAAAAATACACATCATCTTTTTCAAACAACTTCTCTTCAAGTGAAGTATCTAGCAACCTTTTCCTCAAGTTTTAACTTTGTAGCAATACAATATGCAACAGCATAACATTGCAAGGGGGAAAAAAGCCAAGAAATACTGTTTTTTGCATTTGTGGAAAATTCAAGGCTTACACAGATAATTAAAGGTGCAAGACTGAAGTCTTGCTGATGCCTGCTCTTAGGGCTTTAAAAGAAGAATATTTTAATGCTGTCACTGCTATGTTTGAGAAGCATGCCACTAGCAGCATACCTCGAAACACTTCAACTTCAGAATTATTTACTTCAAAAAAAAGTGCACAGAGCTGTATCTTCTTCCCCCCCATTGACTTAATGATCAAACAAATTCCTCGTAGGCAGATGCAATATGACAACAGGTACAATGGCTTAGAATATTTAATAGCAATCTAGTGTAGTGTATCATCAAAACAGACACAGAAAACTAAGAATAGCAAATCATACACTTTTCTGTGGCATTCCAATTAAGCTAGACAAATATTAAAGACGTTATTTTGCTAACATTTGTCTAGAAAAATCCAGATTATTGGATTCTAACCATGCTTTCTTGACCCTCCTCTTCACCAGTATAAAAGGAAAGTAATTATGGCTTTAAAATCTTGTCAGTGTAAATTGCTTCATAGGGCCATATGGGACCGAGTCTTTTCAGCAGCCACATCTATGCATGTTTACAATCTTCTAGTTTAAAGCCCTTACAGCATTTAAAAATCAGTTTCTCCTTCACTGATCCAATATAGCCTAATGCCTGAACTTGCATAATGTCTCTACCTGATCTAAAGCATGCTCCCATCCAGACTTGAAATCCCTGCATGTCAACTTAGATGTTACCAAGTCTGAATGAAGTTTCTGATCATGGCACCTCTAATCAGCTAGAAGCCTGAAAGATGAACAGAAATCTGCGCCTGTATCTGCAGCAGGCTGTGATGAACAACATAATAGGAGGTTAGATGTAATGTATTTTCTGCTTTCATTTGGAAAGTTATCCTGGAAGTCAGTGGGAAGCGGGGTCCTGCAAGTTCATCACACACCTCTCCAACACACACATGCAGGGAAATTGAATAACCAGTAGAGACTTCATCACCTCTAAGGCTATAATTACTGGTCACAGCCTGGACATGCCGGGCCATCACCATTACTGTCAGGGGGTACACTAATGACGCATTAACGACACGCTGTCCATAGTTCAACTTCCTCTGTACAGCAGAGGCTCCACTACAGTGGTTCTGTCTACCAGGATATACACTGAAAATCTTAAAGTGAGAGAGTGGGATGCTATGCAGAGATTAATCATGTTTCCAAACTCCACGGTTTTCACATGCATTCACGAGCCCTCCAAAACCTGAACTTGAATTTCTAAGCAGCATTCACAACAGGTTTGTTGTAAAGACAGGAGAGATTAAAGAAATTCCTTTTTCTTCCACTTTTCTGAATCCAGCTACCCTGTTCACCCTGGAAATGTAGTGCCATCTTCAATTTTCTTGTCAATCACTATCTCACCAAGGGGTAGACAATCTGAACCACAACATCTCAGATAAAGTAGTCTGATTATTGAGACGAATCCACAACGCTGCAATTTGGCTCAGTTCTCTCAGGTAATCATAGGGTAGGAACCTGTCCCAAGGCTTTTTAACTTCAAATGTTAATTCATTTTAAGAATTCTTGTCTGTGGTGAGGCAAGAGACAACTTTGCATATTTCACCAGAAGCAGATGATTAGAGAGGTTTATTCCAGGAATATCACTGTTCCATTAGCCAGCCATGCATATGGACACATATGAAGCTGTTCCATCTGCTTAGGTGCACCACTAAGTGCTTTATGAAAAGAGGTTAGCACTAGGCGTAGAACAGATGGCAGCAGTTTGCACAAATAGCAGTTTGGCCCCACTGTGAAGTTTGCACACTTACCATTTGTTAGATAAACAGTGATGCTGAAACATGCATTCCACACACAGCCATACGCTACCCTTCAGTGTGCATATAAGGAGACAAGTACCACCATCCTAAACCTCAGGTGACATACATACTGGGCGACTCTTAATCTGAGCATACAGAATAAAGACAACTAAAAAAAGAAAACAACTAATGTATTTGGGCAGGCAGGGAACAGACATACCGGAAGAAAAGCAAAAGCTCAAAGTCAGTCAGTGGGAATCAATATACCTTCTCAAATGGTGAGACTAAATTTGGCAAGGTAATCAAGCTGAGAACTCGGAAATTTTATAAGCTGCCCCCCCCCGCTTCTTTTACAGGTATGCTCTTTGCAATGCAAAAGAGAAGTTCCTGGAAAAGTCTTCAGTTCAGCTGTTGGCTTGTGTCGTGGTTTAAACCCAGTCAGCAACTAAGCACCACACAGCCGCTCGCTCACCCTCCCCCCTCCATGGGATGAGGGAGAGAATTGGGGAAAAAAAAGTAAAAACCATGGGTTGAGATAAAGACAGTTTAATAAGACAGCAGAGGGAGAGAAAATAGTAGTAGTAGTAATAATAATAATAATAATAATAATAATAATAATAATAGAATGTACAAAACAAGTGATGCACAATGCAATTGCTCACCACGCATTGACCAATGCCCAGCCAGTCCCCGAGCAGCGATCGCTGCCCCCCGGCCAACCCCCCCACTTTATGTGGGGGGCATGACAACCTATGGTATGGAATATTCCTTTGGCCAGTTGGGGTCAGCTGTCCCAGCTGTGCCCGTTCCCAGCTTCTTATGCACCTGGCAGAGCATGGGAAGCTGAAAAGTCCTTGACCAGTGTAAACATTACTGAGCAACAACTAAACCATCAGTGTGTTATCACATTATTCCCATATTAAATCCAAAACACAGCACTGTACCAGCTACTAGGAAGAAAGTTAACTCTCTCCCAGCTGAAACCAGAACAGCTTGACAGATGCCCAATGTCTCAAATAAACAAAGTGTCTCCGCAACTAGAAACAGCTCGAACAGATGAAATTGTGCAAACTACTTCCCTTTCTTCTGACAGTCTTGAGGCCACTGCACAGATATCCAGCCAACAATCCTTGCAAGAGAACTCTGGGAACTCCTGCACTTAGGTGACATAAAATCCCTCTTCCCTTTTTAACTCTTGCAGTCAAAAAAAGTTACAATAGCAAATAATCTTCAAGTAACAGAAACCCAAAGTAGCAGCGGTACCAGAGTACTGGTACCCAGCAGTAGCAAAGGTTACTTCATAGGTTCTTGCAGGAGCAGCCCACCAATGTCGCTATTTGGGTCAGCATAATACTACTCATGCAGTGGACTTTCAGTGCACGTGCTTTCTTACCATATGTCATTCTTACTCCCAAGAACACTATGTCCTTACAGTAACAAGATAGGTACTCCACCTGGTACACTAAAAAATGTGGATGTTACATTTAGATATTAGTACCAACTGACCCTTCGTCAGGAGCCTTCCTCAACTGCATTAACTGAAGAAAAATAGTTATTAGCTGTCAACAAATTTTGATCAGTAGTTTTCTATGCTCTCCTATGCCCTATTTTCAATGAAAGCATAACTTGTGAGAGGAAAAAAAATAGCAGCATCGATTTCAATATCTGTATTGTTACCAAGAAGTAAAACTCAACTGACTTGCATTCAAAATCCATCATCCTCTTGTAGCACAGTGAACGTAGATAATTAATGCATTCCTCCATGGTCTACACACCACAAAACTACTACTAGACAGAAAGGAGAAAGTGTTTTGATCCAGACTGAGACTACAGGAGAATGAACAAGGTCTCCCTAGAAGTGTAATGCCACTATGAAAAGACTTGTATGCATGGCAGCTCTTTAGCAGATTAAATTACTAATACAGAGGTGTTATGCTAATCCACATCCTGGAAAGTAGTTGCACAGTGCAGAAGATAGCTCCAAAAATTAACCAAAAACAACCCAAAAACCAAGCAAAACCCACAACCCTCTTCAGACTCCCATGCTTTGGTTTTTTTCAGGTCATTGGTACACACACACAGACACACAACTTTAATCAGTTTGAAAGCAAAATGTCTACTAGCTCCAGCATTTCTTCTGCTCAAAGATCCACTTTAGGGGTATATATGTGAGAACTCACTACTGACATTGCAGATAAAGTAGCAGCGTCCCACAGAAATCATTAAATTAGGCCAACGCAAATAAGCCAACTATTCTGTTTCCTCTCTGTTTTTAAGTAGCCAGGCTACCTCTTACTTCACTTGCAAAACCTCTTCACCTGTACGGTATCTTCTAAACACAGATATTCAACTTCAGCCTCCAACTGAACACACACCTCTGGAATAGAAACCTCATTACAAGAATTTTATTGCTTAGAAAAGACCTTACATGATTCTTCTACAGCAACACGCATTGGTGGCTGAACTAAGGCAAGAACCACCACCCACAGAAGAGAAAAGTAACAACTAGTTTGGGGAAAATAAACTAAAAATATGGGGGAGAAAAAAGCCTGGAAAGTACTCTATAAAACCAATTCTTTACAGTCTTAAACCTATACCAGGGCCATAACACAGCTGATAAATCAGTCATGCTAGTAAGCGCTCAAGGCTGAAGCCAGGCACACGCAGAGTAACAAAATGAAGGCAGCAAATCACAACTCCAGGTGCATGGCCGCATATATTCCTCATGCCACGTGAACATGGAATTGAGCCATCAAACCGGACAACCTCAGGCCAGTGGGCTGCACACCGCCACAGATAACCTCAGCACTGGTCCCGTGCTGCAGGTCCCTTAGCTTACCAGTGCAATATTCTTTCAAACCTGCCCCCGCCCTTGTGCCCATTTTATAATCAACAGAACAAGGGAAAAAGCAATGGGTTTCTTGTGCCTCTCCTGAGAGCGCACCTGTTGGGGAAAAAAATACCTTAATCCAATTAGTCCTGGAATTTTCAGTCTTTCGTATAAAGTAACAGCATGATTCCAGCCTCCATGCAACTCAAATCCTAAACTCACACACAACTATTCATTAAAGAGACTGATTGATTTAAGATGACAAAAAGGTTTTAAACTCTTGGCAATTCAATGACCAGTGAATCCAGCGTCAGAACAGACAAACCCTCAACTTTTTCCTTATTAAAGGCTTTTTCTTGGCAATCTTTCTTCATAAAGCTAAAAATATTGTAAAAAAAAAAAAAAGTTTTGATTAATGCTATGTTCCCCTGCCTCATGCTGCTACTCTAAGATACTTAGAACATCCACCTTTGACAAAATTCCACATATTTTTACAAAAATATTTGTTGAAGTTGAAGTAATAGGGTACACTATAAATACTGATTTGATTTTTAAAGACTTCTCAACTGACTCCATTATTAACCTAATCTTGTTCCCTCTCAGTAGAAAAAGAAGTTACACCTCTACCTACATGAACAAAGAGAGAGCAGTAGTAACTGGGAGAGTAGATAGTGTCAGATAAATTAAAAGAGAGCTTGAAAAAATTGGGTTAAGTATTTCATCTTCTTCATAGACTTATTTTATCTTCTCCCTAAATAAAATCAAACAGTCTTACCTTTCCACACAGTAAACCCACTCTGGAGATGCACACAGTTCAAATGTAACTCTCTATATTATGAAATCAGAACCAATGTTACTGTTTACACTTGCCAGTTTTCAAGTGACTGATTTTTCTTCTTATGAGATGACAACTGACAGATATACATACCCTGTAGCACTACAGGGGTAGCTGTTAAAGCTCCATACCTGAACCCACTTATGTTCAGCTCTACAGACCTCAGCAGCAGTACCCACTTCCCTATATACATTCAGGGACTTCAGGGGGAAAAAAGCTAGAAAAACATTTTACACACAACTTGAGTGACCTTCTAAAAATACTGTTGCATAAAGAAATCATGCACAGCTTCTCCCCAAAGGAGCAACAACATGATTGCATACCTATTGCAAAGAACCAAACACTTACGGACCCACTCCATATTCCAATAGAAGAGCTGGGTTCATTTGGAAGCCAACACCAACAGCCACTTCCAACAGCTCTGCAGACAAGACAACACCTCGTTTCACCTCTACTGTTCATAAGGTATGCAGATATTACTACACGTTTAAATTAATTTCTAGTCCTTGTTACATGGCAAGACCACCAGGCACATTTAGAGAAAAAGTAAGCTCATAGCTGAGAAGTCAAGAGCCAGCATCAGAGAAGCCAACATCAGTCACCAGAGGTGATGTTTTAAGTGTTAAATGCACTTAACAGTAAACAGAGAATGAGCTTATAGAGCTGCATTCAGGAAATAAAAAAAAATTAACTTGCAAACTGAGCAGAGTTCCAGCTGCCAATCAGTGTCAGCTAAAAGTGCATGGAGCTACATTTACCTAAACACATGTAACAAGTATTTTTCAGATTATTTCCTTTTAGAAAGTTTTTGAAATGCATTATATACATAAATGAAGGACTGTGGTAGCCTTGGCCAGCTGCCAGCCACCCACCCAGTGGCTCTCTCACTCTCCCTCCTCAACAGGATGGGGAGAAAATAAGATGGAAAAGCTCATGAGTCAAGATAAAGACAGGGAGATCCCTTACCAATTACCATCACAAGCAAAATGAGCTCAACTTGGGGAAAATTAATTTAATTTATAGCCAATTAAAATAGAGTTGGCTAGTGAGAAACAAAGACTAATTAAAACTACCTCTTCCCTTTTCCCAAGCTCAACTTCACTCCTTCATCCCCGACTCCTCTACCTCTTACCGCCCAAGCAGCACAGGGGGACGGGGAATGGAGGTTGGAATCGGACCGTAACAGCTCTTCTCTGCCACTCCTTCCTCCTCACACCTTTCCCCTGCTCCAGCGTGGGTCCTTCCCACAGGGTGCAGTCCTTCACGAACTGCTCCAGCACGGATCCCCTCCACACGCTGCAGTCCTTCAGGATAAATGTGCTCCGGCATGGGCTCTCCATGGACTGCAGCAAATATCCACCTGCCCCCACCCAGGGTCCTCCACGGGCTGCAGGGTGGATATCTGCTCCAGTGCGGTCTCCTCCACGGGCTGCAGGGTGGATATCTGCTCCAGTGTGGTCTCCTCCACGGGCTGCAGGGTGGATATCTGCTCCAGTGTGGTCTCCTCCACGGGCTGCAGCGTGGATATCTGCTCCAGTGTGGTCTCCTCTGCTCCAGTGTGGTCTCCTCCAGGGAATCTCTGCTCTGGTGCCTGGAGCACCTTCTCTCCCTCCTCCTCCTACCTCCCTGTTCGCAAGGCTGCTTCTCACACTTTTTTCCTCTACATTCCCCACTGCCATCCAGCATTCTGCCCTTTCTTAAATACGCTTTCACCAAGGTGCCACCATCTTGGCTGAGGGGCTCAGCTGTGCCCTGCGGTGGGTCCACCGGAGCCGGCTGTGTCTGGCACAGGGCACCCCCGGCCCCCCCTCGCAGAGGACACCCCCACCCGCCTGGCCACCCGCGCCCAGTACAACTGTACTTGCTGCAGGGAAACAAGAGCGTCTGACAAGGACTTCACTGAGAAGAGACACACTTACTGAACCACACCAAATACGATAGATTTACACAGGTGTTCATGAGCACCAAACCTGGATTCCAGCTTTAGAGGGCCGAGGAAGGCAGACAGCTCACCATTTTGCAAGGCAAGACAGATTTTTATTTCTGTTTATAGATGCTCTCAGCAAATTGGGCCTGCAGCCATCGAGACGGGACTCTGCAAAGCCACCCTTCAGTCACAAATGGCACAGGCCAGGGAAGCAGAGAGGAAAAACAGAACTTGATTTCTTTTGACAACTTCAGCCAGATTCAACAAAGCCTCAAAAACACCAGCGTTACGTCTATGTGTAACCAAGAGCCAAGTAATGAAGGCTTGACTCAGCTGTTAATCTACGTCTAACACTGGTTTTGCCTCATGACATTTTACATGGGCTTACATTTCATGTCTGCTTATCCACATAAAAACACTTACAGGATAATCGCCACTGGATAAGAGCATTCGAGCAATGCATGATGAGCACAATATAGTAAAATGGACGATTATAGTTTTGATGAAGTCTGATTACAAAAGGTCTCCAAGTGCTTTAGTGGTTAGTTGTATAGTGCTGTGCTACAACTCCAAACACCCAGGAGCTGTGCTGAAGTGATCAGCAACGTATAGGACACCTCTCGGAGACTTCAGAAGGCCTTCTACCACATCACCTCCGAATGCGGTCACTGGAATTATTTTAAGTGCTAGATCTCTAAGAAAAAGCCTTCATAGTTAATTCCCCCCCACTTTTATTTAGATTACTTGGATCTTTAAAAAATGTGTCTGTTTATGCTTATAAAAATCTTGCAGGAAGAGAAGAGTCATAATTGTCCTAACACTAAAAGAAATGAATACAGCTATACATTTTTATGCATAACTTCTGTCAATATACGCTCCATAATATTAAAAACAAATTCAAGAATCTTCTGAAGGTTTCTGGTACGTAAGTACCATTAACCCACTGAAGACCAAATATCTCCTACACACATGGTTTCTGCAAAAACTGCATGGTTTCAGTGGAGTCCTTAAACCTTGGGAGCTAGCTTTATATTTAGATTAAACAAATATCTATTGTTATGGGAATGCCTTGCCCACAGGTTTATTTAAGCAGCTTAACTGGCTTTATCTGGATGCTATCTGAACAAGTACAGACATTGCACAGTTATCACTACTAAACCGTAGGAGGCATCTGTTAGCAGTACCATCAGAGACTAAAACAGGCCAAGCCATTCTACTTGCCACACCCCCTGAAGTATAGGGAAGAATGTATTTTCTCCATGTTTATTTATGTACATATAACATATTTAAGGATTAAAATCATGCGCAATGCTATTGCTTTGTCTCCTAGGAGACAGGCAAATCTGTTTAGAAGCAACTATACCTAAACATAGGGAAGAAGCTGCCAAGGAGTAACTGCATGTAGGAAGAAAGTTCCTATTCAAAAAAAAGTAAGGCAGACAGAAATCACAGCCTTAGGCTGGCAGGCCAGCCTGGCACAGACAGGCAAGACATCTAGGAGGTGGATTACTAAACTCAAATCTAAACAGAAAGGATTAACACACCAACCACCTGTTAATTCTCTCATGGAAGCACATTACCTCAACAATAATCAACGAGGACAGAGGAATTAATAACTAATGAAAAACACCACACCCAGCCAGAAATTTCAACTGAAATGATTTTATGTTTACAGTGTAACCAAAGCTGCAACTGCAGCTCTTGCAGACACACTCAACTGAAGCTTATCCAGAAAAAACAGTTCATGAATCAACAGCTGCATGAAGCTCAACACATACTAGAAAAACCTGGCCAGGCACCGACCAAGAACTTCAGGTGGCTAAACTGGGCTGCTGTGGGGGCAACACCATCAGTGCCCAAGCCAGCAAGGCTCCTACAGCCCTTCTGAGAAGCCCTGAAGCATACCCAGCTCCTGCACAACTGGCAGCATACCAGCTCATCGCCCCTTGGGATCAGACTAGAGCTGGTCTGAAGTCAGTTCCCCTGAAACACATACAAGGTGAACACTGTCCTCAACACCAGCCATTTCACCCCGCAAATCCATTCCCCTTGGATTGTGCTACTTACTTACATAGGCAAAGCTCTTTCTGCTGCCTCGTTCGTTTTGTAGGAATGAGATTTCTGTGAAAAGTCTTTCTTCATATCAGGCTCATCAGACAACTGTAGGATCCTTTTTCCAGAAGCTGCACACAAGAACTTTTAATGTCAAAATAACTTTTCTGCAACACCATCTATTAAAGCTCCCATATGGAAAGAATTAAAGGAAAGGCATTAATGTAATTATGAGTAGATCACTAGCATTAAAGTAATTTGTTTACAACAATAACAGGGGGTTTTGTTTTAAAGAAATTCAAAAAGCATGCAAGGTTTCAGTAACTGCAACTAGCTACAGGCAAGACACTAGCACACACTTACTTTAAAAAACGTTCCCAACTTGTCCTGGATTAGAGCCCAGGTCCTCAGAGATGAGTAGTTTGCTAATTCCCATTCTGCCTTTGTTTTCCAGTGACAGGTCTATGACTTAATATATCTACATTTGTCATCTGCAGTTTCTGCAATTTACTTTTTTCTTGATTTAATTACCGTGCCAAAAAACACTACTTATGAGCGTCATATTGGGAAAGCAGACCTAGAATGAAAGCCCTTTAGCTCCTACAGCTATAAAACCTGTCTCTACCTGCTTGTAAGTCACCAGGGCGCATATAGCTGTGAGGCTATTCCTCTGTTGTGCACAAGGTACAATGCCACAGCTCCTGGCACAGCTGCTCTCTTAGGAAGCATGCAGGCGAGGTAACGCAGGGCTGTAACAGCAGGGCTTGCACCTCCCAGCTGTTTGAGTGGTTACTGACATATCAAAGTTCAGATGTACTTTTCCTCACCCTCACCTAAAGTGCGTACACCCAAAGTGCCTGATGGTGTGGCTATAAGTTTTTACATATTTTTAACATACTACTTCCTTCATTTTGAGTCTAATGGCCCTGTTAACACAATGCTAATAGTAACATACTTAGAACCAAAAAGGATATTGAACACTGTGAAGAAGGTTTTCCCCTAGTGCACATCATTACACCTTAACCAAACCTCTCTCCTCCTCCTCCTCCTTTTTCACACCCTTACCCTACCTGTAACTCTCCTACTTTAACTGTAGGACCACTGCTGCCTGAATGTAACCCTTAAAGTTTCAGTTGCTTCAATTTTCAGCCACGAGTTATTACCTCTGATGAGAATTTAAAACTAAGCATGCTGCGTTCGGATGGAAGCAAACCAGGGGAGACCACAAAAACAGGTGCCAGGAGGGAAGGTAATACTCAGCATAGAGCGATAGCATTGTAAACCACTATTGATATTCTTTAACACGTCTTCTTTATGAGAAGACAAGATGCCATGCGACTTAACTATCTTAATACGTAGTCAGTGTGAGCGAATATACGCTCTCTCAGCAGAATTCAGCGCAAGCCTGAGCCCACACTTTAATTCCAATACAGTGTCTGTGGTTCAGCAAACAAGAACTCAATGAAACTCAAGAAAGTCAATGACTGTCACTGCTCCGCAATGACCAATAAGCGATATGCTCAAGTTTACCTCCTTGCTGTTTCAGCTAATCAGTCTGTAATTTAGACCCACATTTTCTAAAAGCACGTACAGCGAATTCAATATGCAGTAGTCTGCTTACTGCAGAGCTGCCCCAAGGAAATCAATGCCACCTTTAACTTTGGAACATGGCCTCCAGTGGTGTAATGTGTTAACACCACCAGTATTTGAACAAACGGGAAGGGGAAGGAACCACTGATAACAGGTTAAAACACATCCAGAGTGTTTACATTAGCCCATCTACTTATCAAAACTATAAAGACCCAATTGAGCTAAAGGTTTTCCCTGTGACTTCTTGTAAACAATCTATTCTGTTGGCTAGCTCAGAACAAAATATATCAGGCACATTTTGCCCTGCCCTTTCCTGTCATGTACTATGCACAAAACCTGAAACACAGCATGAAAGACATCTGAGATGCTTTTGTTATATGGCCTAAATTAACAGCTTTACAATGAAAGCATCCACTGAGCCATAGCTACAGCATTATTACATTCTAGTAAAAGTTTCCTGAGGTAACAATGAAAATCAAATTAGCAGTTTAGTGCAGTAGTTCATCTGCTCCATTCATGCACAGCTCTCTTCCTCAGGATTGCAAGGCTATTAAAAACAATGGGATCATTAATAGTCCAGGTGCAATTAATTATATAGTCCCACTAGCAGGGCCTCACAAAGGAAGTTTGTCACTCAGCATATAAGCACTACCCTCTAGGAATTAAATACATAAAAATAAAAAGGATATATTGATGTATACACCGTTGTTACAATAAAACATCGCAAAATGTGTCTAACACACAAGTTCCTCTGCCAGGCAATAAGGAATTCATCTTTCTTGGCTATACAGGTTGCCATCCTATAATCAGTTATTTTAATCCACACTTAATCATTTCGGAAGAGGTTTTTGTAGCTTGCACATGGCTTCTTTCTTTTTTTGCTTCTCCTGAAAGTCACTTCCAGAGCTGTTTGATCAGAAAAGCAAAAAAAATTCCTCTTTTTCAAGTTCAAGACTGTAGGTGATACCGGTTAAGAAAGAAAAAAGTATTGCATCCATCCCTGGTTCACACTTGAAATGTAGAGGCAGTCAGTAAAGAAATCTGTGGCAAAGGCTACCAGGCTATTTATACAGCAGAACACTTGAGCTTTAACCCTTGACATACTTGTAATTCACCTCTGAACGGCACAAATTCCTCAGCTTAATTACACTTGTACAGGAGGGCAAGGTATTCATCCCACTGCTCCCTGGATGGAGCAGGACAGTCTTTCAGCTGGGAAGTCTGATGAGAGCATCCCTTTCAGCTATGAAAGGATGAGTAAAACTTTACTTGGCTCAGTAAGCCAAAAGCTAAGACAGGTTCCTGGCTTGATTTCAAAGTGGAGTTTGTTTGCCACTACTCCCCCAGGTTTTTCATCTTTTCAGCTAGCTTGTCCTCAAGTACCTGCTTCTTTTTTCCTTCCCCTCCATCACTGCAGAAAGACCTACCAGCATTTCATGACTTTAAGCACAAGTCTCTCATCAGTCATATGTCTTAAAACCCAATACCACCCAACTATTAAAACTTTGTTTCAAAAAGAATTTTAAACTCCACAGCTGCAAAAGAAGAGCTGAAAAAGCACAAATCTGAAGGCTGAAGCAGTAAATGATAAAAATTTGGGGAGGGTTGGACTGCAGAGTATTTAAAGCCCACATCACTGTTTTTAAAGGGGCTTAGCAATAGCAAGCACAGTACCATTTGTGATACCATAACAGTGAGAAGCTCCCAACACAAGCTAGAATGCTGCTGTGCTTGGTACCATACAAAACACAACAACAACAGAAACAAAACAAAAAACCCACAGATTATTTGTTCTTCATCCTTTCCTCTTTCACTCATCAAGCTATTAAAAAGACTAGTATTTCTCTCAAGTCAGAGCCTAAACAGGTCATTTCCCAACCCAGCAGAACAGGCAGAGCCTGCCTCACTGAAGTTCGTAGTAACTGGCATCTGCTTCACTGTATTGGGTATAAGATAAAACCTTCAGCCTGGTGTCAGAGCAATTCTGCCTAAGGAAGCTTTAACAGAAAACTTCAAGGACTTTGTTCACATTGCTAATCTTCTCAGATTCATCACACCCCTTTTCATAAGTCCCCAAATTCTACATTTCAGATTTTTGCCTCTAAAATAAGGGTAAATAGCTTCTTCTCATGTCTTGTACAGAACAGCATTGCTAGTTAATGTTTGCCAGCTCTGGGTAACCCAAATAGCAAGATCAGAAACCAAGTAATTGACATGTATTAATGCTTCAGCATGGCAATCTTTGAGATCCCAGTTGTGCTTTGGCAGTGGGTGGAGAGAGCGCATAATATTTAACAAAACCAAGAGGAAAGTTATCCCATTACATGGACTGTCACAGTAAAAGGCTATCTAGCTGCTATCTCACTAGCTCGGGGATCTTCTCACTTGCACTGCACTTGACAGTGCTCGTATTTTATGCCTCAAGACCTAGGACTCTTTTATCCCTTTGTGTAAACTCAACTTTACACAAGCTGTTACTACTAGCAGAGCAGCCCCATCATATGGAGCTTCTTCATAGTACAAGAGTAGTGCCACATTGTTATGTTAACTGACATGCAGCTCAAGGCAGCTTACATCTAGCCAAAATGCTGTCAAAGGCAGTGGACTATGCTGGACTTAGGCTGTCCTCCTTCTACAGAGCTGCAGCTTTTCAGAAAAGATGTTTCTCTACTTTTTTTTTTTTTTTTTTTTTTTTTTTTTTTTTTACAGTCGAGCGTACAAATGCCGAGGGATCCTGAAGACTAGCCTCAGGACTATGTCCTGCTGCCTGTAAAATGTAAAGGGTGCAAAAGGCCCACTCAACCATTTTTGCAAATGGATTCAAATTCTGGTTTGAAGACTGTAATTATGAGATCCTCACCCACCTCCTTCCAGGAGGATTTTAAGTATCTAAATAGTTCTGGCACATGAACACAGATATGCAACTCAATGTATGAATCTGCTTCTTCAGCTCTCACTGATTCCAACTGGGAAGGGAGATGCTCTAGTTATAGGCTTATTTATACCCACCAAATGTCTTGAAAAGAAGCTCCAAAGAGCTGCAAACATTACTATTGTACAGATAATCTAAAACCTCAGGCAACAACACACAGCTGTATTAGATAAAGCCCTCAACCACATGTGTCTCTCCTTGTCCCAGTGCATGCCTGAGATAATAAGGGTACATAGCAGCACGCACCTTAAAGGCCTATCCTGCACACAGAAAGTTTAAAGTAGGAGACAAACATACATTTTTTCATACTAAAAGCAAAGCAAGAAAGTGTTTTACATGACTGTTGAGACAGCCCTACAGACTTAAAGCATAAAGTATTTAACTTTATAGGTCACATCACAAACACCTAAAAACCAAAAGCAAAGCTGTTTCTCTGGCTCACGTGATAAGAACAGTTTTGTGGCTGCTCTAGGCTAGATGAGCGTTTATTTAATCCCACTGCAATTATTTTAACCCTGAGAAATATACATTTTATGACTGCATTACTATGTCTTAGTATGATCTAAGGATCACACTCTAGCAGTTAGGCCATCGTCTTTAGGTAGCTGTAACAATCAGGGTGAGCTACAACAGGGAACGATCCATCACTGTCAGAGACAAGAAAGTCTGAAACAATTAAAATAAAAATTTATCTACGGTATCTCCCACATGGCCTAAGCATGCCCCACGGTTAGTACTTCAGCAGGATAAGCAGGAGGGGAAAGAGAAAGGTAGCAAAAACATTACTACTAGTTAGGTCACAGGGACATTTTGACAGAACTACCACCATCTCCATTATACATGGATGCACATGTAAACATTGCCATCACTTCACACACTCTTTGCTTACTTTATCCGAAAGCATTTTGATCTCCACCCCTCCCCCAAATGACACAACAGCTTTGTTGGGGTGAAGATCTGGCAGACAATCTGTAATGCTGGAGGTACTGCAGCTCTCTAGTGGACATATGCTTCCAGACAAATGTGTGAAAGAGCAGCTTTTAGAGCAATACTTTCTTTACCACCCTCTTCACCTTGCTATGAGCACTTTCATGACAGAATCTTAGCTTCCCAGTAATTAATTCCCACCATACAGTCCTCCTGAAGCCACAACAGATTGCAACATAAACAGCAAGAAGGCAGATTCAGGTGAAGAGTTAAAAGCAACAGAAAAAGCTTTTGTTCTTCTCACTACATGCAGTGAAGTATCTTTTTTAATAGATGACACACATCAACTACAGAGTAGAAGAAAACGTAGAATAATCAACTTCAAAGGTCAGTGGACATTTTTCATGAGAAATCCTGTCTTTTCGTGTTGCTCATCACCTTTTCAACACAGGATCAACTCTTATCAACTCTGATAGCCCCTTCAGTACCAAACATTTAACTTACAGAGGAAGAACTGAAATTATTTGAGAATGAAATACCGTATTTTCCCCCCCTTTTTTTTGCGAGTGGTTTTGTTTAAGGTGTTTTTTAAAGCATCTAAAATAATGAATAGGACTCCCTGTGGTAATTTGGAAGACACTGGCAGGTTCAGAAGCTTTTGGATCCATTTCCAACCAAGACCGCTGTGCTATATGACAAAGTATTATTCTCTCTGAAAGACTACTGATCCTCCCTGGCTTGCTACTCTGCTCTGGTAAGCAATGCATATTCCCAGTCACTGTGACAAGGTTTATAGAAAAATAAGCTCTTTCGGTGGGTCAGCTGACAGAGATGGAAAACACAGACAACTCCAAGGCATACAATTTCACCTTCAGATCCTTGAGATTACCGATGTAGGCAAGGAATCCGTAGCTTGCCCTCATCCTCTTTTTAAGAAACAAGATTAACCCAAGTGAGGTCTCACCTGCCCTGTAAAACACTAAGATTTGGAAGCCACCATCAAAAAAAGCATACCCCATGCTGGACTGAAAGACTGTAAAACATTTTTAATGAGAGAAGCTAATGCAGCCAATGACATTTGGCACTATTTGCCTCAATAAACCTCATAAAACATGTTTCCTGTTCACAGTCACTTTTTTTGCCAAAAGGAAAACTAGTGTAGAGAAGGTAGAAACACAACAGAAAGGAAAATGGGAGAATCCTGGGGTTTTTTGCATTTATCCCTTTCCCCATAATCCCAGTCTGGCACTGACTACCCACAGACGGTAGAAGCAGCCAGATTACAACAGAAAACATGCTGTTGCCCAGCCTTGACTCCTCCCCTGACAGTCTGGAAAACACTCTTTCCAACATGAAGAGTTCTAAAGAGAATACCAAATAATCCTTAACAAGCTAAACAACCATGCTGTGTTAGGAAAGGGGTGAGCTGTCCTCTATGTAGTGTTTGCTTTGAGTGCCCTTCACCATGCAATCCCATCCTGCCTGCTTCTGTCAGCAATTAGCCACTAACCTCACAAGAGCATGGGCAAATAATTTGCTTGAATTCATTTGAGTTTCAGGTGTTTGTTATCCCCAGCACTTCAACACACTGACGTTCCAGAAGCTAAGTACTTCCCACATGAAGTTAAAGCCATGTTTAATTCTCATATGTCTAAGATCTCAGAGTAAGACATCAAAAACACTTTAGTAACTGATGGCCATAATCTTGTAAACCTTGTAATAATCTTGTAATCTTGTAACCTTGGTCTTGCCTTTTTCCACTACCCTTAAAGGTTTCAGTGTGCAATTAACATAGATGCTCCCTCATTTCAAATTAACATGCATTAATTTATTTCTGCACTCTTAATGCATTGTGGTGTCCTTGCACAAAAAAATGATGATTATACAGGCGGATTTGTCAGGTGGCTCTGCAGGTAGGCAGGAATTCAGCTGCAAGCACTGACTACACCAAAATGGAAGGGTGGGCAAAACCAAAGCACAAAAAACACAGACAAAAAAAGATTGGTTTCAGATAACACAGGAATCTAGCAGAAGGGAATAAAGGGGAGGAAAGAAGGCTGCATATTCTAAGCAACCTTTCCCACTACATTAAAATTAGTTTTGCTGGTATCTTCTAGCATTACTAACTGCAGGTGAGGTATCAGATTGCCCATGTAGAATTTCCAAATTCCAATGAAAGCAATGTTGACTTCTTTTTGGGCTTACCTGCCCTATACTTTCAACTCAAAAAGTGCCTGCAATTCATTTCCAAAGCACACACAGAAATAAAAAGCCTTAACCAGAAGTTAGCTGGTCTGCAGCAGCTGTGAGTTCAGCTAACTGAACAGACAGCCTTTGTGTACTTCTACACGGTATTTCTGCAGGCTTACCAACTGAGCACCACACCAACTAGACACTACATAGTTGTGGTACGCACAGCACCCAGCCCACACGCACAAGACCTGCCGAGAAGCAGGGTATATTAATTACCTACCAGTGAGCACCATGCTAACAGCAGCTACAGAGCTCCTACTCAGTTCAGTGAATAAAGCAAGTTCACATCTCTATAAAAAAAGATAAATTATGTGGATATACCCACATTCATTCTACTACTATCATAAATGCACTTCGCTTTAAATACGTTCCACCCTTTGTAGGCTCATGCAGTTGAAACAGACCAGGAAGCTGGTCCAAGTTTGAGCATTTAAAGAAAAAAGAAGGGGATAGAGAAAGTTATATTTAGATCCAATTCACCATGCTGTCCTACAGTTGTGTCAATTGAACAGAGGAGGCATCAGGGAATGAAGGGGAAAACAGGAACTACATAAACAAGCCATTACTCTGGAGGGAATCACTCCTGGCAACCACAGCTCAACTAGTCGCAAATAACTTCAGCCAGCGCTTCGCAGATATTCCTTTAAAAACGCCAGGCTTTCCCAAAAAAACCTTTGCACATCCAGCCGCATAAAGGCACAGAATAAAGAAACACCACCTAAGAGCAAATTAAAAAGTTGACCACAACAAAAGGCAAGTCAGCCGCTCAGCGAAGGCGTACAAGAGATTATGTACAGAGGCGAAGTACGCAGCAGCCAGACAAAACAATGCGCTTGCTTTGGGGGTCAGGGCAAGAAATACCTTTAAGGAGTGCGAACCGTGCAACAAGAAAAAAAAAATCGGTCTCAGACACAAAAGGGTCACTTCACTGTAACACAGTGGGGGTCTTGTTTTGTTTTTAAGAGAGCCATTAGAAGGTATTGCAGCTAGACCAGGAGGGGAGGGAAGGGAACAACACGCGTATCCGCGTATCACGCTACAGATCTATCACCCACAGAGCTCCTCCATAATCCACAGCCTGTCATTAGCTCTCCCAAGAGGACTAGTGTAGTTTAGGGGCTTGCCTATCACTTCCGTCTGACATCGAAGAGTTTGCTTTAGAGCAACGCTATCCAAAGGTGACACGCTAGAAAAAACAAGGTTTCTTAAAACAAAAAATACCCCTCCATACAAAACCCCCCAACCCTCAATATCGCAGCCAGAAGGGGCGAGAGCCGGGGGAGCGGGAACAAGAACGCCCCGGGTTTAGCAGGGGAGATGACGCGAAGCGGCTGCACCCCGGTGGGCACGAAGCCGCTCCCCGCCGCAGGGGGCACCTCCGCCGCCCGCTCCGGGCGGGCCGCCCCGGGCGGGGGCTCCCGGCGCACCCCCGGTGCCTCGGGAGGGAGAGGCAAGCGCCGCCGCCCCGGCCCCGCGCACCTCCTCATCCCGCTCCTCCAGCGAGGCGTCGTCCTCCGCCCGCCCGCCGGGGCTCGCCTGCTCCTCGCCCGGCAGCCGCCCCGCCGTCCCGCCGGGGGCCACCGCCACCTCGCCGCCGCCGGGCTCCCCCTCCTCGGAGAGAGTTTCCGAGCCGGAGGAGGAGCCGGAGCAAGAGGAGCCGACGTGGCCGGCGCCCCGCGGCCGCTCCGGAGCCGCCGAAACTTTCTCAGCCATGGCCGGGGGCTCAGAGCCGCGCCGCCCGCACGCCCGGCCGCCGGCAGCCGCGGTCCCCGCCCCGCAGAGCGCAGCGGCGCGGCGGCAGCGGCGCTCCCCGGGCCAGGCCGGCCACCGCGCTCCCGGGCGGCGGGCGGGGCCTGCGGGCGGGGCGGGGCCGGGCCGGGCCGGGCCGGGCGGAGCCAATGGCGCGGAGGGGCGGGCCCGGCCCGACCCGCCGCGGCGGAGCGGAGCGGAGCGGGGCGGTGCGGGAGGGTGGCAGGTAACGGGCGGGGAGGGGAAAGGGAAAGGGAAAGGGAAAGGGAAAGGGAAAGGGAAAGGGAAAGGGAAAGGGAAAGGGAAAGGGAAAGGGAAAGGGAAAGGGAGGGGCCGCCCGGGGACCCGGCGGCTCCGATGGCGGCGCGGTTCGCGGGCGGCAGCGGGCTAGGTCTGCTTGCGGGCCAGGGGAGGGTGCGAGGGACGGGGCGCCGCGAGCGGAGGCAGGAGGTAGGGGCGAAGCCGCGACGCCCCGGGGCTGGCGGTCCCTGCCCCCGGCAGCTCGGTCCCGCCGCCTGCCCCGGTCGAGGGAGGCGGCCGGCGGCAGCCCGCGGTGCGGGGAGGGCAGCGGGGTCTGCCAGCGCCCGAGGCCGGCCGGGATCGCCCCGCCGGGCGGTGCGCAAGGTGCGCCTCGGCGGGGCGGGGGGACAGCGAGCTATGCTCCGGAGCGGTGCCGTGGGTTATGCCGTGGGTTATGCCGTAGGGGCAGGCATTTCACCTGCCAATAGGGTTTTCTACGCCCGTCTGTTCCTTTAAAAAGGAGCTATCAGCAGTTTATCGCAGCGGCTTTGCCAGCTTCGTATCGTTTGCAAAAGGCTACAGACGCCTAGTTACGATCTTGCAGCAAAAGAAGTCCCTTTGACTTTGAAACGGACATTGACATTGGGATTTGTGGCCAGGCTTTCAGAGGCATTGAAACCAAAGCAGATCACCGGAGCGAGGCACCTGAAAGCTTTTGCAAATCCTCCTAGACAACTCCTTCATCTTTAAGGACCTAAATGGCTTTTAAACCTAGTTGCCTTGTCAATTTTTAAAATATTCTTTTAAAACATTATCTTGAAAATATTATTTGTTGTTGTTGTTGTTCTGAGGTGTCTATAATGATAACATAGGTCCTAATCTGGGGTACTAGTATTACATATAAATATACACCAGAGCCTTACTTGCTTACGCCTGTACAGCCCAGGGTCCCCTGGGCTAATCCAATTGTGGAATCAAAACAGATTAAGCGCTTTGGTAATGAATAAAGTCCCACAGCATCACTACAGAGCAGATATCATCTCCATTTCATAGAAAAAGAATTGTGAGCACAGACCACTTACTGATTAGGCACTTACTGTGTCTAATTAACACAGTGCGTAGGTAATGAAAGTAGGAACCAGAACGCAAGTCTCCCCTTTTTCAGGTTTGTAATTTGACCAGTTTATCCAGTATTCCCAGATGGTAAATGGAAAAAACTTTTTTAAAATTTTGTAATTACTATATGTATTATCAGATTAATAGTGGAAGGAAAAATAACTATATAAAATTCTCCAAATCTTAGTCCTTCTCTACTTTGAAAGAGCTATTAAAGCTGGATATTAGGTTGTAACAAAGCTGATAGTTCTCTGTGGTTTCTTGTCAGTACTTAGATCAGGCCCTTAAAATGCCTAGAAGTTAATTTATTGGGGAAGAGGATTATAATAGTCAATAGGGACAGAATTTGACCCAGAAATTTGCCTATACCAACACTTAATGATAAGGAAACATGAGATTTATGCGGAAACACAAAAACTCATTTTGGCTAAATGAATTATACACATCTACTACTCCAAACCTAACTGTCATAATTTTAACTGATCAGAGAAAAGAGTTCCTGCTCAGTACTCCAGGTTCTGCACATGAGCTCTTGTATCTCCAAAACCTGGACTTACCCGTAATTCCTGAGTCCTCGGATTTTAAAGCCAAACCTCCTCCAGTCAGATTCTGCCTCTGGTTTAGTGTCATTCTCATAGCAGAACAACTGGCTTAATTTCCTACCTGGGAATTCGCAATGTGTAAGAAAATTGCCAGGTGGTGAAAAGCAACATTGCAGATCTTTGTCACTTCCTTTTCTTACTGCCTGAGATGAGACTGGAAAAAATAGAACCTAGCCAAAGTGCTTCTACACTTCAGTTATTATCAGCTGCCAGAACAGCCCCTGTAATCTGGGGGCAGCAAGGCATGTATTAGAATAGTCACTGAACTGCTCTAATTTATGCCATAAATTGAAATCTGAGAAGGCACTCAAGATTTATTATGTCACCCCAGAGTTACAGAAGACAAGTGACAGTATTGTTCTGCTCTGGCCTATAGGCTATGCCAGATCACGTGCTCTGCTAACATTATCTTACACAAACAGAAGAGGGGTGCTATGCTGCCTATAGTTGCTAAAAGAGAGCTAAAGCTACAAGCAGCAAAAATAGAAGTTTACATCGTTTTGCATCCTGGGAAAAGCGCTGTTGCTCGCAGTTCAGTGTCACAAGTCAGTGATGTACTTTGTGACAAAATACTGAATATCTAGCATGACTTGAGAAGCTCATTTTGAAAACATTTTTTAAGAAGATGTCCATATTTAATAAAGTTTGAGCACCTCTTGTCAGGCATTGGATTCATTTTGTGGAGAGCAGGGAGAGAACTGTGTAGCTCAGAGTGGTCCAACCTCAGCTACAGCAAGAGCCAGGCTCAGGTTTGGGAACATTCACCCATTCATATGCTTTTTTCCGCCTGTACATTTACAAGCAGCCATCCCCTGATCTGCTCAACTTTCCCTGTCTGTCCTCCCCCAGTACACACAGCAGCCACCCACTCTGTGCTGCACAGCCATGGCAGGCTACTCCTACCCCACTACTGCTCTCTCCCTCTCCTGTACCCACACCTCAGGCAAGGAAATGTCCCTTTCCTCCCCTTCCTTCCAGCAGGATCATACCTCCTCTCCACAAGTTGTGGTCAGCACTGCACAAATTGAAAGTAAAACACAATCTTTGCATAATTTATAATTAAGGAAAATAGTCCTATGGTTTGGTACAGCTGTTCACTATCTGCACTACTCAGTGCTCTCATGTCAGCTAATTGAAAACAAAATACAAGAAAAGAAATAAAATGCATCTCAAAACTCCCTCATTATATACCTGCTTGTTAATGCTTGGGAAATGCTTATGCTCTGTGTGGTCTTGAAGGACTGGAAGAATAACTGGCTAAGAGATTTACTGACAAGTTTGGCACAAGGTCACCAGGTATAAGGGAAACACTAGAAAAAAGCATGAAGAGGTGTAGAAAAATGGCCAGGAAATCAGAGCTATAGATCAGACAGCATGAAAAGACACCTAAGAAGGTAATGATTGGTTTTGTAATTGGGCCTTGATGATAAGGACCAGGGTCTTTACCAAGAAGTGATAGCAAGGAATCAAAGGAGCTGATATATGGTAAAAATGACAGGCAAGGAAAGTGAACATTGCAGCAGTGTATTGAATAAACCAGAGAAAAGTGTCATGGTTTAACACCAGCTGGCAACTAAGCACCACACAGCCGCTCGCTCACTCCCCCTCAGTGGGATGGGGGAGAGAATCAGAAGGGTAAAAAAACTTGTGGGTTGAGGTAAAGACAGTTTAATAAGTAAAGCAAAAGCCGCGCACACAAGCAAAGCAAAACAAGGAATTCATTGACTACTTCCCATGGGCAGGCAGGTGTTCAGCCATCTCCAGGAAAGCAGGGCTCTGTCATGCGTAATGGTTACTTGGGGAGACAAACGCCATCACTCTGAACGTCCCCCCCTTCCTTCTTCTTCCCCAGCTTTATATACTGAGCATGAACGTCATATAGTATGGAATATCCCTTTGGTCAGTTTGGATCAACTCTCCTGGCTGTGTACCTTCCCAACTTCTTCTGCACCTGGCAGAGCATGGGAAGCTGAAAAGTCCTTGACTAGTGCAAACATTACTTAGCAACAACTAAAACATCAGTGTGTTATTAACACTGTTTTCAGCACAAATCCAAAACATAGCCTCATACTAGCTACTATAAAGAAAATTAACTCTATCCCAGCCAAAACCAGCACATTCTCCACCCCTTATTCCATACCATTTACGTCATGCTCAGGTCCCACACTATCCAATACATTCTCATTACCCACCGTCACCATTCCCATCCTTTGATATAATACACAGATGTCATTCCATTAGACTATGGACCACCCCTGTAAAATGTCTGTAAAATGTCCATAAATGTCCACAAAATATCCACTGAATTCATCTAGTCCATGACTTTGGGCTCCATCTGTTACGGTGGTCACTCAGGACAGGAGAGGTGGTGTCTTGCGTGGAGTTACTGGGCACCAAAGCCAGCGCAGTTCGGGTCACTGCTGCACCTGCACTGCTTCTTGTAAGGCTTGTCCTCTGTTGGTTCAGGTGTGTCCGACTATAGTAATTCCTATAACATGCAACTCAAATCATGGGTTACAACAATTCAAACGTATATCCATTACAATCTCCACCCCTGGTCCCTTTGGGCCAGGTTATAGGGTTTAACATTGCAATGAACTCCTCCCCTTGCTCCTGGCCTGGCTAGCAACAAGGGGTCCCTGCTATAGTAATTACCATAACATGCAACTCAAACCCCGGGATACAACAATTTAAAGGTATATCCATTACAACCTCCACCCCTGGTCCCTTTGGACCAGACCATCGGGTTTAACATTGCAATGAACTGCTCCCCTTGCCCCTGCTCCAGCTTGGATTTATCCACAGACTGCAGTCCCTTCAGAAGTAAAATTGTTCCAACATGGCCTCATGCACAGCCACTGATGCTTCAAGGTGTACCTGCTGCAGCATGGACTTATCCACAGCCACAGATGCTTTGAGGTGTACCTTATCCAGCATGGACTTATTCTTGGGCCACAATCCCTTCAGAGGCATACCTGCTGTGGCACAGACATAACCATCACCAGAGACGTTTCAAGATATACCTGCTCTGGCATGGGCTTATCCATGGGCACAGACGCTTTGGGTGTCCTGCTCCCATGTGGATTCATCCACAGGTCACAGTCCCTTCGACTCGAGTTCACACTGGAGTTCCAGCCTGTCCGGCAACTTTGCAGTGTGCAACAAATCTTTGTAGCTTTTACAATACAGACTTCTGTGTTTATGTTATACTGATTCTACTCTGCTTTTATCCTTTTGAAGACTGGGATACTGCCCCCCAAAAAGGTAAATGCTATCAAGAGCAGAAATTTGTAGCTGTAGATTAGTTACGTTTGCCTATTAGTTATGCCTACTTGCAAGTCTTGCTTCTTTGGGATAACAAAATGTATTTTGTGATGTACTAAGGAGACTGTTCTTGAAGTCAACCAAATATTATATTACAGCAGCACAGAAACAGCAGCGATGCCCTGGCTATCTGCCAGCCCAGGCGCATCACCATTGCTGTTATCAAAATGTTCCCAAGCACAGCAGAATAAGATGATAAGCAGTACAGCAGCACGGCAAGCAGCAAAAGCAAAAAAGCAGCCACTAACAAGCCCTAGACTAATATCCAGTAAGGCAAGCAAGCCCTATGGCAAGCACAGAAGCCTGCTGATTAATAGCGAAACAGCAATAACAGCTATAAATTCAATCTAGCACATTCCAATCAAATCTGTCATTATCTCGAACCCTTTGAGCCCCACATTGGATGCCAAAAAAGACTGTCATGGTTTAACACCAGCGAGCAACTAAGCCCCACACAGCCTCTCGCTCACTCCCCCCCAGTGGGATGGGAGAGAGAATCAGAAGAGTAAAAGTAAGAAAACTCCTGGGTTGAGATAAAGGCAGTTTAATAAGTAAAGCAAAAGCAGCGCACGCAAGCAAAGCAAAACAAGGAATTCGTTGACTACTTCCCATGGTCAGGTAGGTGTTCAGCCTTCTCCAGGAAAGCAGGGCTCCAGCACACATAACGGTTATTTGGGAGGACAAACACCATCACTCTGAATGTCCCCTCCTTCCTTCTTCTTCCCCAGCTTTATATACTGAGCATGAACGTCATATGGTATGGAATAGCTCTTTGGTCAGTTTGGATCAACTATCTTGGCTGTGCCCCCTCCCAACTTCTTCTGCACCTGGCAGAGCATGGGAAGCTGAGAAGTCCTTGACTAGTGCAAACATTACTTAGCAACAACTAAAACATCAGTGTGTTATTAACACTGTTTTCAGCACAAATCCAAAACATAGCCCCATACCAGCCACTGTAAAGAAAATTAACTCTATCCCAGCCAAAACCAGCACAAAAGTCAGCGAGAAAGAGTATGCAACTCAAGACAAAAAAATGAAAAGAGGTGGAACAAGGGTCTTAGAAGGGCAAACATCTGCCCCATGTTATAGCTTTAATGGGTCAAATGCAAAAAGTAGAGTTTTGTAGTAGCTATTGCATCAGTTTTATGACATGAGTTGTCTTCAAATCATTGCCTTTTTGAACTAGGCAGTGTCCATCAAATTCTTTTTTACACTGCTTAGAATCTTCTTTGATTCTGCATATTTAGACAAAAGTCCACATCTGCAAGAAGCAGTTTTCAAAACACAGTGACAGAGTGGGGTTAGCACCTGAGAAAATCTCTAGACAAGGCTGACAGACCTGGGAAATGCAAGGCTCTCCAAATAATACAGTTACACTATCAGCAACAACAGTGCTTTGCTTGCCTTTCTGCATAGTAAATGTGCATTAAGCCTGACCTGGAAGAACCACTTCTTTGGATGAGTAAGTCTCCATGCTTACTCAGTTCTTGCCCTCCCTGTTGAGACTGCCAACAGCATTGCCAATTAGTGCCAATCCTGAAAGCAAATTGTAATGTGAATAGGCCTTTCAATTTTTAATTTCAGACTTTTGCACTGGTGGTGTATAAATGTTTCATTAGCGCACTCCCTTCTGTTAAGAGGTGGTTCATTCACTCATATTTCTGCCTTACCTCTGGGAAAAAAAGCTGTCTGCCTCAAGTACTAGCAGCAAATGGGCAAACAGGAACCTGTACTTTTGAGTGCTCCTCCCAGCTCTAGCAGTAAACTGTGGAATCAGAGTTCTTTTCTTGGGAATCCAGATTTATTGAAAATACGTATTACAGTGCCATGAAGACCACCTTAAATTTTTACTTGATGTGCTTTATCTCTACATACTCACTCTCAAGCAATATCCAAGATCAGGAATTCAAAAGCTTTCATTTGGTGGGGCACAACCCATTGGTGTTAGTGGCAGGAATACCCACTAATGGCAACTGCAGTGGTAGGTTGGAGGGAGGTAAAACAATGCACAGTGGCAACTCTCATCTCTGGGCTGCGACAGGCACCACCGAACATACAGCATGCTTTGGAGGTCCTTTCTTCTTATCTCTGAGGGTCTCTACTTATATGTTAGGATAGGATGAATTTCCTACTTCAGAGTAAGCAGAACCCACTTCATTCCTCCCCAAGAGAATCAATTCTGAGACTCTCTCTTGTCATGAAAGAGCTTTTTTGACAACGAATGTGAAGCACAATTTACTTTCCATAGCACTTGCAGAGCATGAAGCAAGGGCATTTGAACATGCTGATTAACTTCAGATCATCTCAAAAGGCATTAACAGGCTGGTCATGTTACATTATAAATCCTAGCAACAATAGGTATATGCATGAACAAAAATATCCCATTCAAATCAGTGGAACATGTAATAAACCTGAGAAAAATATAACATATCATCTATTAATTATGTTACCCGACGTAAGGTGTCTCTGCCAGGGGAGGAAAAACAGTTAGTGTAGGCTTCCACCTGCCGCAGGTGCTTTTATCAACTCCAAGTAGTGCCACCATCTTGTCGGCAGAGATGATGCGATCAGGACTACACAGCGTAACTGCTAAAGGCACTTCTCATGATTACTGGCACTTGAGGAGCTACATGAACACTGCATGAATCACTGTCAGCAGACCTGCAGAAAATCATGATTAGAGGAAACCTCTGGCAAATGTTTACACTCTGACATTTACATTTTTTATACCTTCAGGGTAAAAACCAAGAATTCTGCCCAACACTCTTCCGGCCTTTATATATCACAGAGCATCAGAAGGTTGTATAGGAAGAGGGGGAAGCATAACCCACTGATCCCTGTTTCAGGTCTCCCTCAAGGCATTGCTGTGGGGCTATACCACTGTGACTAAACATCAGAAACCCCTGCCCTCAGTTTCAGGCAGATTCAGGGAGGTTGTGAGGCTGTGTGCTGGCAGGGACAAGTAGAAGTGATACCGTCTTAATTTGACTTCAGACACATAAGTGTACTGCCAGCACATTGTGCAGAATTTTTTGCACAAGTCTGCTGACAGAGGTGCTAGGCTTCTTGATGGATAACCCTTGAGCAAGGAATCTTCCACAAATTCTCCCTCATCTTCACAACCTCTGTGTATCAGGGACGTAAAGCGATGTGCCGGCAGCAGGGAAGAGCAGCGTGAGCTTGGCACAGGCCTGTTACCAACTGGCATACATGAGGTTACTCATTGTGAGAGCGCTGTTCCCAAATTCACATTCTGCTTTATGAGGTCTGTTTTTTATAAAAAATTCAAAGTCAATGTTATGATTCTCATGAAATTATGGAAAAACTGTTGCTTCTCACAACACGTTTTACCAAAGGTTATCGCTGTTCCTTCACAGTGCTGTAACTGGAGAAGTAGGAAAGAGATGATAATTTCTCATTTTACCATGCAGTATCCTAGTGCCCAGTCATGAGCTCTTAAAAGAACAGATAGACAGGAAGAGATGGTCCAGACTCCAGAAGGAAAATTGGAGATAACCAAAGCTCCAGCTGCAGATAGAGTGGGGAGAAGAGAGGAGCTGTGAGACCCTTCCTGCACTGTGGTTATGTCGCCAGACTCATGGTCTAGCTGAGAGGCGTAGTCAGCTATGGACTGCTAAATATAATATAGACCTGCGCGGCTGCATCCTGTGGTGTATTCTGGTCACTATTTTTAGCATTCTCAAACCATGTTTTAACCTTTAGCTCAACAGAGAGAAAGTAAACCTAATTTATACCTGCACCCTGAGAAATGCTGGATTTTCCAGGCTCCAGGGGGTAGTGGACTTTCCTGGACAAGCTTAGATGCCCTCAATTGTCTACACGGCACCCTTTCCTTAAATGTTAAGGCCCTAGCTGACAGTGTTAGTATGTGCTGCAAAGTTTGTGGAGAGAAATCCTCCTCAGCAAATGTTAGCCACAGCCTCTTTGAAAAATAACATGAAAATGGGGAGTGAATATGAGATCCAGTGATTGCCCTGAACTGTCAAACTCTCCAAAGCTCCATGGCAACAACTGAGGCAGAAACAGATTTGAGGCAGCCCACAAGGTTTCTGTAAGCTCTGTCTGCCCTCATCCCAGGCCTCACAGTTCCTAAATAGAGCAGGCACAGTGGGGAAAAGCTGTGATTTTCTCTGAGAAATCAACTATTGTGTGGGAACCCTAAAAATGGTGCCACAGTATGTACATGCTATAGTTGTGTTTGTACAGACATTCTTGCTCACAGAAAGAGTAAAAGCTAAGCCCCTGTTGTACATGTAAATAGGATTAATATTCTGAGTTTCACTCTCTTCTGATCTCTCCCCCATTAATAACTAGGGTAATCTTCTCCCAAACTCAAAATGTCATGATTCTAAGGCTAGGAAGACATGACATGCTTAAGAAGATACATTCAATTTTTAGTGTATATACATTATGTGTAAAGTAAAATATTTGAAAGCTAATTTTTACTTGCCCTGTCTACCAGCATTAGAAAACAGTTTTGCTTTTTTCAAAGTATTGCTTTACTTTTTTTTTTTTTGCTGTAAGATTTTATTAGCAAAAATGACATCTTTTGTGGCCTACTTCCCATTTTCGAAGTAAAATCATATGACATAGGGATTTAGTTTTCTTTATTCTATTATTCTTATTTTTCATTGACTATATTTGTGTCCTACCATGTATCAAAACTGAGTTCTGTATTTGCAGGGGGAGACTGAATAGGGAGGAAATTCACTGTTGTAACCATCATCCTCACTATGAGATAAGCACTTATGTGAGAGGAAGGTTTCTAAAGATGACTGAATTCTCCATTTACTTTATCTCCACTGGAAGCTTGTTCCTGTCAAGAGGGACGCTTGGCTTCCAGATCTTGCATAACTTTGCCCAGGCTCTATGCATGGCATGAGTTAAGGGGTAAGTACAAACTCAGTGGATTCTACATCAAAATTTCGTCTTTATTTCATCTGTGGCTTGATAGACTAATTACATCAATAGTACTATTCTGTGACCATTGGTATACTTCGCTGAAAATACTACCTAAAGCATACATTTTTCAACTTTTATTCTATGTCGTATTTGTCTGATTGGCAGTTTCATACTAGGACAGTTAGATCTAAAAATAAGTATTTTAAAGTAGTGTTTTGGGAGCTGAAATTGACAAATCCATATTCTTAGATTCACTTACTGCCAAAATTTCAGTGCTATTTATACCAGTAACTGCCAGTTTAAAAGAAAAACTCCACTTAATAGGGATGTAGGAAACTCACAACTTATCCAAACATTGCATGTTTAAAATTCAAACATTTCATTTTTATGTTCCAGATTGCAAGTAGTGGTCAACACTTAAAAAAGAAAATGCCTAAAGTCAGATTCCTAAACATGTACAAAGGATCCTTAAAGGTCACTTGCAGATCTGAAATCAGGTTAATTTTATGTAGGGAGCTAATTTGAGGCAGCTAGCTGTGAAAGTAATAGACATAGTTGCTCATCTGGCCAATATGAATTGTGGAAAAGATTAAGGGCAAGTGCCAGATGGCTTCCTAGCCAAGGAGATCATTCTAGATTCTGGAAACCCACTCAAACTGTCAAATGTATTAAGGAAACAAGTTTTTCTTCCAGGCACAAATGAATAAGAGCTTCAAAATGAGATTAATAATGATAATAATAATGGTAATAATGTATTTTGATAATAAAGTATTTTGAAGTAATGCAAGATTTTTATGTATAAATGTAGTTTGCTACAGTTGATTTAATAATTCAGCAGTTTTTATGTCAACAGCACAGAGCAAATTTGCACCTTCTCAATATGTTATTCTCTTTCCTTTTCCAAGCAACTCTCTCTAAATATTATTATTTGTGCTCCAAATTATCTTTGCATTTGTGACATTTCATCTTTCTAGCCTGTTTGTGGCAACAGTGTAATAAACTTGAAGTGCTTAAGCAAACTTGTCTTCATTTATTTAGTGTAGAGAGATTATGCTTCTGCAGTGATAGCTCTTCTCTGTTGTAACTAATGAGTATGATAGGGGATGCACTGATTCCCAGACCTCAGAGATACAGCAAAAATATTCAGATTGAAAAATATAATCATACACGTTAATAGAAAAGCTGCCTGTATGAATCACTGTCCCAGCCCAAGCTTTGCCAACACAAACAATTTAAGTAGGGACATGTATTGAAAAATGTCAATACAATTAAATGTCAATATACAATTATACAATAATTATACAATAAATGTCAATTTAGGTAGGGACATGTATGGAAAAAATTAGGGACATGTATTGAAAGAATGATCCACTTTTCATATCAGACTGAAATGTGGTAGCAGTGTCACCCAACGCTTTCAGTATCATAAGAGTCTGTCTTGGGCTGCCTACAAGTATGCAAAATTGCACTCATTCAAGCTGAAGTTTTCAGTGACGAGAATTTAGTTGAGGTTGTGATCAACCATATGTTTTTTCTGTTGTTATTGTTGTGGCTATTTTATTTTGCCTTTTTTTTTTTTTCCATTTGTGGAATTTTCAACCAAAACAATTCAGCCATTTCCAAGACTATATCAAAGGAAATACACTGTTTAATCACTACAAAATTCTCACAGCCATTCAGTACAAAGCTCCTGTGCTTTTATGCATTAGAACCAGAACCAAAATTTGGTGTGAAGATCACCTTACTGACAGGCATGTGATTTTACCATCCTTAAGAGAATCTAGCCTAATTTGATGAAAGACCTATCTTAGTTCGTATAGGACCAGTAGAAACATCTTTGTATATAACAGATAAATCGCCCAAATTTTGTCTGAAATGAGCCTGATATTCACCCATGTATAAGAGAGAGTCACAAAGCCTGAGAGAGGCTTTTAAAATGACACCGCTTTTCAAAATGCTTAAAATTATTGTGGGTTTCTTCCTGTGCTTTCATTGCTTTTGCTACTGAATCCATGTAGCAAAGGGCATGAAGATCCAAACTGGAAGGAACTGAAAAGAGCAGGAGCACAGGAAGCATGGAGATTAAACACCAGAGACAGGAAGGAGAAGAGCAGAAGATGGGTCGGAGCAAGAACATGGAAGTGTGGCAGGTGCAATGAGATGTGCAGAAACTGTTGGAAAGAAGGAAGAGCAGGATCTCAGGGAAGAAGAGAAGTACAGGGCCAAAAATGCTACAGACCATAGGAGACAGGGACAGGGAAGTGGAGACCCCCTTGGGCACAACCTGCACTGGCATCTGCAGGCGATCCCAAAATCTCACTTTCTCTCTGTTCATGCTTCTGTCAAACAACTGGGGTCAAACCTTACAGTCGGGTTGAGACCAAGCAGCTGTGGCGAATCCTTTCCATAAGGAGCGCATTTCTTCTCTGCTGGTGGTTCATTCACTTGACAGGCAACAGGCCTGTGCTTGCGGTGGGTTGGCGCCGGCGGGCAGCCACCCCCGCGCCAGCCGCTCCCTCCCCACGGCGGGACCGCGATGGGGGCAGAAACAGCAAGAACGTGAGTCAGAAAGCTCGTGGGTCGAGATACAGACAGGGAGATCGCTTGCCAATTGCTGTCATGGGCAAAACAGACCCCCACTTTGGGTAATTTAACCTAATTTATTGCCAATTAATATAAATTGTTCATTACTGATTGGGCAACTGGGAAACAAAAAGAGAGGAAAGAAGTAATATTAAAACACCTTTCCCCCTGCTCTGACCTCAGTGTCCCCTCTGCTGTTTCTCACTATTTTTCTTCCCTCCTCCTTCTGCCCGTATGGTGTTTTCTGCCCTTTCTGAAGTACCTTTTCCCAGAGGCACAGCATCCCGGCCCAGGTGGTCAGCAGCATCCTGCCACCGTCCGTTGCGAAGCGGCTGCAACCAGCTGCAACCGGCTGTGTCCGGCTCAGGGCAACCCAGCCTCTCCTCACAGGGGCCCGCCCCCACAGCCGCCCGTGGTACTGGGCTGGTTTTAGTAACTGTGTGAATTCAAGTGGGCGACGGCTGCAGTGTGGAGCCTGGCGACGGGCAAACTAGATCAGCAAGAAGCCGCTGAGGAGGCAGAAAGCGAGGGTTTGGGGCAGGCTGGCTGGGTTGGCTTTCTGTAAAGCAACCTGTAGCGGACAGCAGTGTGGCTGCAGAGGAAAGCACCCCAAATTTAGGAAATATCCGTGTTGAGGTTTACCTGGTAACCTTCGCTTGCCTCTGTCAGCGTGCGTGCGCTTTGCGGTGATCGGTAAGGATGTGCTCAACATCCAGCCTTCTCAAGAAGGCTCAGCCCCATTGAACGCACCGTGAGACGGTAATCTGGGAATTAACTGGGCTGAGGTGGGGGCTGAGGCAATGGCGCAGATGCCTCTTCTCCGAGTTGTGGCAGAAGCTGGAAAATGTGTCCGGAATGGCAAGGGGGCTGTGGGAGGGAGGGCAAGCAGGCGGGCAACAAGGCTCTCTAACCAAAACTCAGGGCCGGGCAGCAGCGGCCATCGCAGACAGGGAAAGAACAGAAATTCCCGAGCAGCAATAAAAATACAAGCACATTTTGCTTTGTGTTGCTTAAACAATAAGAATCTACATTTTGCTTTATTACTATGCCTTACTTTCAAAACCATTCCAATACAACTTTATAAAGATACCTGGAAACAAATTCATTGCAAAATTAAAAATTTAATCAGAATATCCTGGAGAAATTTAAGGATATTCTTTCTTTCTCTCTTTTATTTCTTTCTCAAAGACAAAGTTTAATTTCACTCAAAAGTGTTAAAAAGAAATTGAACTGGAAAAATCCACTGGAAATTTTTAAATAACCTTACCGTGCAATTTGAAAAATTGGCCTGTTGCATCTTCACCCAAGCTCACCCAATTAGTGTGTCTCTAGCAGTTGAAATTCCTGTTATCCTGAATAAAGATAAAATCTATTTCATTCACAGAACTGTTGCAATAAGAAATTAATTCATTTACAGAACATTCCTGTGTTACAGCAATGAATGTCACAGAAAACACCAGGCAAAAATTAGTAATTCTACGTTCATCATAAGGACTGGGGTTTACGAGGTATGTCAGGCCTGAGGTCACCCATGAGGCAAGGGAATATAAAGAAATATAAAAAAAGATACCCCCTCAATGAGCACTTGACATGTAATCTGTAACACGAGTCTGTTTTTTAATACTATAATAATGCATCTGATAGTGTACAATTACCCAGGAAACCTTGATTCTGAACTACTCTAAATTGGTTAGCTTATTTAGTGATTTTAAAGTCATTTTAATATTGTAAGTATACAACGCAATACATGCTGAAGTAAACTCATGAGATGCTTAGGTGAGTAAAGTGTCTTAGCCATCCCTTTAAAATTGAAATAAGCAATTATTTCCAATAATGCAATCAACAATTGAGGTTCGATGACTTCTTAAATAACAGTTTAAAAGGCTCTTTCAACAGCCACACTTTCTTCTTTCAAAAAGAATGTTTTCAAGTTTTTAAAACCATTTATAATCATTTTGATGTGTTACATTTTTTCTGTCATTGCAGTGCATTTAATGTGATAATTAGAACTGCTGGCAAATACAGGGGAATGTTATAAGGATATTAAATCACTCTAACACAGCTCTAGGTCCTGATGGATTTAGTAATGTCTTCTAAAATGAGATTCCAGACAAATCAAACGATTAAATGCTTGATCCAGTCAAAAAAAAAAAATTGTCAATGACATAAAAGCTAAAGAAGTCTTGGAAAGAATAATATGTACATATCTCTCAACTCTGTATCCTGATAATTTGCTGAATGAAAAATTTACCCAAAGCACATAAGCTATTTTTCAGTTCTGCTGTTATGGTAGGATTTAGGGAGTTAACAATAATAAGTTCTCTTACCCCTGCAGCATTTTATTCTGACTCTAGGAGGGTCAAAGCCATAATTATTTTCCATAGGGAAATTATCCTGCTATTAACCCACCATTATATTTTATGTAGCACAGTGAATGCAAACACACTATAGTGTTGTATAACTAAAGCATAATTCATTAAATGAATACAAATTTAAAGTAAGGCAAGTAATGTAAAGTAATCCTTTAACTTTTCTAACATGTAGAAAACTGTGGTCAGAAAGTTGATTGGGGACCAGAGGGTCGGTAGAAGTGGAGAGTGTCTGCCCTTCACTGACTGCGTGCGGGAGGCTGGTACCTTGGGAAGATTTCAGCAGGAGCTCAGGCTGGCCAGCTGTGATACTGCACCTCTGTCCCCTGTGACAAGTCTCCCTGCCACAGCGTGAGGACATGAGATTCATACGTAGGTATGTCTGCTGTGACAGGCTTTGCCATTCATAGTAACATAAAATACTGAAGACTCATAGAAATATTTATGCATGTCTGTAAAGAAAAAACCAAACCAAAACAAAACAAAGCACTCTCAACGCATAATCAGTGTTTTCATCTACAAAATAATTGCTTCTGGTGGAACAATAATTTTTTAGGTGACAAATGTTCTTTTAACAGTCACAGTATTTATCTGGATCTGTAGTTGGGTAAATACACTAAAATATATGTAATTACCATTTGTCTAACTTGAAATAATTGTTTCATTTTGATTTGCCAAACTATTTTGGCTATGTAAATGAGCCAATGTGATATTTAAAACCCATAAATACAATCAAGAGATCTGAATGTGCACTAAGCTTGTAGTTTGTCTTTCTTTCTGTTTTATGGAGAATATGTACATCTAAATATTAAAATATATTTTGGGACAACGTTCAGTTCTGAATACTGTAAAATGTATAGATTAGACCAGCGATTTTTAAGTATGCAATGTCATATCACATTAATAAATAGTATGACTTGAAAACACAAATCTCAAACAAATTATGACTTACTCTGCCACAGAACCCAAGCTGACTAAGGAGTTTTTAAAAAAGAAACAAAATGAAAAATGAAAGGTTAAAGTGCCTAAGTCCAGGAAAGGACTGGAAGGCAGTCAACCATCTGGAAACAAGCATGCTTTCTTTGGCTGGCTGCCAGGTCCTAAGGCCTCAGAGAAGAACAGGATTTATTCCCTGCATTTCTAGATAGCTACATCCAGAGAAGAACAGGATTTATTCCCTGCATTTCTAGATAGCTACGTCTAAGCTGAGTGTTAGGTTCAGGGTCTCAGTTCTCCAACTATCCAGTCTGTGAACTTGGATGACTGCACTCCAGCTTCTTTTTGGAGCAGGTGCTCAGAATTCCTTCCAGTAGAAACCATGACAGGTTTCTGGGGTGTGAAGAAACAAGGGTGTACACAGTGATCTCACCCAAACATACAGCTGGGACAGAGCCAGGGCACGTACCTGGACCTGGGAACTGGGAACTCCTATCAGCTCCCACAGTAGCCTTAATAACACAATTACACCTAAGGACCGCCATGGGTATAGGCTTTATTTCCACGCAATATGCTAGACAGACAGAAGAGATCCTAGTGTAGTCACTGAAAAGAGTGGACAGTTCAACTTTCCTGCAATATTAAGTTCTTTAGGAAAAATATAAAAACTAGAATTGTAAGTAGGTTGCATATAATATGTACAATGGCATTAATGTATGCATATATGTAGTAAATCTTTATAAAATTTGAAAACTTTCTTCATGTATTTCTTGCTGGCTTCTATGCACGTCTCAGTGTTGCGAAGCAGAGGATGAGATAATCAGTCATTTCTGATATCCTAGAAAAAAAGTTTAAGTCTTAAACCTGGCTCTCCTCATAAACTGGAAAGAAACTTGGAGGTTAAGTGCCATCTTGTATCTATGGTAGCTAGATCTCTTCAGGCCATTTTGGTACAAATTTGCAGAGGTAGATAGAGTGCCTGTAGCCAGACTATGTTTCAGATTGGGTCTCTCATGTCTGCCTTACTCATGCTTAAGAGAGTATAGTTTGTCATTGTTTCCATGGTAGGAAGCCAAATGGGTGTCAGAAATTTTATATACACATATGCATTTGTATAAAGAATTTCAATACATCATGCTCAGAAATCATCTGGGTTTGCATTTGTACCAAGAAAGTAACTGCAGATACAGCACAAGAGTCAAGAAAAAGAAAAGAGACAGAACAAGGAAGAAAGGGAAAAGAAAAACAGAAATCAGAAGAATCTTTTGAAATTCCCACATATATTGACCATTTCCTTGTTGTTGCCTTTTTTTTTTTTTTTGGCCTCCATCTAGACTATCCATAGCCCATTGGAAAGCAACACGGCTATGAACCCCTTTATTTTCAAAGACCCAGGTGTCTCGAGTATCAACTTTTCTCTATCTGTTCAAGAAGTTGTCAAGGCATTTACTTCCTGGCAATATCTGGTTTTATCTATCATTCCTTGTGGCTAATCAAAGGCAAAATTATAGTGAACCGGAGAGTTAACTTTAGGTATGTCCCAGAAAAGAAGAATGGGGTTATCTTGATACCTGTGTCTGCTTGTGTCATGGAAGGGCTGAGAACCAAAACCAAGTTATAAAAACCGAACATCACAGAATCAGGCTTAAGCCATGCAGCTTCTCATTTCAGCAGGCCACTTTGCAAGAACACAAGCGATTCCTGCTAGCACTTCACAACCTCAAGGCACCCTAGAGGCAGATCTCCGCCAGCCAGGAGTAAACTGACTCAAGCAGTAACGGACAGTGCATAACACTTTAAATCATAGCCTAATCCCCCAAGCAACCCTCAGCAAAAGGCTGGGAGTTGCAGTGGCACCAAAGCAGTATTTTTAACACTCCTAACCTTAACACAGCTAATGACTAAGAGAAAACACAGAGTGAAGGCTCACAGTTGTCATGTTATTTCATACTGAAAATTGCATAGCAACATCTTAGTTTTAAAGTGTGATCGTAGCATAGGAATCTTGCCACCTGGTATTTATGGCAAACTCCTCCTCGAGTGAAAGGCAGTTGCAGCTAAAATGAACAGCAGTGAATCCAGAGAAAGAAGTTTACCTATTTTTCAGCAATGTTTGGTTTTTTAACAAGTAGGATTTCTCTAGGGCATGCAGATCAGAAAACATACCTCTGCAAAACAGCATTTCTAACCAGTGGCAACACCTTTCCTCTTCTTTGCATGCAGCCAACAGAGAGGAGGAAAAAAATAAAATTTTACTACTTTCAGCATGTTGCCATTCATATTTTGAGAACCATACAGCACTAAATTGTCTGACTCTTCCAAATATGTCCTACAGTTGCATCCACAGAAACCCAGAATTATCATCCAAATCTTGCCAGTTTCTATTCTTTCTTTCAGTAATAACAGTTTTGCAGGCAAGGGCTTCTGAGTCAAACTTAATTACATCCAAACACAAATCAGACACTCTGCTCAATGTTGTTATTTTAGAAATGGCTCCTTTTTCTACTGAGGTTCATAGAATTTTATGTTATTTTTCTTCAACATGAGCAGATGTAACCAATAAAAATGTTTTGACAAACACTTTGAGTTTGCAGATTTTTGTGATGTATGAACATGATTGACTTGCTAAGAGGGAGGCATTCTGGACAGCTCAGTGCTTAGCACAGTGGTAAGATTTTATTTTTGTATCTTTACATCTGGGTCTGCAGGAAGAATCTGAGGGCTTTTTCCTGCTACTTCGGTTTTAAACTGTTTAGAAATAAGTGCTGTGCATAAAAGAGATTGTATAGAAGGGCAGAGGAGTCGGCTGCTTTCCGGATAAATCCTTGGCAAAAAAAATATTTGTTTTAAGCAGAAAAAAGTATACTTTCTGACATCATCATGGCTTTTTAAAATTTTTAAATTCATTTCACCAGCGTTACTGGCATAAATGGTGCTTTTATTGTACTATGATATGGCATCCTGTACAATGCAATACAGGTATCAGAAGCTTAAAAGGCAGACAAGAGAGCTGGCACAAGTGAAATACTAGAACATTTTGAGCTATTCGATCAGGTCATTGTAGTGCACATGTCCTTCTAGCTCACTTCATATTTACAAAAGTAATTTTTAGCTCTAATAAGTCACTTGTGTGTTTTGACAGTACTAATGAGAAAGCATGATAACTGGAAGAGGGCATAGTGGCTCTTCTGCAATATATTTCAAAATTTGTTACAATAAGGCCACATGCTTCTGTAGACAGAAAATTAATATCTATCCATTTCATGACATAGACTGTACTAGGTGTTTACACTTGTCATAGAATCATAGAATTATTTAGGTTGGAACAGACCTTTAAGATCATCGAGTCCAACCATTGTCATCATGCAAAGGGGCAAAATACTTGAAGTCCTGCACTTTGATAACCTCAGTGCCAAAAAGAACTGAAGGATCATATGAAGACGAAGCAGTGAAGGTTACTAGTTCAGACTATGCAGTGCACAGAGTTTAATCTGATTCACAGCAGGCTCAGCAGAAACATGGTATTTGGCATACCTACTGCAGGGAAGTAAACTCTTCTTCCATAAGGAGCATTTAAACTGTCAAAAATATGAAACAACAATCAAAATCTTAAGTTATTCAGTCCCTTCAAAAGGAAAAAATGCAAAGAATTTACAGAAACCACTTTCCGGAAACCACAATCACTAGAATATTTATTGACTTTTTGGGCATAACTAATTGTTCATAGCTAACTTCAAAGAACCATGACAAACACAGAACTTTTTGGTTTCTCTCATTTTGCTTCACCAAAGCATAACTGGAGCAAGCTGATTCAATGCCATCACTAAAAAGTGCTGAATTTTACTCTGTGTGAGACTGTGTAGAACTGCAGAGGTGGGTAAGCACTTTCCTAGTCTAACTGCCTGAGGTGAAGAGATGTATGTGGCCCTGTCTTTTCCAGGTGCATTACCTCTCCACGCAGTGCTTCATTTCCTCTGAAGTCAAAGCCCAGCTAGGCAAAATAACATCTTCACTGTGGAAAATGAAGTATCAGCCACCAGACGCACATCTATAATATGTGTATACTTCTGTAATCAGAAATTGTGCCAGAAGCATCAAGATGGTGTTTATCTTGAAATATGCACTTATGTTCGCCTATTGAATCACACAGCACTAGAAATGCTGGTACAGTATACAGTTTTTAGTAGAAATGAAACACTGTGATATGTAGTTCCTACACTGCCTATTTGAATTCTTAAATAAAGTGTGATCAATAATTATTCAACTTCCTTGCTTTATGCATGGCAGGCTGAATTGTACCTGCAGTGGGTAGTAGCTACAGTTCGAGCTTACAAATTATCCATGTTCCATACTGTGAAGAACCATCTTAGTTTTCTGCAAGACGAAGTGGCACACAGCAACTATTGACGATGAATTACAGTTTTTAATGAATTTGCTGCTTGATTAAGTGGCACGCAGCTTTTGCATAGCAAGTTTTAAGCACGTGTTACAGAATGGGGGGCTTGGCACCAAGCTGACTAGGGCAGTGGGTAAAGAGCTCAGGTGAACAAAGCAACTTGCTTTTGGATGTGGTGTTTCTACCCAAGCCCTGGTTCCTCCACCTCTCTCAAATGAACCCAACTGGAATTTAAAAACTACCTCGTCCCCTGGAGAACTGAATTTGGTAGATGTTTTCTCAGCTTATTTAACATGCAGGTAGGCTCAGGCTCCCATAGAATATAGTTATTGCCTCTTTCTTTCAAAATGCAGCAGCAGTACTTCTCCTCTCCCCTGATTATTTGGTAAAACAGCTGGAAGGCTAAAGCATTCATTCAGGAATCAAGAAAGCAAGATTATCACCTCAATCAGATGGGAGAAAAATGTACGTGTCCTGACAATGTCTCCTTCTGCCTGCTGTCAGTGGGGCACACCTCACCTCCATGGCTGTTAACCAAAAAGGAGTTCAAGACTCCCAAGGAGAGGAAGGAAGAGAAAGCAGCAGCTTAGTTCCACAGCCAGGTATTTAGAGCACCCTACCGAGACGAGGAAGATGCTTTCAGCCACTCCAGTGGCCATTTTGATTTACACTGTCTTCGGGCATAACTTAGACACAGATCAAGAGTTAGCATACAAATTTCTTCCTTCCATGGGAAGTGCCCTAGACATTAGCTTTATTGTATAGAGGCAGACTTTCAAGAGAAGAGGCTTCTCCTGAGTGACAGAAACACATATGCTTCAGGAAAAAACAGGTTAGAAAGAGGAAAGCGAGCCCTACTTCTCTGGCCCTTTCTTGAGGGCAGCTTTGGGCTGTAGATCTCAAATGGTAATAGTTTCCTGCTTACTACCTTAACATCTGGAGAAGAGACAGAGTGAAAACATGCCTGGTTGTCCATTAGTTACTGGCTACCTTTACTGAGTTTTCTTTGCACCTAGGAGGTGTTTATGGGAAGTATCTTACTTTACTAGGCACCATATGGGAAAGCAACACATCTAAATCAGCAGAGCACAGGTTAGTGCAATTGGTGCACTGCACTGCAATCTGTGTTGCACAGTATTTCAGATGTGTATTTTTCTTTCACTACCAGACTGGCCAGTAGCTTTTCATCCTCTCCTTTTGAAAGTAGGGCAGTATAGTAGAGGGTTTAGTAAGACAAAGATGCAGGGCACTGTAACACCTACCTTTCAAATCTCAACATCTTTGGCACTAGCGTAGGGTAAATATGTGATCCTTATTCTTTGACAACATTGTTCAAACACTGAATTAATGTTTTCTAACTGCATTAGATTGACTCTATCCAAAAAAGTACATAGCCACTATCCACAGGACATATAGTGTAAGTACAAGCTGATGAACAAATACTATTTAATCCCCAAAGTGTCATTTCCTTTTAGGTCTCCATTTCACTTCCGGAATTACAAACAAAAGTGCTACTTCTGACTGATAGCTTTGGCCACAAGGAACTAAACTGGGATCACCGTTTTGTGTAACGTAGACATTAAAAGCCATCTCTGTCATGTTTTCAATATACTAAAAAAAAAGAACACGTGGCCTCCACTTGCACTCAGAAGTTGCCTCAGCACCGCCTGCCTGGTCTGTTTGACGTCTCTCATCAAAAAGTTGGACTGACAGCTCACTAGATCATGTTCTATTTATACAGTATCTTGAGGAAACAGGCTAAAATCTAGCACCTTGCCAGCTTGGCCCTATGCACATATATGTGCACATATATGCACACACACACACCCCTATTGCTGCTGTAAGGAGCCTCTGGCTTAGCTGCCAGCATCCATCTACTATAAAGGCACCTTGAGATCAGGCCACCAACAAATCCAGCCTACTCTTACAGCAGGAAAGTTCAGGAGCTATGTGGGCAAGGACAGGTAGGATCCTTGATGGCACTTGCAAGTACATTACTGCTCTGGTGCATGCTAAGGTATAGCCAGGGTCTAAATTTTCTCCATGGCCTTCTCTGAAAGTCACCTCAAACAGGATTTACAGCCCTTTGAAAACAGAATGAGATTAGATTTATGTAAAGCCTCAGCCTTGCATTTAAAATGCAGTTGATGCGCTATGTTTGTATATCATGTTTAACACAAAAGGCATAAGATCTTTTGTGGATACATCAACATGATGTGTGATTGATAACAGATCACTGTTACCTGATACCACTAGTTTTCTGGTAACAGTTAAATAACTGTGGACTAGGAATGAATGGATGCCAGAATCTTGAACAAGGAAATTCTGGGTTTTTCTGGACTGAGGAAACCTAAGCATATTATATATTCAGTTATTAGGTGTGTAGCCAAGAGGAAGAACATGTATGTTGCTTGCCTTATTCAGGTCATAAGCAGCATCTACTTTTCAGCAAGATCCTTCTGTAGACAAGGTTTTATTGAATTATTTACACTTAAATCTCAGCTATAAGATGAACTGAATTTATATGCATGAATAGCCACAACCAGAATACCAATCATGCACGTGTTTCATATACAAATGTAATCTATACAACTCAAACAGGTTAGACTGACTGCAGTCATTACCTCTACACAGGTGAGGAACCCCTAAACAAGCCTTGAGTAAGTTACCAGTTACATAGCAGTGGTAACTAGAGATACATGTTAAAAATATCGAGGGGTCAAAAAGGAATGGCCAAAGTCAGAGGCAATTCCTACTGAAAAGTTCTACTTCCTACCACTTCTGAGCTTCTGGCATTTTCAGTATCAGACTGATTATCAAAAGGATGAATTCCCAAATGTACAACTGGCTCTATTCCCTCCTTCCCCCTCACTGCTCTATGCACACAAACAAACCACTGGTACCCACTAATGAAGCAGCAGCTTTGTAAAGTTAGTTCCAACTCCTCATTTTGATTGCTTTTTCTAGGAAGCAATTAAATGCAAGCAGCAAAATTAACCGTATCCTGTTAATTTACTCTGACAGTGTTTCTTGGGAAGGTGACAGAAGACAACGTGTACAACTGTATGAGAGAGAGATGCCTGATTTGTAATAATTTATAATAATTAAATAATATGTATTCTATTTTATTTTTACTAAGCTGTTTACTGTGTGCATTCAAATTACTTCAGCTGCTGATTCGTCAGGAAATGAAGACAGGAAGGAACAATTGCAGAACTATCAGGCTATCAGCAAACATTCAGGACCATTGACTTCGGTGTAACACATGTTGATTCTGCTAAACTGGCCAAACTGGTTTAACCCAGCTTCAGAAACCACAGCACAACAAGATTTCAGCACCTTTAATACATGGTGTCAAAAGGTCAACTGAGCAAACATGTAAGAAATAAAATGCAAGACACATAGTGTTTATAGCTAAAGATCAATATTGACTGACAATAAAAGGAAAAATTATTACATTAACTCAACAAGCCCATTTTCTGTTAACCTCTTTTCTTATTCAAATTAAGTTATATTTTTAACAGAGCATGTTGTTTGTGGGTCCCTTGTGAGTGCTTGCAAGACCCTAAAAGGAAGAAATGCACATACCTGGAGGAGCTAGATCTGCTGGGGCACACGTGGTTGATGGCCAGTGTTCTGTAACCCGGAGCAGTCCAGAAGATTAGAGGAGAGTGCAGGGAAAGGTAAGGTGCAGGCTGCCTTATGCCACGATGAAGGGCACCCATTTTCAGTTCACGTTCAGAGGGATGCTTTTGCAAGCATGAAACCTCAAAGCTTGTAGCTTACAAGAGTTGCACTAGAGAGAGTTTCTTACATGCCGCTGTACTGAGGCCAGGTCTTTTGAGAATTTCAGTGGATGTCTTCTAGCGAAAGCACTGACTCCATCAGACTTTTTGCTTAATAAGAATCAAACAACAAAATAGCAGCTCTTCATCTGTACTGGCACATTTTGTGCTTTTAGTTACAAACAGCTTAACAGAAATTCTTCCTCATATTTGCTCCCCCACTACTGTGCCACATTTTTCCCAAAATGACTATGTGAATGATATGCCAGCAGTATTGGCATTTAGTTTAATGGAAATTACTTAGAAAAACAAAAATATCACAGCTAAAAAACCCCAAGTTTTTAATATCCTTCTTAGCTTACATTCTTTAGGGAACCTGAATTTTTATTTTCCTATCATTTATTCTTTATTCAAAATGATAACATTTTTGCTTTATGACATCACAGTTGATTGCTGTGGAAAAGTCCATTATGTCACAAGCATAATATTTAATGATTCCAGAATAATGAGAATGGGACCAAGAAAACTTTTAACATCAACAATATTGACAGTAAAGATAAAAGGAGAAACTAACAAGGATAATAATAGGAGATGTTGAAAGAAATGCCACTTATGAAATATTTAGGCTAAATGTTTAGATTCAACAGATGTAGATAATGTTTTCATTTGTGCAAGAAAATGAAATGTTTCATGAATGTTTTCAACAGTGCAAGACTGTTTCCCTTAAAATTTACTTGTATTAAAAACAAACTGAAGGAGAGAACTATACTGAATGCCTCTGATTTCTACTTTTTGGGTTTTTTTTCAGAGTTTTATGCATACAATTACCTTAATAGTGGCAACCGGAGTCAGGAAATTCTGTCCTGTGTCGTATAATTGGTAAGATTTTATAACCCTGATGTTTAGAATAGAATAAGTTTTCATCATAAAAAAATACTTAATTCCCTGGCAAGTTAAATGAGAAAAATGAACCTTCTGTAGAACTCTCAGAATAATATTCTTTGAGACGCATTCTGGCTTCCAGGTCCCTAGCTAAGACTACAAAATCTGTCTGTAGTGTAACTAATACTCTTGTTTATTTTGCTGTCAGAAAGTTTTCCACTTCTTGAGGTATAATCAACAGACTGATCAATTATTAACAGTAGTTTTGTCATGTCAATCTGTTTCTCCTAATATCTTTCATAATATTTATTTTTTAGAGATACATCTCATTTTAATTTTGGCCAGCTTAGTGACTGTCTACACCCTCTGTAGCACTCTGCTTTCTTGCTAAAGTGGGACAATTATCTGGCTGCTTGTGCAAAAGGACTGAAAACACTTTATATTCACATTTCCTTTCACTTCCATGTATCACCATCCAGTATTATGTGAGTGCTCTGCAACAACTCTCTTAAGACTTAAAGAATCCCAGTTATTCAATGTCTTCTCTCCAGCTTGCTTAGCAATATAACCTTTCCATTTCTTTTCTTTCACTGGAGTCCTGACTGTCGTGGTTTAGCCCCAGTCAGTAATTAAGTCCCACACAACCACTCACTCACCCTCCCCCCGCAGTGGGATGGGGGAGAGAATTGGAAGAGCAAGAGTAAGAAAACTCATGGGTTCAGATAAGAACAGTTTAATAATTTAAATAAAATTAAAAAAAAATATAATAAATTGTAATGGAAAGGAAAATGATGAGAGAGAGAGAGAGAGAGGGGGGAACAAAACCCAAGGAAAAAAAACAAGTGATACAACCGCTCACCACACGCCAACCGATGCCCAGCCAGTCCCTGAGCAGCGATTGCTGCCCCATGGCCAGCTTCTCCCAGTTCATATACTGAGCATGACGGCATGTGGTATGGAACAGCCCTTTGGCCAGTTTGGCTGTGCCCCTCCCAGCTTCTTATGCACCTGGCAGAGGATGGGAAGCTGAAGAGTTCTTGACTAGTGTAAGCATTACTGAGCAACAACTAAAACATCAGGGTGTTATCAACATTATTCTGATCCTAAAGCCAAAACACAGCACTATACCAGCTACTAGGAAGAAAATTAACTCTATTCCAGCTGAAACCAGGACAGTATCCACTCCTTATTCTATACCATCTACATCATGCCCAGGTCTTAACCTTTCCGATATACTCCAATTAATCACCACCACTTCCCCTGTCTTTTCATATAGACAGACAGATATCATTCCCTTGGTCTATGTGCCATCCCTCTAAAATGTCTGTTGAGTTCATTTAGTCCATGACTTTGGGTTCCATCTGGCACAACAGTCCTTCAGGGCAGGAGAGATGGTGTGTGGTGTTGGATTGTTGCATGCTGAAGCCAGTTGTGGTTCCATCACTGCTGCACTTTGCTCAGTTTCATCGAAGTTCATTCTTCATTAATCTGGGTGATTCTTACTGTAATACCATTGATAAGACATATAGCAACCATAGAAGTGATGACATACATTATTATATAGCAATTAACATCATACCATTCAGTTCATTGGCTATTCTCACCCAAAATCAAATCCCCTTGAGGCAGACATCAGACTTCCCCATCCTCCTACATTACCCACCAAGTGCACCCAGGTCCTTGAGCAAAAACAGTCCCACGAATGGGCTTGCCTTTGCCCGAGGCAGGAATAACCCAGACTGTCTTCCCCAGCATATTTTTTATGTGCACTACAGGGACTTTATCCCCTTCTACAGTACGTAAAAGTTTTGAGTGGGCAGGGCCAGCTCAGTTGGCAGATCCCCTAGTGTTGACTAAGCAGGTGGCCTTTGCTAAATGTGTATCCCAGTGTTTGAATGTCCCAGCACCCATTGCTCGCAGTGTAGTCTTTAAGAGTCCATTGTATCGTTCGATTTTCCCAGAGGCTGGTGCATGACAGGGGATGTGATATACCCACTCAGTGCCATGCTCTTTGGCCCAGGTGTCTATGAGGTAGTTTTGGAAATGAGTCCCGTTGTCTGACTCAGTTCTCTCTGGGGTGCCGTGTCGCCACAGGACTTGCTTTTCAAGGCCCAGATAGTGTTCCAGGCAGTGGCATGGGGCACAGGATATATTTCCAGCCATCCGGTGGTTTCTTCCACCATTGTAAGCACACGGTGCTTGCCTTGGCAGGTTTGTGGGAGTGTGATATAATCGATCTGCCAGGCCTCCCATATTGATATTTCAGCCATTGCCCTCCATACCAGAGAGGCTTTAACTGCTTGGCTTGCTTGATTGCAGTGCATGTTTCACATTCATGGATAACCTGCGCAATATTGTCCATGGTCAAGTCCACCCCTCAGTCACAAGGCCATCTATATGTTGCATCTCTTCCTTGATGGCCTGAGGTGTCATGGGCCCACTGAGCTATAAATAATTCACCCTTATGTTGCCAGTCCAGATCCACCCGAGACACTCCAGTCTTAGCAGCTTGATCCACCTGCTGGTTGTTTTGATGTTCTTCAGTGGCCTGACCCTTGGGTATGTGAGCATCTGTGTGACGTACTTTTACAACCAGGTTCTCTACCTGGTCAGCAATATCTTGCCGCAGTGCTGCAGCCCAGATGGGTTTGCCTCTGCGCTGCCAGTTGTTCTGCTTCCATTGCTGTAACCACCCCCACAGGGCATTTGCCACCATCCATGAGTCACTATAGAGATAGAGCACTGGCCACTTTTCTTGTTCAGCAATGTCTAAAGCCAGCTGGATGGCCTTCACCTCTGCAAACTGACTTGTTTACCTTCTCCTTCAGCAGCGTCTGCGACTTGTCATATAGGACTCCATACAGCAGCCTTCCACCTCCGATGCTTTCCCACAATACGACAGCACCCATCAGTGAACAGCGCATATTGCTTCTCATTTTCTGGCAGTTTATCATACAATGGGGTCTCCTCAGCACATGTCACTTCCTCCTCTGGTGATATTCTGAAACCTTTGCCTTTTGGCCAGTCCATGATCACTTCCAAGATTCCAGGGTGATTGGGGTTTCCTGTTCGAGCCCGTTGTGTGATCAGTGCAACCCACTTACTCCACGTAGCATCAGTTGCATGATGTGTAGAGGGGACCCTCCCTTTGAACATCCAGCCCAGCACAGGCAGCCAGGGTGCCAGGAGGAGCTCTGCTTCCGTACCAACCACTTCAGAAGCAGCTTGAACCCCTTCATATGCTGCCAATATCTCTTTTTCAGTTGGAGTATAGCGGGCCTCGGATCCTCTGTATCCCCGACTCCAAAACCCTAAGGGTTGACCTCGAGTCTCCCCTGGTGCTTTCTGCCAGAGGCTCCAGGTAGGGCCATTCTCCCCGGCTGCGGTGTAGAGCACATTCTTTACATCTTGCCCTGCCCGGACTGGCCCCAGGGCTAGTGCATGAACTATCTCCTGTTTAATTTGTTCAAAGGCTTGTCGTTGCTCAGGGCCCCATTTGAAATCGTTCTTCTTCCAGGTCACTTGATAGAGAGGGCTTACGATCAGACTGTAATTTGGAATATGCATTCTCCAAAAACCCACAATGCCTAAGAAAGCTTGTGTTTCCTTTTTGCTAGTTGGTGGAGACATGGCTGTTATTTTGTTGATCACATCCATTGGGATCTGATGACGTCCATCTTGCCATTTTATTCCTAAAAACTGGATGTCCTGTGCAGGTTCTTTGTTTTATGGCAAAACTGGCCTTCAGAAGGTTTGGACTATATTCTTCCCTTTCTCAAAGACCTCTTCTGCTCTGTTGCCCCACACGATGATGTCATCAATATATTGCAGATATTCTGGAGCTTCACCCTGTTCCAGTGCAGTCTGGATCAGTCCATGGCAAATGGTAGGGCTGTGTTTCCACCCCTGGGGCAGTCGATTCCAGGTGTACTGGACGCCCCTCCAAGTGAAAGCAAACTGTGGCCTGCACTCTGCTGCCAAAGGGATCTAGAAGAATGCATTAGCGATATCAATTGTGGCATACCATTTGGCTGCCTTTGACTCCAGTTCATATTGAAACTCTAGCATGTCTGGCACGGCAGCACTCAGTGGCAGTGTGACTTCAGGCCACGACAGTCTCCTGTTAGTCTCCACTCTCCATTAGGCTTTCACACTGGCCATATGGGACTGTTAAAGGGTGATCGAGTCTTGCTGATCACTCCTTGGCTCTCCAGTCGACGAATCAGCTCATGGATGGGAATCAGGGAGTCTGGGTTGGTACGATATTGTCTCCAGTGCACTGTTGTGGTAGCAACAGGCACCTGTTGTTCTTCGACCCTCAGCAACCCCACAACAGAAGGGTCCTCTGAAAGACTGGGCTAGGCAGACAGCTGTTTAATTTCCTCTGTCTCCAAGGCAGCTATACCAAAAGCCCACTGGTACCCTTTTGAGTCCTTGAAACACCCTCTCCTGAGGCAGTCTATGCCAAGGATGCACGGAGCCTCTGGGCCAGTCACGATGGGGTGCTTTTGCCACTCATTCCCAGTTAGGCTCACTTCGGCCTCCAATACAGTTAGCTGCTGGGATCCCCCTGTCACTCCAGAAATACAGATGGGTTTTGCCCCTATATAGCTTGATGGCATTAGGGTACACTGTGCACTGGTGTCTACTGGAGCCTTATACTCCTGTGGGTCTGATGTGCCAGGCCATCGAATCCACACAGTCCAGTAAACCTGGTTGTCCCTTTCCTCCACCTGGCTGGAGGCAGGACCTGTCTAGTCCTGGTCATAGTATTCGTTACTCACTTCTTGTAAATGTGAATCAAAAGTCCCTTTATTAAGATTGGAAGTAAGATCAGACCTTCTACTCTGTCTAGGGAACTGCTCACTGGAAACTGGAGCACCAATTTTCCTGGAAGAATCGCCTTGTGTGATTGTTTTTCCTTGCAACTCATGTACCAGTACCTCTAGGGTTGAGGTAGATTTTCCATCCCACTTCCTCATATCCTCTTCGCGGTCACACAGGTAAAACCACAGGGTGCCCCATGGTGTGTACCCCCTATATCCTCTCTCTTGAGCAGAAAAACGCTCATTCCTAATAGCTGAGATACTGGTCTGTACAGGTGGGGAGTAGGACATATCCTCTTTGAGTTGCTGGAACTCCCGGGACAGCTTCTCCACAGCCAAGATGAGAGAGGAAGAGATACTTTCTTCATATTTCTGGAGCTGGCTAGCCACTTCATCCACCGTCAGTCTCTCTCCATCTTTCCAGGTCAGTGTTGCCAAAGAGTTGGCATAAGACCCTGGTGTGCTCTGTACCAACTTCCACCACGTGGGTCATGTTCATCTGGATCATTGGATAACTGGTTGTTGTCCAGGTCACCATAAATCACCTCCAGCACAGGTAATTCCCTCAGGTACTGGACACCTCTCTCCATGGTGGTCCATTTGCCTGGGTCATATATAACATATTCCTTGAAGGGACATATTTCCTTCATAGCTGACAGGAGTCACCTCCAGAAACTGAGGGCTTGTGCCCCTTTTCCAATCACTCTGTCAATACCCCCTTCCCTAGAAAGGGATCCCAGCTGTTTGGCTTCCCTACCCTCTAATTCCAGGCTACTGGCCCCATTATCCCAGCATGGGAGCAGCCAGGTGACAACGTGCTCACCTGGACGACAGCAGAAATCTTTTTGCATATCTCGCAGCTCACTCAGGGATAGGGATCAGGTGGTTTCCATCTCATTTACGAGTTCTTCCTCTTCCTTCTCCTCTCCTTGTGATGGCCCTGCTCTTTCATCATCCCTTTCTAAATGAGCTGACTTTTTCTTCCAAGATTGCTTCTTGTGTAGGGGCGACTGGTACCGGCACGGCTGGTTCCCTGGTTCAGCCGCAGTGCCCGTCGCGGTGGTTGGAGGAGCTGCAGTGCCTGTCAGAGGGGGATTGGAGCAGCCGCAATGCCTGTCCTTTTGTCATCAGATCCAGAGACCTTCCCTTCTCCTTGGGTGTACTAAATAGTGTTCAGCAGGGCTCAGTAGGCATGGGCCAGGCCCCAGCACGTTTCAGTGGTTTGTGTCTCCTTAGAATTGCCAAGGTGACAGCACACTTTTTCCATATATTCTACAAATTTTTCAGGATTCTGCACTTGTTCAGGGGTGAAGTTCCAAAACACTGGAGGTGCCCACCATCCTAGGCATTTGCCCATGCTATCCCACATGCCCTGCCACTCATAACTATCCAGCTTCGGGGCACATCTCTGGACAATATTCTTAAACTGCTTATTAACCTTAGACAAAACTGAAACAATGTTCCCAAGCAGTACCAACAGAAGTATCTTAACTACCCAAGGATGCTCAAGATACTGAAAAGTTATTGTAATGAAGGAGGAACCATCATAGAAGAAGGTAGCAAAGGTGCCATTCTGTATTTCCTCCATAAAAAACCTCTCAGAGGAAGAAGTATAATTGATAAGTGTCTCCACGAAGTGGTACCCAAAGTACAGTAATGGCTTCAGCACAAAACCCAAATACCAGATTAAGCTCAAGGACAGTGTTTTAATAACAAATCTCCCAGGCAAAACATCACTAATCACCGCAGAGCACAGCAAACTAAAAAAGCCAACACCAATCTTTAACATGTACAGCAAAAAAATGATCATGGCAGATCAGATAAACCAATATAGAGAACAGATGAATCAATATAGTGACCCACAACTGTTAACAGATCTAAATTCCTTAGTATGCTCTGGTTAATCTGTCATTATCTCAAATCCTTCATGCCCCACATTGGGCACCGAAAAGGACTGTTGTGGTTTAGCCCCCGTTGGCAACTAAGCCCCATACGGCCGCTCACTCACCCTCCCCCCACAGTGGGATGAGGGAGAGAATTGGAAGAGCAAAAGTAAGAAAACTCATGGGTTCAGATAAGAACAATTTAATAACTGAAATAAAATACAATTAAATAATAATAGTAATAACAACAACAACAACAACTTGTAATGAAAAGGAAAATGAGGGAGTGGGAGGGAACAAAACCCAAGGAAAAAAAACAAGTGATGCAACCGCTCACCACACACCAACCGATGCCCAGCCAGTCCCTGAGCAGCGATCACTGCCCCATGGCCAGCTCCTCCCACTTCATATACATCATATGGTATGGAATAGCCCTTTGGCCAGTTTGGCTGTGCCCCCTCCCAGCTTCTTGTGCACCTGGCAGAGCATGGGAAGCTGAAAAGTCCTTGACCAGTGTAAGCATTACTGAGCAACAACTAAACCATCAGTGTGTTATCAATATTATTCTCATACTAAATCCAAAACACAGCACTGTACCAGCTACTAGGAAGAAAATTAACTCTATTCCAGCTGAAACCAGGACACTGACAAAGACTGTTAATTTACAAGGGACGCTTCAGTTATAGCTGGCATTGAATCCCACATTTCTCATGGATGTCTTTTAGTTACCAATGTCTTTGAAACAGTTGCAGAGTAATGATAGCAAGGCATTTGCTTTTGCCAGTTGCTGATTTTTACCCAAAAGCTTTTCTGAGAAACCTAGTAGCACAGGCTCTCATTTTTCTCTGGCATACTGTAATGGATAATGTTCTAGTGCATTTCTTCACACAGCTTTTCCCTGCTGTATTGCATTTTGCCTTTGTTGTATAGGCACATCTGAGCCTGAGTTACCATTGGCTTAGCTTCAGCTTGCTTTGAGATTATTCTCACGTGGCTTGGTTTAATTATTTTCTGATTTTCATTTCATGTCTTTGAACCAGTAGCTCAACTTATCTAATTTTCCCTAACTTTTTTACCTGAAAATCAAATAAAATAGCTCAAGATTTTCAAAACTGTATATGGAATTATACAATTATATTATTAAAAAACGCAGTCATTCAGCCAACCAAACAAAAGATATCCACTAGCCAGCCAACCAAACAAAAAACATCCCCTAACCAGTAATTGTTCTTTCTCATATTCTGTTTAGTTTTGAAATGTACCATTTTGTCATTGGTTTTGGTTTTTGTTGTTTGGTGGATTGGTTGGTTTTTTTAACATGGAATTTGGAGCTTTCCTGCTCTATATAGACATTTCCTCCCGTATCTCATCTGATGCAATATCACATTACATTGTTTACTAAATCTGTAAGTATGACCCTATGTAGCTTTCCTGTTAAGCCATTTTTTTATATCTCCTTATATTTTGCTTTTTCTGGTCCTTCTTGAAGGGTATCAGATTATTTAATTTTAAGAAATAGACTATTAGGTGATAACATGGTCCAGTATATTGTACCTGGCTAGGAATCAAGTTCTCTGTTCCTGATTCCAGTAGTGCTTTACCACAGTGGATATGACTATGCCTTTTATTTTCCTTTTTCTTTTCCCTTTAGGTTAAAAATTTTGAGGGAAGATTATATACTTGTATAATGTGGCTCAGATCTTGGGCAACCTCTAAGAACACTAACACAAATTATTCAGAATAATTTAGCAGGAAGATTAAAACGTGTTCTTGCAGTTTGTGACCATGAATTAGCTTACACAAACCATGTCATTTTCTGTTTCCTCAAACAAAAAGCAAGGCAAAGCAAAGCAAGGAAGCCATCCCACCTCCTGAGGGTATATTAAAAGGGACAGGAAAAACCCTTAAAACCCTATAAAATAAGCAACTACGCAGACTTTTCCATTTTTAGAAACAAGTTGTTATAATTTTTGCTTGTCCTATGCTTTTGGCAGTAGCATAGAGAAGTTTGCCTAAGCATATCTCATTAATATACTGCTACGCAATAGCAATGAAAAAAATAAAAAAAAACTTCTCCCCCAAAGCTAAATCACCCTATCTTGCCAGACACCAAACAAAACAGTCAGAGGGTCTGGTCCCCAGGATGCAGGATCTCCATGCCTCCTTTAAAGCCTTAGTCATGACATCCCCTTGTCCCAGTTAACTGCAAGAGCATTTCAAAGGAGGCCACCTGTCTACCAGAACACTCAAAGTCATGATGCAAACCATGGAACCTAAGTACGTACCTGAACTGAATCCAAAGGAGAGTCCATCAAACAAAACAAATAGATATACTTAAAAATGGCACCTCATGTAGGGCTACAAACAAAGCCGTAACTTGTGATAGCAGCAGGTAGGAAAACAGAGGTAACAGCAGGGAGTTGGGAGGAACCTTCTGGAGGTACCATGAAAAATCACCTGTCTACGAAAATTACAGTGAAACAGCATGCTTCTGAATTTCAGCAAGATTTTTATGCAGATGGGGATTTACTTTTTCTGCACCTGCTGTCAGTATGCATTAGACCATAAACATCAGCAAACATTGATTAAGCATATTGCCCAAATGAAACATTAGGCAAAGAAGGAAGGAAGCATCTCAGAAACTCTAGAGCATCAAAGACAAATGACTCATCCCGCAGCAATTTAAGGCAGAGTAGAATCATTGCTGCTTATCAAACTCAACTGTGTTGAAAGTTTTGTAGACTTTTTTTTTTACTAAATGTAACCCAACTTTTTTGTTTAGCAAATCCCAGAGATCAATAGCCATCAACCCCAATAAAACTACGGAAATTAGATTTCTCGTCAGCTGCATGAAAGGGTAGTTCTTATACTGCAGCTCTCTGGAGAAAGTACGCAAAAAAAGCACTTCCCTGGTAGCAGGGACTGGAAGCATGGCAGAGGAAAGGCCATCAGAAGGGTCTTTTGACCCTGGAATCAACAGGCTAAAATGTGACTCCTCTACTTCTTACCCAAATGTTTGCTGCTTGGAAGTGTTTCGGGACAATACAAGCATCAGGAATGCAGCTGTTCCCCACGCTCTTTTCTCATTATTGAGCATAAGCAGCCAGAATCTGGTCAGTGGTATTTAAAGCAGTGTGGCAGAGAGAAAGGCATGAAAGTTACAGATAAGCATGAAAAATCTGAGCAGCGGTACAGTCTCTTTATCCTGGTAAAATAGACTTACCCAAAACTGGACCTCTAGTATTCAGTGACCATTTTCTCTCCAGTATCATAAATGGTTCGTGAATAATTGCAAGATGCGTGGGTCATTTTTGATGTGACTTAATCCATGTTTCAGCTGTTATTTTCAACAGCATGAAGCACTATAGGTAAAGGTTACCTATAACATATTGGAAGGCTTGTTTCTGCATGTTAACAACATATTGCAGGAGCGTTTTATTATGCAGACACGCTTAGTTACAGATGAGCTTCAATAAATAATAAAAATGTTAACATATTGCTCCAATAAATAAAATATGCATCACATAGGGCTTGATTGGTGAATGCCTGTGTGACTCCAGAGAATCTTCACGTTAATGGCATTTACAGGGATCAGACCTGTTCTGTTTCCTGAGGATAGAGATCCCGATTGTCCCTGCAGTGACGCCCACCTCGGCTGTATGTCACAGCCAGGCAGTTCAGTTGAATACACTCTCTTCTGTGCTAGGACAGGTGCTCCAAATACCGTAATACAACCTGCTAACTATCCGCAATCATTGTGAGGCTTAATGAGCCTGGGCAGATGGACTAGCCACCCACATCTGTGTATGCCTGACTTACCAGTGATCACTGATTTCTCTTCAGGCTGAGCTTTAACGGATCTTCATAAGTAATTCCAACATAGTTTTCATCCATCTCAGCTGATCCGTAGGAAAGCAGTAACAATGCTGGAAATTCTTTAAACTCCTCAGAGCAGATTCCTCCTAGCTCACGTAACATTAACCTTAAAGAAGGCCAACTGGAGAGTTTTTGGATGGAAAACTGCCAATGCAGGGAGTTCACAGTAAAATGGGAAGAAAAAAAAGTTATATTTTGACTTTTAAACCTTATTATGTACTGATGAAGTGCGTAACTTTAAAATCACATTTGTAATTCCCTGCAAAGCTGACTAATGTACTACAGCTCTTTGTAAAGTGAAAGACAGCGTCTTAGCTGAGCATTTTGATTTGCAATATTTTAGTGTCTTTTCACTACATACTGAACACGAAGTGTACCTGTCACCAATGTTTCAGTTCTGTCTTCTCATATGAGGACACATTTTACACACCAATCACTTTGCTGCCCAGCTTTGTTTGCAGAAAGCAGGAAGAGAAGTAATATTTAGCTTAGTAATTATCCTTTTAGCTAGACCATTTTTCTCTGGAAAACAGGATCTCAAGCATCTACTACAATTCAGTTACTAGAGTATGTCACAGCCAAGCACCTGGCCTTACTAGACTTATTCAGGCTAAATGTCATTTGATAAGCCTTTCGAAGAAAATGAATTGTATACATTAATGCACTGAAATTGATTTTATTTTAATTTGCCTAACTCATAACTAAGAATATATTCTGCTTTTCTTTTTGCATTGTGAAAGCTTTGATAGGCAATATTATGAGGTCCCAGTAACTGGATATTATTAAGGAGAACACATTACCTCTGTGTTCAAATGACAGGCATTCATTTCAGTGCTCATAATAATATCAGGTGGTCTGATGCTTAGAAACTTGACCATCAACTTACTTAAAAGCAAAATAAATTGGGTTTCTTTTGTTTGAGTTTTTTTGTTCTGTTTTTCTGTCAGCATGAATTGGTAGTACTTATTTAGTTCCAAAGCAGGGATAAAATAAATGCTGAAGTGCCAGTACCCAGGAGCAAGGAGATACAGTGCAGCCAGTGGTAATTTTTTAAAAAGTATATTTTGAAGTAAAAAAGCTGAGGCATTTTTAAGAACTATTGATCTCCTCCTTAAATTGCCACTGGGAAGCTTGGATGTATATACTACAGGACCAGCTATTCCAAGCAAAAAGACTCGGTACTCAAAAAGCCTTACCAGCCCTGAGGAGGCCCTGCTAGCTTGGATGGTGGTTGGAAACTCAGCACAGCCTGAGATAGCTGATCAATTCTCATAGCAAGAGACTTTTTAGGTAAAGGCAGGGCAGAGGTGCTGTTGCGCACCTCCTTTTAAATAACCCTTGTGACGAGGGCTGTAACTTCTGTTTTCTAGAGAGCACTGAGGATGCCCCTGGGGCTCAGCAAGGAAGGAAGGGAATATATGGAGCCCTCAGCTCCAGCTATATCACCGAGCACAGAGGGTACTTTCAACACAGATATGACTCTTACTTATTCAAAATTATACACTGCCTATACCCCCTCATAGGAATCTACTCTTTTTCCTCATCCGCAGAGCAAACTGGTCAAGTTCTTGCAAATTGAGACGGAGAAGCACAACAGGCTTTTAAAGCATTATTGTCACCCAGGCAGCCCTATATTTCACACGTTCACAGTGCAATACCCCAGCTCTGCACTCTCTTGCTGCAAGATCTGTGACCAAGGGCTGGCAGGAAAGCTGCTGTGCTTCAGCGAGGGAAAAAAAGAAGGTGGGAAGCCCCTGTGCCACCCAGTTCCCTAGCACTGGGAGAATGTGACAGAGGCAATAGTGACCTGGAAAAAGCACTTTTGAGCCTGTGCTGGTTTTGGCTGGGATAGAGTTAATTTTCTTCATAGTACCTAGTATGGGGCTATGTTTTGGATTTGTGCTGGAAACAATGTTGATGATACAGGGATGTTTTAGTTACTGCTGAGCAGTGCTTACACAGAGTCAAGGCCTTTTCTGCTCCTCACCCCACCCCACCAGCGAGGAGGCTGGGGGTGCACAAGGAGTTGGGAGGGGACACGGCTGGGACAGCTGACCCCAGCTGACCAAAGGGCTATTCCATACCATATGGCGTCAGGCTCAGCATATAAAGCTGTGGAAGAAGAAGGAAAGGGGGGACATTCAGAGTGATGGCGTTTGTCTTCCCAAGTAACCATTACGCGTGCTGGAGCCCTGCTTTCCTGGAGATGGCTGAACACCTGCCTGCCCCTGGGAAGGAGTGAATGAATTCCTTGTTTTGCTTTGCTTGCACGTGTGGCTTTTGCTTTCCCTATTAAACTGTCTTTATCTCAACCCATGAGTTTTCTCACTTTTACCCTTCCAATTCTCTCCCTCATCCCACTGGGGGGGAGTGAGCAAGCGGCTGTGTGGGGCTTAGTTGCCAGCTGGGGTTAAACCATGACAAAGCCCAAATTCACATTTGTATTGGTAATAGAGATTCAGCGATTCTTTAGTCTATACACAAAGATCACAGTTTAGAATAGCTGAGGCCAATAAATTCCATGTACTTCAGTGTTTCATCATATTTTACTGTTTTAAAATGTGAAAAATACAAGAGAAGTATTAACCAAAAAATACAGTGGAAGTGGACACAAAAAGAAGCCAGAGGGAATGGGAAGGAAGGGAAGAGAGAAATCAAAGTTGTTTACAGACACTTGCACTTTTTAAATCCAGCTCTGGAAAGGCGGGAGGGAAAGGAGGTTTAAGCCAGAGAGATATAAATCCAAGTAAGAACAGGAAGGAAGGTTTAACGAGGAGAGACGAGAGAGAGCAGGCAAACCCCAACAGCCCTAAAGGGAGCCGCTGCTAACAAAGGGACAGAGGAGACTTGTACACTGAAGCTGATTTAGGGGACGTCAGCCCTAGCAGCTGGGGACTAAATTGACAGTTTCCTAAACTAAGTCACTGGTGCAGCTAGGAAGGATCTTGTCATTAAATCTTATCTGTACCTATCTTTAAATGCTTTTCTTTTGCAACTGTGTTTGCAAACCCATACAACAGCAGTCCAGACAAAATAATACAAGTGTCAGTGCATCAGACTGTAATCCCAAGGAAGATTAAGGGCTCCCTGGCACTGTGACAGATTGTATTGGTTAAGTCACATTGTCAGTGTCACTTAAAGTAGCTACACATGACCACAGGTGTGCTCATGCCTACAGGAATGACATCTCGTTCCTGACGTAAGATTCCACAGCTTCATCCCTCTGAGCTTCCTGATCTCTGCTGTGGAACTGGGACATGGAGACTGAAAATCCTGGGACCTAAGGTTTCCCCTGACCTTCCAGAGTGGCAAGACTCACCTTTGCAGGTGAACCCACTGCTGGTTGCTCCACATGCTGAGCATGGTGAAGTCACACAGGGAGGTGCTGATCTCTCTTCTCTAGTCCTGAAAATCCCTGAAAGACAGAAGGAACACGACTGTGACCACAGTCAGATGTAACTACCATGATATATGTAATCTGCCGTATGTTTGGAGTCCCATCTCTCAGCAGCACTTCTGGTGTCAAGGATCAAATGGAGGGACAGAAGAACCACTTGGCCCTCCATCCGCCAGAGTACTCAACCTGGTACACTTTGCACAGGAAGATCTAAACCTGTTTTCTTGGGCCTGCTCACACTCTGTGCATCTCACCAGTGGCAAGAAGGAAGCAACACAGCTGTCCAGCAAGTTCAGTGTGCTGCATGCTAATTGAATTAAGAAAGGCAAGCCTTTTCTATTAATACGTCATCCTGGAAAGTCATAGGTTTCACGTGATGCATAATGACTTGGAGTAGACGTATTTGCAAGAAATGCTTGGTATAGAGGGGCGCAGAGGCAGATGGGGTAACTTACCAGCTCTGCTGTGCTCCTGCCAAAATAAAGTGTGAACATGACTGGCCCAAGATTGAAAGCAGGCAGTATGGAAATGAAGCCAGCGGCCCAAAGAGAAGGCTATGGCAGAGCTCAGCCTTGGTGTGGCCTGGGGATGGCAGGAATGCTTAGGGTAGCAAATGGAGAAAACAGACAAATGTTATTATGTAAAAATACATTCTCTTAAACTTAGACTCTCTTTCCTCAGCATTGCATTCCTCTGAGGTCTCATCTGCCTCAAACGTTGGATCCCTTGAGTCTAGAGAGACTAGAGAGACTCCCCATGTTGCGAGCTGGGGACATATGCAAGAACTGCCAGCCACAGCTCCTTCCTGCACAGCAGCAGATCCAGTGGGTTGTGGAGTCCTTTGATGCTTCATGTGCAAACACGGGCTGGTGCCATTAAAAACCCCAAAATTTCCATGGAGCCACCAAGCGCAAGACCGATGCAAACAGCAACTGTGCACTTGTTTGTACTGGACCAAGAGCAAAAGGATTTGGTATAAACCTCCCTAGCCATTTATTCAAAGCACTACAGTTCCTCCATTTTATGCTGTTTGCTCAATATTTGCAAATTTGTGCATTCACACTATTAGGAAAGAAAGATCTTTCTTGCTGTCAAATGACCAGTTTTGAGGCTTTTCAATTCTCCTGCAGCCAAGCATTTCTATAAAGCCATACCTACTGTCCTCTGTTTTAAAAATCCTACACAGACATAAGAGCTTACACAAATAATCTCCCATACAGACAGACCATGACCTCTTCTTTGCAATCCCCTCCCTCTGACACAGGAAGGCTCTAGCACTGCAGTAGCTAATACCATAAACACATGCACTTTTCATAGTGCATTTGAAGAATTCGGAAAGATACCCCAGATGTGACTCCCTTATACAAAGTTTGTTTTGCACACCACTTCCCCCAAGGCATGTACCAGCTCCTACAGACCCTCCACAGCAACTTCACATCCACTGTTCTATGTAACATTAATGAAAGCTTGCGAGGCTCATTAGGCAAACACGGCATAGCCCAGCAAGCTGTGGCACTCTGCCAGTGCTGCCCTACCCCCCAAATCATGACAAGCAACTTAAAGGGTTATGCTAAGTATATGTCCAAAATAAAGCATCTCACTTCAAAGAAACTGCTTTCTTCTCTTCCCCACTAGCCCCATCCATTTCCTAAGATCAAGAAAGAGCTGCCTGAAAAGCAGGCTGTGCGGTATTCAGATGCAGCTGCAATGTAGCTTACATAGGAGACACGCACTGTGCTCCTTCACCCAGCATCTCCTTCAGTGCTGTCTTTAAATTTTTAATAAAAACCATGTTGAAGGTACGTGCTTCTCCTTTCTGAATGTAAAATGTATTTATCATTTTGTAGTGGATGGAGATAGAATATGGATGCACATCTGCTACTTCTCCAAAAAACAGACTGGCATGAAGACGTTAAATACTATTCCTGCCTGGAGAGACCAGAGGAGGCACGAAAGCTCTCTTTTCCCTGTAGTGTTGGTCGCCCTGAAATGACCCTCTCATACCTCTTCTCCTAAACACACAGGGTCTGAACATGATCCTGTACTTTGTGTAATCTTTTAAACAGCAGCAAAATGGGGATAAAACATTGTCAGATCTGAATAATAGCATTTTACATACACTTTACCCAGGTGTAATTGATTGCAGAAAGTGCAGGTTGATTAATACGATTCTCAGTAATTTTAATCAGGTGAAATTACAGAAGCATGAACATGAATCAGCACCATATGCTGATAAGTTTTTGTTATTTCGTTAGGAGCCAGATGTTTCTGCCTCGGTATAATATCTATTATAAAATCATTTTAGCCTTCTTTTTTCAGATAAATAAAACTTTTCATTTTCAGGAGGTTATAGGAGAGCTCTAGTTATAAGCTTAATTTATTCTTCCAACTGTGTAAAGTTCCTAACTGATAAAATTTGGAACAACCAATACAGGTTTCAGTGATCTCATTTTGGGAGCAATGAAAATGGAAAAGAAGCCTCTGATTGAGCCTGTAGGTTTGCTGTGATCCCTCCAAAAGATGGGACTGAAATACAGGCTGGTCTGCAAACAAAACTGATGACAAAAGTCACCTAACAGCACAAACACCACTGTGGCTTAATTGAATTGAAAGTGAATACACAAGTGGAAAATTTTCTAGTCTGCAGGAGGAGCTACCGATGCAAACCACTTTTTTAAACTGATGTGATGTATGCACACATACACCTGCAGGTACTGAAGTAACTCTACTTGTGCACCAACACATAAACTCACGTAATGTCACTGTAGACCAAGTTCTGGGATATTCAGAGATTTCTATTCAAACAGGAAAGTTGGCTAAAAATTTCATTTGCTTGGTTTGCAGGTTAGCTCTCTTTTTTTCCTTAGGAACTCAGTTTGGTTAGGTTTCTGATTCAAGGTCATACTTACACACTCTTGCAAAAACTCGGTTAACTCTCTGTGGTGAGAAATTTCACCAAGTTATTTTTCTGATTGGCTGCTTGCATCAAATAGTGGTGCCAGCAACACCCTCCCCATCTCAGTCTTCATACTGTTTGCCAAAAAACCCTTTCCCTTCATTCTCTTCTGTCCCCAGCCTTGTCTTGCTCCTTTTTTCGTACTCTCCTCTGAGAATTTAACTAATTCTCCCACTTAAAAAAGACCCCAATAATCCATCCTGCCATTCTGTATCTTTATAGCTCTTCTTATTCAGTCTTTTTGGACTGCAAGCTCAGTGGGACACTGATTGTATTTGTACAGGAACCATCATTCCATGACTTGGTGCTACAAATACCACAAAGAACAGTATGGTTTTGTTGGAGTTAAGACCAAAGTTGGGTGCTGTCTCCCTTAGATCCTGACTAATAAAACACTCAAACATGCACAAAGCCATTTAGAGTAGAGTAGCACTCAGAACAATTTAAGTGCCTTAGACCAGACTATCCATGGCTAATGACCAGGATGGGATTTAAAGTGTGCAGATGTAAATTGAGTGTACAAAAACCCATCTGGAGTTCACTGTTCACTGGTTTGGATAAACGCAACATTAAAAATCAAATAAATCCCTAAGCACCATAAATCAAAACTGCTATGCCTAATGTGACAGATAAAAGGACTGTAGTACTCTTTCTGGTATTTTTGTAAGATATATCTAGAGGAATCAAGTTTCAGGATGTCTAGAAACATATTTTTAAGACTTCACACTTTCTTCTTTGAAAACTTTTTCTCCTTTCCTCTACCCAAGCTTATGTTACTATGGAGCAGGGTGGGAATTAATCCTTTCATGCAATACAGTTTTACTTGGGCTACTTTTAAACACAGCAACTAACAACCACCAGCAATACCATAAACTCAAAGTATATAACCTGTATCTGGTGATGAGAACTGAGTACTTACTTTAACTCAGTGTTATTGGATATGGAAAGCAAGGATAATTTCTAAAATATGGTGGGGAGAGAACGGAATTATACCTTTAGTGGTTTGAAGTGTGACTATTGACAAGTAACTACTCGGTATCAGAAAACTCCACCACTCTTACCAAAAAATTAAATGAAGCCATGGCTGGGGACAACAGCTGAGTTTAAAGACAGAAGCATAGAGCATGGTTTGAGTGAGCTGAGGGGGACACTAACCTTGCAACAGGGGATAAGGCATGCTTTTCTTAATTCTCTACTACAGGCTTCAAACAAATCTGACATCAAACTATTCAAGAACTGAACCTAACGGATAAAGATATTTTTTATTAGATCTTTTCATCATGATTTCAAAAGGCACTTGATGTATCTGTCATATATATGAACTAAATTACATGTTTTGCACAGCACATTTACCACTAAAATAAGCTTTTTAGGCCCAGTCAATCATCCTCAAGACAGAACAGTGCATTTTCAGGAATTGTTGACAAAACCACAAAAAAGAAGCAAATATGGTTTAACACAGAATTTATCTAGCAGAAAACCAAGGAAATTCCATAATTCTGGCTGTTTGTTCAAAATTATTTTGTCTCCTAAGGCATACGTACTCCTTAATTATTCAGTCACACACTGTGTTCCCCACTAGCAATCTTAATTCTGGCTTTTCTATCTTTTGAGTATGAGTTGTCAACACCGGTAACAATCTTTTAATAAGTCTGTCATGTAAATATATAAAACACAGGAATAACTTGCACAACACAAAATAAGGCAGGTTAAATAAATAACCTAAACCATAGTATGCTTTCAGATTCTAAATGACAACACGTTGGCTGCTTGTGTTTAAAATCCCAGGGGTGGGGAGCTTGAAAGGGTTTATAAAGCTGGCTTGTGCCTTTTCACCACCATCCTTAGTCAAATAACTCCAGCTGCAGTATTGCTGAGGTTATGTAACGTACATGTCTCTCTGTAAATAACTGAATAAACACAGGAAAGGTCTTTCCTGATCCTCCACTCTTTCCATTAAAAAAATCATTTGGTGCCATTAATAATTCAATCTGGTTACCCTAAATGAGGTCTTAAGCCTTTTTTAAGCTTTGCTGCCAGAAAAGATACCTAAATACATGGTTGGACACATAAATAGCAGTCTGACAGCTCTAAAATGTCAACATGTCTTCAGCTTCAAAGGACAGCTGGAATATTTAGGTTATTTTCTGCTGAAATCTACCATCTAAAAATGCAAACTTTCATATAATTGATCAAAATCACTTAATATGAAATCTAACAAAACCAAACATATTAATAGCGTTTGCACTTACGCATAAGTCAAATGTTTGATCCTAAAAATACTTAATTTGATTAACAGAAGTAGTCCTTTCACATCATCTAGTATCTTCCTTAGATGAATCATGTTATTCACGTTACTTAATTTTCACCTTTTTCAGGATCAGCCCCAACATGTCACATTTCATCCTCCCTTACTGCAGCTCTGTTGAAAACCATGGAGACACATTTCATTTTCCCACCATTTTCACAAGTATTTACCCTATCTCCATATCCTGGGGTTCAAAAATACCTCAAGGGATTTTCAATCAGAAGAAATATTGTTGTAAGCTTGACTTCTTCACCTTTTTTCATTGCTATCACACAGGAAAATAAACATGTTGTATGCCGAAATTAATCAAATTCAGAGATCTTTTGACAGTTTTGCTCTAGCTTCTTCTTTCACTGCTTCATCAATCACAAATAAATCATGATGGCTGGTGAGCCATGGGAGGATTGACATGGCAGTGCGTCAATATCTGTAACTGAAGTATTGTTGTTGCCTGGTAAATTATTAGCAGAGGGGATTGTTGACTGAGCAGCAATTCCCCAGAAGTTTGGAGCCATTAGGGCACATTACTTCCAAAGCCCATTGGCCTTGGAAGACTATAACAAGAGTTTAACCTTAGCAAGGGTATAACATTTGGGCTGGGCTATCCATATCCATGTCCAGGTCCAGACCATATTCATTGGTAGGTGTGTACCTTTCGGCTGTATCTCAGCATGCAGCTGGGGAACCATCACCGAATAGGCAAGTTACTAATGCAGCTCCCCAGGGAACCTATGGCCCTAGGACAGGTCACATTTTTTAATCAATGACTTGGAAAAAACCAAAGTCATTACAGATAACATTTCCAATGGTCACAAAGAGTGATGGGAGGCCAAATAAGAGAATAGGTCCTTAACCCCATGTAATTTTAACGCCTGGAAGCTAGGCACAGACAGCACATTTAATAAAGCTAAATGTAAAGTCACACAGTGCCCAAGCGGTGATTGATGACTGATCTCCTCTGTGCCCATTAGCACCCCAACGTGATTACTGGCTATCATTTTTGGGTTGCAAACAACAGCCAGTATTGAGCCATATGCATTCATATAGTTATGGAAGGTGTGACTGACAGAAGACAGGTTTTCTAAGTCCTATAGATTCAGCAAGTGAAAAGGCTTTATGCAGAACTGGAATACAAGGCTACTCAGCTAGAAAGAGATCAAGCAGTGATTAATTTGGGGGCAGTCATTAACAGGTCACGCTAAGGTCATGCTGGGAGACATCAGCACCTGGCCAATCAATTAGGATGTGAAATGACCAGTTATTGAAAGCAAGGCTGATTGTGTATAGTTTCCATATAGTTTTAGTTTCCTTAACCTGTTGATGTTGGGAATGTACAAGAGTCCCTTGTCATGTGGTCAGGTCACACTGTTTGCCAGACACAAAGTAGGAGAGAACAATTTGGCCTTAGAATAAGCAGAGATTGTATGGCTGTCCTATTCCCAGTACCTGTAATTTAATTATCTATCAGGGACTTCGCAAATGAATACTTGAATTTGCTCTCGAGTTAGCATGGCTGAAGCTAAGGGCATTTCCATGGTATCTGCTGAATACTCAGACATTCAATTTCTCGGACTGTGCTGATACATACTTTGCAGTACCTAGTACCATAAAACATGGCTCCAGCATTTCCATCTAGGTTTCTGAGTTGATTCAAGAGTTAGCAATGCAAGGAAGTGCATTTTCACATTTTACAAGGGATCTGTACAAGAAGAAAAATCTGGTGACATTCACCAATTAATTTAGCCTTTGCTTGCAGTACAGTAATAGAGAATATTCCTGCTCCTCCTGGGAAGCATGTAGTAGTACATCTAAAGCCAAAGAACATAGGTGTGCAATATCTAGAGAAATATGGTTTGGGTACCAATAATTGAGCGAGAGTTCCAAGAGCCAATGAGAAACAAAAATATTGAAAAACTTGGCCTATTTTGATAGATCATAATGTATCAATCCATTTCAGCTGAACACAGAGAAGGCTCACGGGCAGCTTGATTGTATTGTGCAAGTACTCACGTGCACCACAGCAATAGAATAATAGAGAGCTTGTCAGTCCTTCAGATGGATATATGACAAGATCAAATAGCTGGAAGCTGAAGTAAAGCAGTTCAAACTGGTAATAAAATGTTATTATTCTTTTAAATGAGGAACTATTAATTAAGAAATGATTGCAAAGATTGTGTTGTGATATGACCTATCACTGACAACTTTCAATTAAAGCTTCAATGTTTTTCTGGGAGAGGCACTGTAGTTAAACAAGAATTTGTTTATTTAGTCATACAGGCTGTGCTGTAGAACTGAAGCTAAATAACCACAGATTGATCCATTCTAGCTTGATAATCTAAGCCTCTATAACATAAATATTTCTTTAGTCTCAATAAACAGGAAAAAGAGGGTTTTTTTTTCTGTGTGGAAAATACAAATTCCAACTCTTATACACATCACTAAAAAGTAACCATATTTCTGCTGCTGAATCTTAATGCTTGTTGGAGAATATGATCTGCAGATGCTTTAAATTTGGGGGGGGGCACTGTTTTTTTCTTTCCCTGAATGAAAATGTTTCTGTTCCTGCAGAGTATCTCGGGCTTAGCTAAGAAAACTGTCATTTCTCCTTATCAGAAAACACAAGTCCATTGTGGACAACCCTGCTCTGTATCCATTCCATCAGGCTTTGTTTCTCTGCTCCACTACCTTGATTTTAATGAAACCTGTCCTTGTGCTTCTGCTCTCTTTGAATTAGCTATTCTTCACCCAGTCAGATTGATTGACTTTTTTATCTCATGACTGCCCAAGTATGGAACAAACTTCTTTCACAACCATCTATACCACTTACAAATTGTTTTCTGTTTTATTTCCATTTATTCTTGTAAACACTGAAGCACAAGAGATCGAATGCTTCAAACTTTACCATCATTTTACTTAAGAAAACTCTGCTGAATTCCATGGTTGTTCCCTCATAGTCAAGACCTCGCTTTTTCATTTTATTGCTTCAACTGCTCATACAAAGCAGGATCCTCTTTGGGCTAAGCTGATAAAACATATTGAAGGATTGTTCTACTTTGGTTTTTTTTCCACTGCATGTTATTCTTGGGGGGAAAATACTATCTAATCACTAAATCACATAAAGTGCACTATTCAATGTTGCTTAATTTAAGGAAATTCACAGTATTTTTGTGGATTATTTAGAAATCTGTTAAAATATTATGGCCATATGATGTATTTAAGTATTTTGCAACAAATGACAGGGCTTTGATTTTTAGTGATTTTACAACTGGAGTTTTGTTATGGTATTAAGTACTACCTCCAAGTTTTATATTTCATATTATGAATGGATAAACTACCATCCATAAAGGTTAATCAGTGTTTAAGAATGAGGACCAGGAGGTTTAGTGTGAATTCACCTCTCACAATTAGAGTTAGTAGACTTGATTTTCTAGTTCTTCTGTCTTGGGTTACTTCCATTACTGAAATTAGAACTAGCATTTTTCACATCCCTCCATCAAGATGTATTTTACATCCAATAACTCTCTGGAGGCACAGGCCTGGAGGGAACCTCAAGATGTCATTAAGTCTATTATTGCGTTGCTCCAGAAAGAACAATTATACCACTGTCATTTCTGACAGATATTTCACTAGTTGGTTCTTAAGGACTTTAAAAGATGGAGATTCCACCAATTCTCTAGGCAATTTATTCCAATGCTTCACTCTCCTACCAATTAAGCTGCAGTTTATACCCATTATTTCTAGGCATAGAACATGAAGAAAGGATTATTCCCTCTCTTTGCAACCACCTTTTATGTATTTGAAGATTGTTTTGTTCCTGCAGTCCCCTCCTTTCCAGGTTAAATAACCCAACATTGTTCAATCATTTTTCATAGGTCACACTTTTAGACTCCCAAACATTCTCATTTTTCTCTACTGAATTCTCTCCAACTGGTCCACATATAATTGGAAAATTGCTCTGAGTGAAGCCTTCAAATGCTGAATCAATAGGAAGAATTCCTTCATGTCTTGCAGGCTACACTTGGGGTTATAAATTCCATTTGATCCCAAAGAGCTCTGGTCTTTTTTTCATCAATATGACATTGTTGAATCATGTTGAGCTAGTCCACTGTATGGCCAGCTTTAACCCCTACATCCTTTCCTGCAGAACTGCTCTTTAATTTAGTTTTATCCATCCTGTCTACAAAATAGACAACACCTGTCTAATGTATGTGTCCCCATTGAATAGTATCTGATTATTTTTAGATCATATCTCCAATTAGTCAAGATCACTTTAAATTGTTTTACTATTCTCAGTATATTCATCCCCAGCTTGGCTCCATATGCAAATTTAATAACCATACCCTATACTCCATCGTCCCAGTTATTAATGAAAATATTGAACAGTATATGGATTAGAAACAGATGCTACTCTATGAATCCTTCTATTTTGACAGTGACCCATTGATAAATACTCTTTCACTGTTATTTTCAAACCAGTTCTGGATCTAGAGTCACACAAGTCGCAACATTTCTTTAGCTAGCATATAACGTTGTCATTGGAGAATGCCAAAAATCTTTCTAAAATCAAGGTACAGTATGTGTGCATGCCCTTGGTCCACAAAGACTGTTCTCCTGCCACTGAAGTAAATTCAACTAATAGCTTGCTAAAAATATCACATATAATTGGTGCAAAACAAAATGCAAAGCCTGATTGAGTGAAATCCTTGCCATGGATTGTGATTCCCAAATTGTGATTCTCTTCCCACAGAGGAGTTGCCTACCCTCACAATTTGTTTTTATTTTCTCTAGACTGCACAGTGTCTTGGGAATCTGAAGCACTTGGCATGCCTCTATGAGTAGCGGAGATGTTTGAGCTGCAAAGGCTTGAACTTCTGTTAAATTAAAAGAATACTGCAAATTGGGAAAGAAAAGAAAAAACAATAGCAAACAATACATAGCAGAAGGTTTAAAATGTAAAAAACTGATAAGGGAAGCTAAAGATTACAGAAGACTCTGTGGATGGCAGGACTGAGTCCAATAAAAAATTGTCTTTGAAGTCTATTTTGAACAAGTGAAATTCTGACAAGGGTAAAGGCTCATTGCTTGACTGAGATGGTAGATTTATTCACAACAGTGCAGAAGTAGAAGTGTTTATGAAACGTTTCCATGCTGTATTTCAAATGAAGAGAGATCACAGAAGGATGATTCTTGCATGACAAAGTACTTTCTAGGCTATTCATGACAAAGGACATTAAACAGCTACTGCATTTAATAATTTTTAAATTAACAGGCTGGGAAAACTTGCATTTAATTCCTAAAAGCACCATTTAAGGAAGGCTCTGGCTCACTTATCTTAACACTTATTAAATCCTGGACTACCTAGGAAATTCCAGAGGATTGAAAGAATGATAATGTCATGCCAGGAGTCCAAAGGGGCAAGTGGGATGAGCAGGATAAATGCAGGGGAGGAAGATCTACTAGAGAGGCAACATATGGTTTTAATAGATAAAATTTCATAGTGTAACAGATTTGCAACAGATTTATCAAAATTATTTTTAAAAGATAGAAAAATCTGAATTTTTGCCCAGTTAAAACAGATGGCAGGCACTGCAGTGTTTCCAGACACGAGCTTCAAGTTTTGAAGGAGGCTCAAAATGAGGTAAAACAAAAAAGTAATTGAGCTGTCTGACATATTCTCTAGTAAACAATTATTCATACCAAACAACTTGTCACAGCTCCATCAATTATATGAGGTGCAGACCAGGATTAGTCAGGATGTAATTGGCAGCAGTTACAATACTTCAGCAAATTAGAGAAAATGCATATCCTCCTGCTGATCTATGTTTGGTTTCATATTGCATTCTCATGTTTATGCTTTTGTGAACACTATCATTCAGCAGCTGCGTTCAAGATAATGTGCTCCACATAAGCATTCATTTTGTATTATCGTCAGACTTGTGCTCCTACCTGTACTGAGATAAGCAATTTTAAGACTTCTCTATAATTGTCAGAAAAGCCTGATCATATCAATGCCCAACCGGTTTGTGTGACAAGAGCTGATGGGGGGCCAGGGAGAAGGCCATTGTTCTCTGAAAGTCCCATTGAAAATCCTTCAAACCAAGAATAGAGACATCAAAACTGACCGTTCCTGAAACTTTGGCAATCAGCTTTCATAGTCTAAGACACTCAGCTTGCTAACCTTTGAGTTCAGCTGGAAATAGGACAGGAATATACATTAAGAGTTAAAGCAAAGCCCAACCCAAATTACTTTGAGAAACAAAACCAAACCACTCAGGAACTCAAAGCCAGCTATTGAGCATTCAGCCCAAAGGACTTAGATGAGAATTTTTGTGGATTTAGTGTATGGCAGATATCTTTACGTCCCCTCAAAAAATTTTTTTAAATTTGTATTTATTTTTTTTTTAATCCATACATTACGTTTCTTGAAGCTAGCTGTTCCATCCCTCCAAGCCAATGTCACAAGTATCTAGCTTCTTACATTTTTACAAAAATGCGTCCTTGGAGGACTGGGACAGAATACTGAGACTGCAATTCATCTCACCCCAGAGGCAATTCTAGGCCATGATTCATCTAGTCCTAATGTAGGCATCTAAATTAGGTCAGATGAATCAAGACTTAAACCCCCTATTTCTCTCCCTTTTCTATAAACAGAAATAGGTGGCCCACCAGATGTCAGTGTCTTCATTGTGGATATCTAAAGGTAGGAGAGAAAAGTCCAAAACTTATGCTATCACAAAGTAGAAATAGCCTATGTGGTTTCATTTTATCACCATTTCCCCATGTCTAACAACCTCACGCACATGAGCAACACAGGTTTTCTAGATCTATTTGAAAGGACTTTTCGCACAATATCAGTCTATTATTTTAAAGGTCTGAGGTTTGGGTCAGTATACTAGGATCCATACAGCTTTCCCACATCCCAAAGCTTTGAGTACTCGTCTACTAACCACAGCAAGAATCTCTAGACACCTGTGTAAATAGGTCTATTAGTTGCAAAGATTGCAGTTTTAAGTCAAGGTGGATCAACATTTATGCATTTTGCAGCTTTCTGTACAAGATCAACTCTAATTCCTTTGCACTGACATCGAAACCGTTTTTGGCTCCGTTCCAGATCCAGTTTTAAGTCTCATTGTCCTCGCAGTCATAAATGAAGGACATAATACTTTGTTTCACTTGTAAATGTCAAGAGGTGTAGCATTATCATCTATGTTACCAGTAGTGCTAATAACATTGCAGACTAGACTGCTCCATCTTCATCAAAGGCTATGCATGAGTTGAGACACAGTGCTGATGATAACCTGAGTCAGCTATCGGTGAAAAGAGCTCTTTATTATGTAGGTCACTACCAGGGGTTCATTTCAACAAACACCTGCAAATAGCACTTCACCAGAAAAAAAGTTCTTTTCTTGGCAGAAAAAAGCAGAGTGCAGAGAAGGCACCTGAATGTACTCATATCCTCATGCCTTAAGTATGCACACAAGAAGCTCTTGGTAGCTTGCTGAATATTTGTATAATCCTTCTCCTCCCACAATTTTGGTTTATTTTTGCATTGATTTTTTTCAGACTGTTTCCAAGCCATGCTTCCACTCTACCTATTGAGAGGCTATAAGAAAGACAGCAGATCAAAACCTGCCAAATACATTATTAAAGCAGTATAAACATGTTGATATCTATGCCAGCAACAAAGGACACTACATAAAAAGAGCTGGGGCTGAACTCCAAGCATAGATGTACTGGAAATAAATTTCTGCATATTAGCAGAGTAAAAAACTCTTTTATTCATCCTCAGTTAACATCTGTCCTAGACACAGGAAAATTGCATGTTGGAGGGAAGAGTGCTCTGAGTGACCAGCTATGTTCACCGGCCCTTCAAGTATAGGTTTTCCTCATTGTCTGCACAATATTAAATTAAACTGCAATTTTTAGATTAATTTAAAAAAAATGTTTAGACTAATTTTTAGACTAATCTGCAATTAATTGGCATTTTTTTTCCTTCACCGTAGTTAGCAGAATGGGAAGTTTATGAAAAAGAGCTCCAAAGTATTGCTCAACGCTGAAATCTAATTAGCTCACTATACAACTCATACTCACAAGTAGTATGTTTAAATAATGCATCCCACTTCTGATTGTCTACTGTGGCTGCTGCCTTGGAATTTTTTCTATCTATTCTTCATATTCAAGGAAGGATGCATTTAGGGCACCTACATGTTTATATGTACTGAAATTACACACTATACTATAAATTCATGTCTACTAAAATTACTTTTGTGTATTAAGTGAATCTTCCCCACTGGAATCCCCTTGCTCTGTTTTTTCATAAGCAGATAAATAAAAGAAATATCTTGAGCTACCAAGCACCATCTGGGTAAATGTCAGCTAGAGGGTTTGGGGTTTATTTCTCAAGAGGGCGGGTGTTGGTTTTGCTTTTCTTGCCTACAGTTTGCACAGCTGAATAATTTAAAAAGGACTCAGTGCTGAAAGATAAAATGAAGATGGAGTATATTGTTTCTGGCTACAATCCCCAGTGCTGTAGGTGGCATTTTCTGCTAATATAGCTTGCAGTAGTATTGCTAACAAAACCAGAGATTTGAATCATCATAATTAAGGCTGTGTCAAATGAGATTTTTCTTTGGAAAAAATACATACATAAATAATACTAAGCACATGTGCCACCAGTATGTTTTTAATCTATATATCAGTTATATCCCTAAAAGAATGATTTGGTCTTTCAGTGAGCTCACTAAAATTCCTGGGTCCTAAATATCAGACCAAACTAGCAACTAGAGAAATGCTCTATGAGAAATGTTCTGTGCAAACATTTATTGCCTTTGAAACACACCATTTTTCTCCATAATTAGTGAGCTGGCAAAAGGTATCAAACCTCACATTCTCTTCCCATCAGCACAATTAGTTATTTGTAGCAGGGCTGACATTGATGAGATTCCATTGCAATAGATGCAGTGTAAGCATATAATATGGGGCTTTGTTGAAATCAAAGCATTTGCAGCATAAATAAGAGAAACAGAAGTTTGGAAAGGTCAAAGTGAAGAAGCAGTTTGCCCAAGGCCATACATCAATTAAGTGTTAAAGCTCCAAATTGACTCAAGATCCCTGGCCTAGCTAAGTGACATGCCTTCTGTTTGTGTGACAGTGTAGGGAAAGGTGTCTCTTTTGAAGAAATGACATGATTCTACACCAGGTGCTAATCCCTGAATTTGTCTAGTGGGGGTTTGCTCTTGCCTGCACTCCCAATTTTGTGTGCAACTCATCTCTGATTTTTTCTGTGCAAAATTCAGTCTCTGGCACAAAGAGCTGCATGTGTGCAGCTGCACACCGTTGTTCTTCAACCTGTGTCTTCCTGAACTGTATGTAGTGCTTTATTAACAGTGACAGTATTTTGTAATTGAATATTCAGATAAATTCTGTGTTAGGTCAAAATGGTTTATCTCAATCAATCTCCAATTGATTTGCCAAAGTATTTGCATATCTCCTCAAACACTGAGATGAGAACACACTGAGCAGCATGGTGAAGCATCCCTGAAGAGCCAGTAGTTAGAGAAGGGTCAAGGTGAGGGTCAATACAATACCTGCTAGAGCAGCAGTGAAGTCATCATTCTGAATTTATTCTCAGCTGAGGGACAACCTCATTTGCTCCTGTATACTGAGGGAGGAGAGAAAAAGGGAAGAAAGAAGGCATAGGTGGAAATGATCAAAAGGGCAGGGAAAAAAGACTTACAGAAAGAGGGAAGATGCAGAAGGAACTGTGTAAGAAAAGTGGGAAATAAATTGCTCTGAAAGCGATATATTCTGAAGCAATGTCAAGAACCAGCAGCTCAGTTGCTCTTTGCTATCTCAGAGTTCTTTTCCTGCCTTCATCTCCCAAAGGTATGGCTCATGCTGGGGCTGGAAGAGACCTCAGGAAACCATCCAAATCACCCCTCTACCTGAACAAAGATGAGCTTCATCTGTATCTGTGTCATTCCTGGCAGATGTTCATCTAACCTGCCCTTAAAGATGTCCCCAGATAGAGACTGCACATCATTCCCAGGCAGCCTGCTCCAAACCATTACAAACAGCTTCCAGTCTCTAACTCAGTGGCTTTAAAGTTTTCCTTGCAAAAATACATTTAGACATTTCCAATTGCATGTGCAGGATCTAGTCAAATGCAATCACACACCACAGCTTGCTTTTCTTAATTGTCACAAGTCATTTTAAGGCAATCCACATAGCAACTTTTGACATATGTGAAGACTAAAACCAACTAATTTAACCTATTTCCTCTTAAGTAACATTTTCTAGACTATCTAACATTTGAATCCTTTTGAATCCTCTGTACCCTCACTTCAAACATTTTATTGGACTGAGGCAATACTCCAGTGGGGATACACCAGTCCAGCTCAGGCATTGCTGGTCCCAAGGAAAGAAGAAGTGTAACTTTGCACATCCCCACAGGCTGACGTTTACATTATTCCCTGCAGGATATCCGTTCTTGGGTTTGTTTGGCAGAGGGGGAAAGGCAGGACATGATGTTGTTGACTTGCACTCAGTTTGTGAGCCGTAAAATCTAAAAATAAGGATCCGCTACTTAGTTGTTGCCCTCTTTTATTTGTGCAGCTGATTATTCCTGCCTAAATGCAGTTCCTTGTATCTATCTCCAGTGACTAGCATCCTATTTGTTTCAGAGCATACCTTCAATTTGTCAAGATCACTTTAAATTCTAATCCTGTCCTCCAACATACTCACAATCCCTTGCAGATTAGTGTCATTAGCAAATCTAATAAGCATGCTCTCATCCCTTTCATTTTTGGAGATCCCCTGAGATTACAGCACTTTTATGACCTTGCTAAATTGTAGGGATAAGATACATACTTTTCTGCAACACTTTAAAACAGCAACAAACAATCAAATGGACTTTGAGGATATGTGTCCTCAAGAATTCAATACAGGTCTCCAGGAAGACAGGGTATGTCTACACTGCCTTTGAAGAAAATCCCACGACCAGTGTCAAAGTGTTTTCTTCAGCTCCCTTACTGAGCCTCTCTCAAAGTCCCAGGCATGCGCAGCTGCTGTCACTCTCTTCTCGTACCAGTACAGTCCCATCAGGAAGGCATGTCCAGGGAGCTCATCCGCCGTTTCCCTTCAGCATACACACCAGGTGCCTTTGAAGCCTCTTTGAAACGGCTTTCTCAAAATGGGGAAGCTGCAGCAATTCCGACACAGCAGGGAGCTAAAGCTCTAACAGAGTAAGATAATTTAAGGACATTTGCCCTGCACCACAAAAATGGCTGTGGTTGTCTGCTGGCTGCAGAGCTGGCCAAAGATGCCAGATGTGACCCGCTCTGGAGTCACCGGTTCCGCTGGGGCTGGGAAAGAACCCAGCTCCCCGCCGGGAGCACACAGAGCCTGCAGGTCAGGGAAGCACTCCTGCACTGACTGATTAAAATTTAATCTGACTCTGCAACAGCAAGCTACAGATCCAGTCTGCCACCAGCCCTGACAGAAAGCAATAACTGGAACAAGCCCTGCCAGTGGTGCCCTCCCCACTCGGCATCAGAGCAATGGAGAATCAGGGAGTTTCAACAACGTAATGTCTTAAGATAGTCACTCGGCATCAGAGCAATGGAGAATCAGGGAGTTTCAACAACGTAATGTCTTAAGATAGTCACTCTGCACAGAAACGCCAGCTTTTTAGGCAGTCAGAGGCTGGTTAACGTAACTGCTCAGTGCTACAGGCAACCTCAGTATTGCTAAATCCCATTCCCTCTCCTTCTGGACCTGGAAATGCTCAGCTTTTCCAAAAATCAAACCCCCAGTCATTTTTCTTCAGCTGATTTGATTCCTAAATTTAAAGAAATGTGATCTCAGATGGAATTTAACTCATTGAAAGGTGTCTATTGTATTTAGGTGTTTGTGTCTTTAGTTGCTGTTTATTTGGAGAAAAGGAACAGACAACTTCATTTCCAAATAGCAAACTTACAGCTGTTCCCAACACGTCCAGCTACTTCATCTACTTCAGTTTAAACAGCAGTTTGAGAAAAAGGAAAATAATGCAGGAGAATCAGTCCACAAAAAATAAAAAAGTCTTTATCTGAGAGATTTCCATAACCCTCAACACCACAATGGGAATCATGCAAATGCTGAAAGATCCTGGTAACACTTACAAGAAAAACCACCTCACAAAACAAGTGAATGATGGATAGACTTGCTTGACGCATTCAAATAAACATCCTTGAACAACAGCTGCTATAAGCTAAATGTGCTGCAAATAGACTTGTTCAAAATTGCTAAGGAGACATTTAGGAGTCCATCCCCTTCTTTCATTTTCTGGTTAATCAACTGAGCAATGTTAAGGGTCAGAATAACTCCCTCATACATACACTAAGAAGAACAGGAGGCTCCTGGTATAGGAAACTAGCAGATGACTTTTTGGTAGAAGGAGATGGATTTCCTTTGCTGGAAATAGAGGGAAGTCATATTAGCATTAATAGATCTGTTCATGGAAAGCCCCATCATAATTAGTGATCATTATTTATCATCATCACAATTTCACCAAGAGATCCTAATCACTCCTTCCCCCAATTACTCACAGAAGAAGAGTGGTATGTTAAAGTGTTGAATGCAGGAGACGGCTTTATGCCTGGTAGAAGACATAGGATACCTGTGGCAGATTTGGACAATTAATTTTACTCTCCTTTAGGCTTAGCATAAGAAAAAAAAAATGACACCCATTTTGCCTTTTAAATCACAGCAGTGTAAAGGCACAGTTTTAGAAAGAAAGTTAAAAGGGACTCTTGTAGATAGAGAAACTCTGAGGGAAAAATAGTTTATCTATTCTGTTTGTCTTCTCCTTCCCTTGCCCCACATCTCCCAAATTCCCAAATCTTTTCTGACACTGGATATATTTCTTATCATATATTTATTGCATGAGATTAACTGCTCTCTCCTCAGTCTAATTCATCTATATCCAGCTGGCAAGAGATGTAGAGTAGGTGCAGGTGAGTGCTATACAGCTCCCAGGCCTGGGACACTTCTGTAACCTCCAGCACCTGAGGTAAATCAGAGCTGGCACACCAGACGTGACATGCACTCATGCCATTTTCTCTTTTTGCTGTCCCTCTGCCTGGGACTGTAACACAAAGCTGCAGTTCCTCCCTGCTAGAGAAAGTCAGGGACTCCCAGAACAGCTGGGGTTGGAGGGGACCTCTGAGGGTCATCTTGTTCAAAGTCCTGGATTGGATCCTCACATTTCTTGCTGCTTTAAGCCAATAAAACAGGAGAGAGGAAAAAAAAGGCATTCTTGGGGCAATAGATCTGTTTGTTAGATATTACTTAAAATGATGAAAAAGGAGATACATTTATTCATCCCTCCTATCTCGTGTAACTTAAAATTGTCTTTGTTCTGTGTCCTCTGTACAGTGCAGACAGCTGGGCATCAGCCAGCTGGCAGAGGGAGAGGGGGGCAGATCCATAGATTATTCCTATCACCTTGTTGCTACCTGTGAAATCCACCCTTTTCCCTTCAGTCACTGGGGCACGCTGAATGCAGGAGGACTGAGTAAGAAGAGTGCAAAGTTCATAAATATGTTTATATATGTTTTTATTGCCAATAAAAGCTGAGGCATTGGTAAGCAAGTTAATGAGTATATTATAAAGTTTGGGGTGCCTAAGTGCCTGCTAGACTAAATAGTGAGCTCCAAAAGGAGATCATAATGTACTGCGTGTGTCACGTGAAAACAAATGAGCAAAAAACATTACTTTAAATTAAGAGACCAGGGTATCACCAAGCTCTCTTCTCATCGTTCATCTCATACTGCCCGGTTGCAGAAGGCTTAGTTACATTAGGTATTTTGACCTCCAACTCTTTTATATGAATTTTATACCAGAAGGTTAGATAATATGCTCTACGTGCTCTGGCTCATGTGTTCTCTCCATTTTAACAGTTTATTTTGAGCTTGCGGGCCTTTTATTTCTAGTATTCTTTTCATGCATATATTGTCTTGGATTTGCAATTTCTGCCATTTACTGCTAGTATTTTCAACAAAATTACTTCCATCCTTTACAGTAATACATACTCAGAGATTTTCTGTTAGTTAGCACAAACTAGGAAAGCAAATCAACATCCCTTATTATGAAAAGTAATAAACAACTACATAATTCAGAGATCATTGCATGACTGTCTTTGCAGTACAATGTGCAATTGCTTAAATCTTGTCTGATTAGCAAAACAAAAGATTAAATACCCTTCAAAGTTGAAACAGGAACATAGTTTGTATGTATGGTGTCACCACCTCTTTTTATTCTATAGAAGAAAATTATGTAAACATTATTTGGATGCAACAACATTTAGTGCCCCTGTGTTTGTTCTAATGAATTCATTATTTCCTTTGCAGTCAGTTTTAGCAGTGATCTTGTATTAGAACACATAGTCTGTGTTTTCATTTAATTTTCTGCAGGCCTTTTTTGTTTAGCTCATTTATCTTTCCTTATCCCTTGAAACCATCTACAGTAATTCAGTTCACTACAGCTAGACCTTCTGCCAGAGCCAGAAATAATCAACTCTAGGCACTGCTGATTCCAAAGTGAGCTAACAAGTATCTCATGATTCTGATAATTTTATGCTTTTTAGGTTAACGGACACTTCTGGATCAGCCTTTCTTTCTCCTTTGTTCTGTCAAAGAGTTCCTCCTTCCTCTTCCCTTTCTACTGAAACACAGTTTAAGCAGTGGTACAAACCACATCACACACAGATATAATGAAATAAAATTCTCAGCTGGTTTGCTGTTCCTGGTACTAGTTAATGTCTCTCAAAACATTTCCTTCCAAAGTACAGAATATTTCAATATGGAATAATTTGTTATTTAAAAACTTCTAAAATGTAAGACAAACTCATGTAAATACAATATCCATTCTCCTTAAGCTTGGTTAAACAAACAAATGGTTTTAAAAAGTTATATTGTGGTTTATAGTTAAGTTAGGGTACTTAATGTAAGTTATTTGAGTAATTTGATTTTTCCTACCAAAGGCAGCATTCATGAAAATTTCCCAAGTTACAGGTATACAACCTCGGTAGTTACAGTCCAAGCTCTCCATGCTGTCTAGTACTGCGTTACAGGTCTGTTCTGGACTACCATTTTAGATAGGGAAGCCCTTTGCCTAGTCCTAGGATAAGACACTGTCCTTAGAGTTTTTTCTTATCTAAACGTAAGAATGGTGCTTTGCTCATAACACCTGGCTGGTATTTCTGTTGTACAGAGAACCTAAGTCATAAGTTGACATTAATTTTTGCTGTGAACTAGAATGAAGACAAAAATCATAGAATCATAGAATCAGAGAATCAGAGAATAGTTTGGGTGGGAAGGGACCTTTAAAGGTTGTCGAGTCCAACCCCCCTGCAATGAGCAGGGACATCTGCAACTAGACCAGGTTGCTCAGAGTCCCATCCAACCTGACCTTGAATGTTTCCAGGGATGGGGCATCTACCACTTCTCTGGGAAACCTGTTCCAGTGTTTCACCACCCTCATTGTAAAAAATGTCATCCTTATACCTAGTCTGAATCTACCCTCTTGTAGTTTCAAACCATTACCCCTTGTCCTATCGCTACAGGCCCTGCTAAAAAGTCTGTCCCCATCTTTCTTCTAAGCCCCCTTTAAGTATTGAAAGGCTGCAATGAGGTCTCGCTGGAGCCTTGTCTCCTCCAGGCTGAACAACCCCAGCTCTCTCAGCCTTTCCTCATAGGAGAGGTGTTCCATCCCTCTGATCATTTTTGTGGCCCTCCTCTGGACCTGCTCCAACAGGTCCATGTCTTTCCTGTGCTGAGGGCTCCAGAGCTGGACGCAGTGCTCCAGGTGGGGTCTCACCAGAGTGGAGTAGAGGGGCAGAATCACCTCCCTTGACATGCTGGCCACGCTTCTTTTGATGCAGCCCAGGACATGGTTGGCTTTCTGGGCTGCAAGCGCACATTGCTGGCTCATGTCCAGCTTTTCACCCACCAGTACCCCCAAGTCCTTCTCTGCAGGGCTGCTCTCAATCCCTTCATCCCCCAGCCTGTATTGATACTGGGGGTTGCCCCGACCCAGGTGCAGGACCTTGCACTTGGCCTTGTTGAACCTCCTGAGGTTCATATGGACCCACTTCTCGAGCTTGTCCAGGTCCCTCTGGATGGCATCCCATCCCTCAGGTCTGTCAACCACACCACTCATCTTGGTGTCATCTGCAAACTTGCTAAGGATGCACTCGATCCCACTGTCTATGTCATTGATGAAGATATTAAACAGTACTGGTCCCATTATGAACCCCTGAGGGACACAGCTCATCACTGATCTCCATCTGGACATTGAGCTGTTGACCATTACCCTCTGGATGCAACCATCCAGCCAATTCCTCATCCACCAAACAGTCCACCCATGAAATCCATATCTCTCCAATTTAGAGAGAAGGATGTTGTGGGGGACCATGTCAAAAGCCTTACAGAAGCCCAGATAGATGACATCCATATCTCTACCCTTGTCCACTGATGTAGTCACTCCATCAGAGAAGACCGCTAGGTTGGTCAGGCAGGACTTACCCTTGGTGAAGCCATGCTGGCTGTCTCGAATCACCTCCCTGTCCTCCATGTGCCTTAGCATAGCTTCTAGGAGGATCTATTCCATGGTCTTCCCAGGCACAGAGGTGAGGCTGACAGGTCGGTAGTTCCCAAAGTCCTCCTTTCTACCCTTTTTAAAAATGGGTGCAAAGTTTCCCTTTTCCCAGTCACTGGGGACTTCACCTGACTGCTAGAACTTTTCAAATATCATGGAGAGTAGCTTGGCAACCACATCAGTCAATTCCCTCAGGAGTCTGGGTTGCATCTCGTCAGGTCCCACAGACTTATGTATGTTCAGGTTCCTCAGGTGGTCACAAACCTGATCTTCTCTTACAGTGGGAGGGACTTTGCTCCCCCAGTGTCTGTCTTGCAGTCCATCCACTTGAGAGGTGTGGGAAGAGAGGTTGCCAGTGAAGACTGAGGCAAAGAAGTTGTTGAGTACCTCAGCCTTCTCCTCGTCTGTTGTTACCAGTTTGCCAGTCTTGCTCATCAGGGGGGCTATGCTTTCTGTGACCTTCCTTTTCTGGCTGACATACCTATAGAAGCCCTTCTTACTATTCTTTGCATGCCTTGCTAAGATCAGCTCCAGCTACACCTTGCCCTCCTGACCCCATCCCTACACAATGGGGCAGCATCTCTATACTCTTCCCAGGTTACCTGTCCCTGCTTCCACTGCCTGTGCATTTCCTTCTTGCCCTTTACTTTGACCAGCAGCTCTTGACTCATCCATGCCGGTCTCTTGCCTTCCTTTCCTGATTTCTTACACATGGGGATTGAGAGCTCTTGTGCTCTATGGAAAGCGTCCTTAAAGATCTGCCAGCTCTGTTCTGCTCCCTTGTCTCTGAGGGCAGTTTCCCAGGGGGTCCTATTGACTAACTCCTTGAACAGCTGGAATTTTGCTTTCCTGAAATTCAGGGTCCTGACTTTACTCTTCACCTGTCCCACATCCTTCAGGACTGTGAACTCCACCAGTGCATGATCACTGCAGCCCAGGCTGCCTCCAATCTTGACGTCACCGATTAGCTCACTTGCATTGCTGACCAACAGGTCCAGTATTGCATCCCCTCTGGTAGGGCTGTCTATTACCTGGCTTAAGAAGTTATCCTCAATGCATTCCAGGAGTCTCCTGGATTGCCTACAGCTCGCCATGCTACTTTTCCAGCAGATGTTGGGGTGCTGAGTGCGTCCCAGCAGGATGAGACCCTGTGAGCGCGATGCCTCCTGTAGCTGGAGTAAGAAGGCTTCATCAATAGGCTCCCCTTGATGGGGCGGCCTGTAGTAGACACCAACTACAAGGTTCCCTTTGTTGCCTCACTCTCTAATTCTTACCCATGAGCTTTCAACCTGCTCGTGGCTATTCTTCAGAGACAGCTCTTCACACTCTATCCGTTTCTTGATGTAGAGGGCAGCCCTTCCACCCCTCCTTCCTTGCCTGTCCCTTCCGAACAGCCTGTAGCCATCAATAGCCACACTCCAGTAATGGGATTCATCCCACCAAGTTTCAGCAATGGCAACTATCTTCAAGGGGTATTACAAAATTAAACAAACAAAACATAGCTTCAGACATAAACATTCAGTGCAATCAAAATGCTTCCTTCTGATTTTGACCTTTCAAAATTTGTTTGGAATCAATATTATTCAATTTAATTTTGGCCTGATAATTGCCACCAATTACCAAGTGAAGAATGAAATACAGCCACAAGATCTTCTTTTTATTTTTGGTCTGACACTTGTTAACATCACTCCTTGCTCTGCATTTCTCCAATACTTTTCCTCTATTTCAATAAAGATAAACTATCTGTCCTCATCTTCAAAGTCCCTCATGGACAATCACAACCCTATTACCATTTTGTGTTGAGAAGTTAGCTCCCATCACCAAATGTCCCACATCGTCCTCCCAGTCTTTAAATGTTTTCTTCCTTCTTTTTTTATGCTCCTTGTACTTGATAGGAATTCACTGGACACATTTGCAGAAGTACCAAATCATTCCTATTCAGATTCCTTCTTCAAACTTGCTTGAAAACTTTCAAAGAATGAAATAATTATTTGGCTTTTGCTGTGTTGATATTGCTGGCTACCAGTCTGACTAATATTGTTTCATTACTTTTTTTTTACCCCCTCATCTGGCTGTATGGATACACAGTTTTGATGTGTATTTATTTGTAGGCTGCCTGGGATAGTTCCTGTCTTTTTTCTTTTCTGGGCAATACCTAACAAAATGAAGTCCAAATGTAGGGGTCCCCACACACAATTTGCGGAGTAAAGACCAAATGAAAGAAAACTCTAACTGTAAACCAGCAGCACTGCACTTACTGTATGGAATAACTTACTGTATTGAAGTATCAGATACACTGCTTAATGAATCCAGTATGTCTATAAATTTTCTGTGGATTTCTTTAGGATTTGCCCTGATGCATTAGAAGGAAATTTGCATGGATTGAATACAACTAACTATTAATAATAATTTTTTAATTCTTTATTTTTGTGTGTTGGACACTATGAACTCATTTTGGCATAAAAGTTAAAATTTTGTAATAAAAATATTTGAAAGGGCTACCTGCTGAACTACAAGATTGTGCAGCCAGGGAAACAAATTATATTCTAGTCCACGTCCCTCTGTAAAATAGATGTTATTTAGGAGAAGCCCTTAAAAAGAGATTTCTTAATTGGAAAAACATCCTTTTCAGTCACAAGTGGCTGAGCTGAAGTGTGTCCTCAGAATATCAATATGAGCTGAAGCTATTAAAATGTCATGGTTAACCTTCTTAAAAAGCCTAATTTAATTAGAAATAATAATTAGAGTATTCTTACCAGTAAGAAACGCCTGCCTCAAATGAACTCCTTGTAAACTCTCAATTTCAATGGATAACTCTCTGCTGGAAAAGATTCAGCATATAAGCAATGAGATTGAGTTTGCAAATACTGTGATTAACTTACAGTTTTTGCTATTGAAGGTAATTGCTGGACCGTGCTTGAGGGCAGGGACATACACTTCCTGATCACACCTAGTAAAATGTTTTTGCACATGTCAGCAGCTGTTAAGCATAATATAAAAAAAAAATCATCACACTAATCAATGTTCTTATATGCAGTGTATTTTCCTTGATTTTCCTGAAATCAATGAGAGTAGAGACCTCGTGAACTGAAGGAAAAAGGCAGCATGGCACCCTACAGGGTATTCCTTCATTTAAACCTGCGTGAGTTAGAGCCTTACTCTAGCTAGCATTTGCAGGTACATTTTCATCCAGATGAAAATATTACATCCCATGTCAGGGCTGGAGAGATGCTTTTAGTGCAGTTTTAGTGCCCCTCCTTTTAGTGCAGGGGCTGCTGGAATAAAGGCAGTCATATTAAATGGAAATAGATTATCTGAGGCAAATTGTGGGTCTAGTATATAACTATGGTGGCATCCTAACCTGAGCAGTATTTGGAGATCAGCTGATGTAACATCTTGGAAAGATTGCTGAACAGCTTCCATACTTAGAAATAAATGTCAAAAAAAATCTCACTGGATACGGGACTGGAGAATCACTGTTTAGGAAAAACAACATGGGAGTGTTGCAACAGAACACTTAGGACCAACAATTTTAAAAAGACACTTTTAAGACTTTCCGCCCGGCGGAAAAGCACCTGGGAATGTTGGTTGATAGTCAGCTGAATATGAGCCAGCAGTGTGCCCAGGTGGCCAAGAAGGCCAATGGCATCCTGGCTTGTATCAGAAATAGTGTGGCCAGCAGGACTAGGGAAGTGATCGTGCCCCTGTACTCGGCACTGGTGAGGCCGCACCTCGAATACTGTGTTCAGTTTTGGGCTCCTCGTTACAGAAAAGACATTGAGGTGCTGGAGCGTGTCCAGAGAAGGGCAACAAAGCTGGTGAAGGGTCTGGAGCACAAGTCTTATGAGGAGCGGCTGAGGGAGCTGGCGTTGTTTTAGTCTGAAGAAAAGGAGGCTGAGAGGAGACCTTATCACTCTCTACAACTACCTGAAAGGAGGTTGTAGTGAGGTGGGTGTTGGTCTCTTCTCCCAGGTAACAAATGATAGGACGAGAGGAAATGGCCTCAAGTTGCACCAGGGGAGGTTTAGATTGGATATTAGGAAAAATTTCTTCACTGAAAGGGTTGTCAAGCATTGGAACAGGCTGCCTAGGGAAACGGTTGAGTCACCATCCCTGGAGGTATTTAAAAGACGTGTAGATGTGGTGCTTCAGAACATGATTTAGTGATGGACTTGGCAGTGCTGGGTTAACGATTGGACTTGATGATCTGAAAGGTCTTTTCCAACCTAAACGATTCTAAGACACAGAGGGACAGTTGGACTTCTGTTTGCTAGCCAGGGCCAGTGAGATCACCAAAGCCAGTCTGCATGGGATGGTACCAGGCTACCGTAGTAGTTAATTGACTTCAAAAGTGTCCTTTGTCCACATTCAGGTTGTTTTTAATTGGATTGATTCTTGGTTGTGGAGTTATCCTGACTGGATGTCACCCATCTAATCATGGTGGGCAGCCAGAAGTGCCCCTTTCAGTAATGACCATTTTGGCTCCCCATATTCCCTCACAGAGGACCTGGCCTTTATTGTATACTTCATACTCAGCCTTGGTGGGAGAAGACACATGGGAAAATATATCACACTCAACCCTTTCCCCCCAGGAACTCAATTTCTCACTCCAAATGTTTCATGGGATTTCACCAGAAGGGGAGTCATTGGAAGAACCAACAAATATACACCCCAGAGATCTGGATCCTGCTCTAAAACCCTATGAAAACAGCCACACCAGCTCTGCTGTGGAGGACACTCTCACACATCGTATTACAAAACAAGGAGGGAAGGAAGGGTTGTCTTAACCTACATACGGCGAGCCAAGAGTTTCTCCCTCCCTTCACACAATACAGCTGGTATAGGAATTTCTTCACTGAATTTCTCTGTACTGTGAAATCCCATGGCCGTTGCCTGCTTTTGTGTCAACGAGCTCCTTCTTGGGTTACTCTCCGCTTGCTGTGCTTCCTCACTTCAGCAGGCTCCGTACAACTACAAAATGCTGGCACCAGATGGGTTAAAAAATAAAATGCAATCAGACCTTTATACCTCTACACAGAAACACACATTGTGCATTTTGCCTGCAGGTACAGAAAGCTTAAAAAAAAAAGACTGATAGAAAAGATACCCTAACTTACAGCTTTGAGAGTGCACTCAACCTTCCCTAAAGTTGAGATTTCAAGAAATAAATGGCTCAAATCAGGCTATGGAGACATGTCAGAAATCATGGCTCTTTTAAGGCATGATTGAGTACTCATCTCTATAACAATTGCTGCAGAATGTGACTAATTTTGCAGCTCTCTTTATGCTGATTTATAAGTATTATATGAAAGAAATTGGAGCAAAAATAGGCTTTTAATTCTAGCCTGAACTTGTATAGCAAAGCAATGCACTCAGGATTTCCACAGTGGCTGCTATTTCCTTCTCTTCCTATGCCACTTGGGAAGACCCCAAATGGTAGCACTGCGTTATCTCCCGGGTTCACCCCCTGCCTTTTTGAACAGGTCACTTCTGCAGCTCAGTGGCCATTTACAACCCGTCCAGGTGTACAGGCACCGCCCTCACCTCCTCTGCGTTCTGCCAGCCGCCCGGCACGGGGACCAGCGTCGGCAGGGGCCCCTGCAGCCAGCCAGCCTGCGGGAACAGTGGTTTCCTCATCTGATCAAGCTGGAGAGAGCCAAGGGTTGACTAGTGAACCCGACTGGCATTTGACCATGTTGTTGGGTATCTGAAGCAGCCTCCAACAACTAGAAGCTGCTCTGTGCTGTTCACTTCACCGGTCACTGTTGCTCCAGATTCTTGCTCCTTCCTCCTAAATACTTCCAAGCACTCCAGATGAGATTTGTTCCCATTGTGTCTTGTTCTCTGCCCTGAACTTCATTTTGTAATGGCATTTTCTAATATCCTGACGTTTAAAGTAGACTCTGATCACAGGCTTATCTATCTGTAGTGTTTCATAGTCCTAATTCTGTTGCCTTGACAGCAGCTGCTATATCTAACCCTCGTCCAGTCTGGATCTAATCAGTGAGTTGTATAAAATGGTTGTGTAAAACACAAGCACATTAGACTCCTCCAAAATCACTGACCACCCCACACTAAAAAGAAAATGTAATTTCAGCTTCAAACATACAGCCTTTGCTACAGGACACCTGTACTAGGCCGACTCAAGGGGAAGAGTAGGTTTAAAAAGGAGCAGGGAACAGCGTCCTTGAAAGGTGGGAATGTGTGGAAATGCAACACACCTTTAATGGCAGAATAACCCCAGGAGCTGACCTCTCAGCCAGAAACTGTTGAGTATTACCTTACTGCTCCTGGGTGCTGCATGTTCCCAGGTAGTGGCTGCAGCTAGAGAAGGGGAGCTCCCATACCAAGTGACCATTGCTGTGGCTCCGTGAAGATTTTTAGAAAAATTGCTTCTGTCTTCCCACAGCTCAGCTGCCATTGCTGGTTATCACACTCTCATGAACATACCCTGTCCTGCCAGTCCCTGCTAGCCGTGTGCTGGGATATGTGGTCGGACTGCTGAATAGTTCTTTCAAACAAGGGCAAAGCTAAACAAATGTCATTATTAACCATAAACTGGCATAACAAAGTGATATGAAGCACACATCAATTCAAGACAGCTGAAGTGTTGCTCTTAGAGTAGATAAATGAATTGATGCTTCCTCATTGTGCAGACACAGCCTGAGAGGAGGAACAATTTCTCAGGTGCATCTGTTTAAAAAGCTTCTCTAAGCAGCAATCTTTTGAACAAGGCTGCACCACAGTAACTACCACATAGTGTAGTCATATCGAAATCAGTTTTACAGCAGATAATTTAGGTTCTTGTAGCAGAGAGCTCAGCAAAGGATATAAAACCCACCTATGAAATCAGAGAAGCACTTGGATGATTAGCAATATTGCTAGCACTTCCCAAGCTTATTAATTTAAAGCTGTCTTGGGTATGTCTGTGCTGTAATACAGTCACAGAAGCAATTACAGACCTTGCATCAGCTGTATGCAACTACCCTGATCTTGTGAGGTGCAGATATGTAGCAGTTAAATCCTACATCTCTGTCTTGATAGATTCCAGACAAATCAGGATTATAGTTCCCCTAAACAGTTGTGCAATTTTATGCATGTTCATGCCTCTGCTGAAGACTACAGAATTCTATACAATATTATTAAGTATCAAGTTTTAACTTTCTGTGACATAATAGGGCTTCCAAAATTCATGAGCTGGCTCTGCACTGCTCAGCACTTGCCAACAGGGCACCAATTTAATAAGATTTCCTCCTTGTCCTAGCACTTGACAATATCAGCCCCCAAATTATTTCTAGCTCTGTGGGAAATGCGGTCCCAAAGACTTTTCATCACTTTCGATGCTAAAATGGGGATGCGGCAACTTGTTCCTCTATCCATGGGCCTCTGCCTTAGGAATATGAAGCTCTTTTACCAAATGTAGCTATGAAAACTCACTCTTCTTCTTCCCTTGCTTTCTGAAATTCATCTTCTTCCCCCTGCGTGCTTCTCTGGGTTGAGCTGCAAAGTGCAGCTGTTGCTAGCATGGTCCTTACCTCTTCCTAAGGACTTTTCTGAGATTGCAGTCCTACCATATTCTGTATTTCCAGATTACATGGAGTCTCTGGGGATTGCAGTATTTTCAAGGCTGTCACAGTATTTTTTACGTTAAATACGATAAAAGGTATTCACCGTACAGTCACTTATCAATATTGCAATCTCTTGGTCACCTCCAGCTCTTGTTGCAGACCATCCATGATAATAATACCACAGAAAACAGATTTAGTAGAAGACATACTAAGTCCTCCCCAGACAACTTGTGTCAGCATTAGCAGTTCTTGGTGTCCCAGTTATGCATGTGCTTAAACTCCTTTGTTCACCTCATGCCTCTGTGCTGCAGTTTCCTCTCCATCTGACGGTCTTTCTCTAATGCTCTCAAGACTATACTTTCATCTTTCTTTAATGCAAAGCAGGTCATTACCTTGAAAAGCCTTGTAGGTCACTTGAACATGTTGTGCAACTGACCGCATATGGGTACAGGATGCTGGCAAATTACTGGGGTAGAAAAGCAGTTGTGAGACTATGCTACACAGCCTGAAGCAAAAGGTTTAGCAACATGGCACTATTTACAAATGAAAGAGCTATTTTCGCCTGGAGATAATGTCCCTTCTGCTTCTACCCTGGAGATAGTTCACATTACTTAGCCATCATTTGTTTTGTTTGGGGGATTTATATTCCATACTCCTGGGATCATGAGGATTTGGATACTTGAACACTGCTCTGCACAAAGCACTATTCACAGAAGTTCTGATGCACAAACCCACACAGTTCATGAGCACATTGTGCAGTTATTTACCCTGTACATGGATTCAGACAGAAAACAGGCTTTTGAACAGGAAGGCTGGAGCTATTGGCTATTTTTCTCTTAGCAGAAGAGGGTCAGATAGCCAACTGCCAGGTGACCGATCTCTTTTAAAGAGCATTTGTGTGTATCAGACGTGGAGAATGCTATTGCAAGTGTCTTGTTATCCTTGTCTGGTCATGGAAAACACAGCTGGAGCAAGTCCTGGCAAGAACGCAGAACTCCACTGCTTGGAAAGGAAATGTAAAACTGCAGTCGGTGGGTTTGAATAAGCAACACAGACCTACAGAGCTCCCACAATTGCTGCTTCAGTTTCACATTGGAAATTACTTGTAGGGCAGAAGCACAGAGGAGCACAAGTCAAGGACTAGACCCTATCATCAGAAGGTTTGCGGAAGTAGCAATTAAGAACAGAAGCGGTCACTACTAAGGTACCACCTTTGTGAAAAGTAAAGATCACAGTGAAAACAAGGGGATGTTGATTCACACATGTGCACAGCAATAACATTTACAGTGAAAGGTCAGTTTTTAAACAGATCTAAGAGAGGCATGTGGATTCCTTTGTTAAAAACAACCAAATCAAAACTACCTTTTTACAAAACCTATCCTTGAAAATATATGTACACCTACTTGTTACAATGGGTTTGGTTTTTTCCACATTGTGAGTCATATACAAGCTATTCTATCTCCTTGGTATGTGATTTCCTACTTCAACCCATTTTCAAAATTAACTAACATAACAAGCTCCAGGATAAGTGCTGGAACACAAGGTTTTCTTTTTGCAGCTGAAGACTAATACATAATAATGCATACAGAATCTGCACCAGCTCACACTGCAGAGCCCTGGAAAACAGGATCTTCCAAACAGAAATGCTAGCATAGCGCAGCTCTCAATATCTTATAACTTGCATTGTGAATCTAAGTGGGAAATCCCCTATGGCTCTCTGAAAGAATATATATAATGAATTCAACGCATTATTTATGTAAAAATCTCTCCTGTTGAATATTCTGCTCTTAGAAGACATGGCTTTCAAAATTAGATTTGCCAATAAAACTCCTTTCCTTCATTGGTAATCAGCAGAGTATCCCAGTCATTCCCTTCAATTTATTCATGACAATGGTGGAGAAGGAGAGGTCTACTATGGAGTAATCTCTGCTCCACAGGATCAGTTAGGGAAATCCAAATTCAAGGGAAAGAAAGAAAAAGGGATTGTGCCATGTGCACATAAATTAGAGATGCGATAAATACTACTTACACTTGAGAATTTGCTAAACAGAATAATCATTGTTTGAAAGTTAAAGAAAGGCTGGTAGCAATGAACAGGCAGGCTTGGGGCATCTTTGAGCATCACTAAATTACCAGCAGTGCTAAAGCATGGTTTTCATGTAATCTTTCTCACCTAGAATCCCCTCTGATGATATCAAACTGGATACCATCACACTGGCAGACACTCATACAGTGACCTCTCTTCCTTCTCCAGAAGGGCTGATATTAGCCTGGTTACAGAGAGAAAATATTATGGAGTCCACTGACATTTTTATCTTTTGAGATGTCAGCTAGGGGACATGCCACTAGAAGAAACTTCTAGATTCATTTAGTAGAAGTAGCCAGGAATTATTTGGTACAGTAGTAACTACCATTACAGAGCTTTCCTGTCTTGTTATTGGTCTTGGGACCAGTACTGTTTAATAACTTCATCAGTGACATAGATAGTGGAATCGAGTGCATCCTTAGCAAGTTTGCAGATGACACCAAGCTGAGCAGTGCGGTTGACACACCTGAGGGACGGGATGCCATCCAGAAGGACCTGGACAAGCTCGAGAATTGGGCCCACGTGAACCTCAGAAGGTTCAACAAGGCCAAGTGCAAGGTCCTGCACCTGGGTCGGGGCAACCCCCAGTATCAATACAGGCTGGGGGATGAAGGGATTGAGAGCAGCCCTGCAGAGAAGGACTTGGGGGTACTGGTGGGTGAAAAGCTGGACATGAGCCAGCAATGTGCGCTTGCAGCCCAGAAAGCCAACCATGTCCTGGGCTGCATCAAAAGAAGCGTGGCCAGCAGGTCGAGGGAGGTGATTCTGCCCCTCTACTCTGCTCTGGTGAGACCCCACCTGGAGTCCTGCGTCCAGCTCTGGAGCCCTCAGCACAGGAAAGACATGGACCTGTTGGAGCAGGTCCAGAGGAGGGCCACAAAAATGATCAGAGGGATGGAACACCTCTCCTATGAGGAAAGGCTGAGAGAGCTGGGGTTGTTCAGCCTGGAGAAGAGAAGGCTCCGGCGAGACCTCATTGCAGCCTTTCAATACTTAAAGGGGGCTTAGAAGAAAGATGGGTTCAGACTTTTTAGCAGGGCCTGTAGCGATAGGACAAGGGGTAATGGTTTGAAACTAAAAGAGGGTAGATTCAGCCTAGATATAAGGATGACATTTTTTACAATGAGGGTGGTGAAACACTGGAACTGGTTTCCCAGAGAAGTGGTAGATGCCCCATCCCTGGAAACATTCAAGGTCAGGTTGGACGGGGCTCTGAGCAACCTGATGTAGTTGCAGATGTCCCTGCTCATTGCAGGGGGGTTGGACTCGATGACCTTTAAAGGTCCCTTCCCACCCAAATGGTTCTACGATTCTATGATTCTATGGTTATGAATCTGTTTCTCTGCAGTCAAAGGTATGGCGGCAGCTGCTTCAGCTACCTTCAGGTACTTCAGGTGCTTCAAAATCAGCTGAGCTGTGGTTGCACGGAGATCAGCTTTGGTGCCAGAATCATCCCTATGCAAGTTTTGCTGTCAAGGCTACCTCAGCTTCCACTTAGAATAAATAGTCTGCTTACAGAAGCTCCTTTTAACAATTCAGTAATGAACTTTAAGTGCAGAACTAATTCCATATGTCTTCTGGAAGGCACTGTATCATGCATCGAGACTCTGCTGAATTCAGAAGGACCTGAGCACATGCTTATGTGTCTCCTGTGCTGTGGCCAGCCCTCCCATTTCTGATTGCATCAAGTCCACAGAACGTGGCTCAGAACTGTTAGCAGTGTGAAACCTGCACAGGCAGAGTATGGCACGGCAAAGACAGCAAGCCCAGCTGGTTTCACCTGAGGAAATCTCCCTGGTGAGATACTGCCATGAGATTAGAGCTGCAGGACTGTTGTCTCCATGAAAGGGTGGCTCAGCAGGGCTAAATCTTTTCTAAGATGGCGAGTGCAGTATGTTTCAGCACTCACACTTCCAAATATAGGCAGTACAGAAGAAGGATTTAAAATCATCAGCATTTCTGGTGCACTCGTTTGCTCATGCAACTCATTTAATTAACATTCATATTTTAGACTGCAGGTTTACTGAAACTTTACAAAAATTTTATTTTTTTTCCCCAGGTAGCAAATAATTAGTGACTGAAGCCTACCTGTTACATGCTTTATGATGTTTTTCCAATATGTGTCTCTGTACTAATATTGCAGTGTTTCCTTATTACAGATTGCTTTTCTCTGTTGCCAAGTTCCCTGTGAAAGGCACATGAATCAGCCACAGCAGTTCAAAGATATATTTTAAAATTTCCAAAGCAGGTGTAGCAGTTTATCAGGATAATCTATCGTCTAGTGGTGTTTTGCGAAGGCATGGGGGTTTTTAAAAGCAAATGCAGCCAGAGAGGTCTCATACCATTTATTTATTTAGATGGCACTGCAAGTTTTGTCAAAGTTACAACTGAGGGCAAAGGGGCAAAACATAGGGCAAAACATGGGGGCAAAACATAGGGCAAAGTGACCCTCCAGGACTGTTGGTACTGCAAAAAATAATCATGGTCTTTACAGAGTATAGAGCAGTTAGACAGCAAGTTATTCATCTGTTAATTTGATTCAAATTAGTAGATCTGACTATTAACCATACTCTGACTGGATGAAAGTCATGCATAAAAACCTATGACCCCAAAGGAGTAAGATGAAGACACTTGTTTGTCTTCCGCAAAAGAAGGCAAAATGTTCTGTACCATGAGATATGCATTAGTCTAAGCATCACTCAGGTAACCAGCACTGGGTGCACACACGGGACTTACTCATTCCCTGTCTCAGCAATTATTTCTGAGCAAGCTGTTGATTTAATACTACATAAAGAAGGCAAGACTAATATTCAGTAACTGTGATGCAAATTAGCTGCATCTTTCTGAACGTCTAATGATCACAGAATCTCTCTTGTTTTATTGAAGCAATTGTCAATATCCTGGCTGCATTACAAAGTTGGATTTTCAGTCCATTTGCTTGTGTCAGCTGGATCAGCTCACAGGAGCCAACAGAGATGATCCATTCAAATCATCGTGTTAGGGTACTTCCTTGACAGTGTTTTTCAGAATGCGCATTTTGCACAATAACTTTGTACATTGAACAAAACTGTCAATAGCAGTAATACATGAAGGCTCCTTTACTTGTTTCCAATACTTTCTTTTAATCTGTATTTGCTAAAGTCCAGGTGCTTGCTGGCATGCAAGCATGCAAAGATACAAAAGACACTGGTGCCATCCGCAGCAACAATCCACAGGCAGCAACAAGATAATGCAAACTGAGACATCATGACTACAAGTTCAAAATATTTCACCTATTTGTACGAGTGAAAGAGTCACTGAGCACAGCAATGCACACAGACCTAGCATTTTCTCAAGATCCCATCACTCTGAGCTGTGTCATTCTCTGTGCTGCTCAGCCCACGGCCTGTGAACAGCTACCCTCCTGCAGCAGGTCAGGGGATACACAGCTGCGTGTTTTGGTTAGAAAAAAGCCCAAAACATACACATTCCCATTCAGTTAGCTGGTTTTCAACAGAGTCTTCTAGTAAACATGGTGAAGAACCGATTCCTGAATTCTGTCAGTACCTCACCAAGATGTTTGCAATTAAAATAGTGAAATCATTATGGTTTTGTAACTAGTATCCTTTCATTTACCTTTCTTTACAGTTACATATCTGTTACCTCTTTCTCATCTACCAAATGCAACACAAGATAGTCTATCAGGGCTGGGGGATTTCCACAGAAAATATTTCCTTCTTGCAGAGCAAGGCAAGGGCAGACATTCAGCTCTTTCACTGGTGCATAGAAATCACCCTGCCAGTCCTGCATTTTGTTTGCAATATGCCGTGTTGTTCAGGAAGGTAGGATGTGGGTAGGACGTATGCAGGGGAAAGAGGACAAACAACATTTGAGGCATAAAAAGGTGGAGGGGCTTGTAGCAGGGGGGACATATGAATTTCCTTTTTTAGAATAAATTAGGATCTTACCCACATCTTATCTAGCCTTAGAATTTGCACAGTTCAGGCATACAGCAGCCTGGTCAGTCAAGTTCTTCGGGCAGATGTGTCGCCTGTCAGGAATGGAGTGCTACAGCAGAGATGTCTTTGTTGTGGAGCAGGAAGGTACCATGTGAGCCACAAAAGGCATCGATGCTGATATGGAATACCCCTCTGGATAAACAGGGAATAAATCGCAGGCAGAAGCAGAAACACATGTCAGTCTGAGACAGCTCATCTGGTCACTGGCACTGCTTTCCGCACTAACATCAATGGCGGAAGCTTGTTAGATGTTCTGCTCGTGAAGCGGGAGGTGGCATTTTGCTCTGAGGGCAACTTCAAAAGGAGCAAAAATGTTGGTCTTTTTTTTTTTCTTTCAGTAAAAGAAACTGGTTAGAACAGAAAAAAGGCTGAGTTTTCCACTGGAGAAAGAACACTGACAACCAAGTGATGCTTACAAAACAAAGAATCCTGTTGCAAAACTATGTTTCTCTGCATTTTGCAAAACGTGACTGTGTGTCTGGCTCTGAGAGCAGGAGCAAGGGCACAGGCTGGTCTGTTCAAACAGAATGGGGTGGGCAGTGGTAGAGAGAGCAGGGGGATTCCTTCTGAAATGAACTCCACAGCCTGCCTGCAACTCAGCACTAGCTCGTTCTGGGGCTCATTTTACTTCAATGCATAAAAACATTTATTGGATGTCACCTAACAGACATATACCTCATTTAAGACAAACAAACAAACAAACAAATTCTTCTTTCAATATCCCACTGTTCTGACCCTTGGCAATCTCTAAGACAGTCTTAGTCAAGCTGTGGTCCATGGACCAGCACAGGCCTACAAGGCATCATAAGATTCAGCATTTTTTTAAGAAAAACAAAAACCTAACACTACATACACATATTCCCATGCAGCAGGCATGTGACTGGGCCTTCTGGCAGGTATAGTCAATGCCCAGCTCTCTCCTGGAATTTGAAGAATTCATTGGGGTTCACTCACCACTGAATATTCAAAAGTAGCCTCCAACTTTACACCAAAACCTGAAATTGATGGACAAAGATATTTTCAAAGTTAATCATCTATCAAGAAAAAAAAATAATATTGAAGACAACTAAAAGTACATTTACACTTTGTGCAAGAAAGGTGAAATTACAGAGACCTTTACAAAAGCTAACAATCTTGTTGGCTCATCACTTTTGACTGGAAAACAGCATGGTACCAACATTGTGGCAAAGGAATGTTACAGATTAGTTCCATCCATTTTAGTTCCATACAAGTCCTCATGTTCTGGTCACTTTCATAGTGTCTGAGAAGCCTCAGACAGGTTGCATTAGGCAATAATGCCTCTCACATTTGTTCTCTCACACTCCCTCCAGAGCCACTTAGCCTTTTTTGCAAACCACAGAAGAATAGATAGCATCTTATTCAAAATAAATACAAATAAGTTCTCAAATCTTTTTATAGCCAAATAACGAAGATGGTAAACCAACCATTTTGCTTAGTTACAATATATGCTTCTTGTAGCTTTTATTTGCAAGGATAAATCTAAAATTATCGTCAGTCACATTATTAATAAAAAAATTCCCTTTGGTGTCTTTATCTCAGATTCTGGGGAAAATATAAAACTGTGATTCTGTTTATTTTAGCATATTATGGTTTGGGTAAAGATAAATATCTGTAATATAAGCATATTTGCCAATGTCATGACAGTAGGTAAAGAAGTGTTTCATATTAAAGATTTACCTTTCATCTGACAGTCACAGTTTCAGTGGTGCTGATCTCTTTATTCTCTTTTCTCTTTTTTGGTGAAATTCCATTTCTTAAAATAACAGCCTTCTTTTTGAGATGACTGTTACCATTACCCTGGTAATCTCACTTTGAGATTTCACACTATTCATTTGAACACCAATTCCAATCTGCCTTTTGATATTCTTTTCTTCCTCTGCTCAGACAGGCTTCTGATTGCCCTGGCTCATCACTGAGGGGGCTAACGCTGAAGACAAAACCAGCTGACATCCCACAATGTCCTTCGCAAACCATACGCTCCTCTCTAGCAACAGCTACTGTCAAGGAGGTTAGGAAGCGGTCACAACATCTCACTGTTAACATCTTCCAGCCATTATCCGCATACTATTTTTAATCTGTACTTTGCGTCAAAACATAGTACTTTTGACATAGAAAGGGAAGCTGTAAATCTTTTCGGATCTCAGGCCCCTGTGCATGAGTATTGTTTGGAAACAGAAGAGAACGCCTTTTTGCTTCCCTATTTGTAGCTGGTGGTTGGTGCCTTTATAGTGCAAAATGTTCTTCTCTGAGCATGATTTACTTTTTCTATTTTAACAGCTGATTATATGTTTCATAGCTGTGCCTTTGATTTCATGGTTTCTTTGTGATTTGGCTTAATAAGAGGTACTTTAGTTTCACAATCAACCTTCAATGAACCTATAGGAGTGCTACTCAAAAATGTATTTTCTATTTTATTCTTGTCTATTGTCAAAAACTTTGTTGATAACAACATATGTTCAGGAGCTCCTTTGTAGTTTTTAAGGAAATGTTGTTTGCATTATAAAAGTGCTACATACTGGGAACATGATATGCTTGCTGTTCACTCCTTAAACCATACAGGAAAGAGGCAGAAAGTAGTCTAGCGCATATTTAAGCAATATCAGCTTCCTTGTGCCATGCTTTTGTCCCAGTTAGGATTCAGTCTCAGCAGGGGCTTATATACAATGAGATGATGCAGTTTACACAAAAAGCTTCCATACTAGCAATGCCATGTAAGGTGAACAGCTCTCTTCACCGTTTTCTGTCTTGCTGTGACTCCCTCTGCCTTTAAAACTCCTTCAGAGACTTTCAACAGCGCGTGAAAGGTCACTCACAATAAAAACAAGCACTAAATATATCTCCATTGCCACATTTCTTGATCTCTTTACTAAGCCGAAGTAACAAAGCAGCATGGTGAGAACTCATTTTAGGTTGTGGCTCTTGCCATGTACCTGGGAGCAGTGAGCCATCCTGATGCCACACAGTGGAGCAGTGAGCCATCCTGATGCTGCACAGTGGAGCAATGAGCCATCCTGATGCCACACAGTGGAGCAGTGAGCCATCCTGATGCCGCACAGTGGAGCAATGAGCCATCCTGATGCCACACAGTGGAGCAGTGAGCCATCCTGATGCCGCACAGTGGAGCAATGAGCCATCCTGATGCCACACAGTGGAGCAGTGAGCCATCCTGATGCCACACAGTGGAGCAGTGAGCCATCCTGATGCCACACAGTGGAGTGGGCTGCCACGGGCACAGCTGCTCACTGCAGCAGCAAGTTCTCACGCTTCGTGCTTGAAGACGTCATGGACATGCAGTAGCAATCAGCAGATGTACAGGCATGCTTCTATAGCTCTTTTCATCTTTCAAGTACTTTTAAACATTTATGACACCTCAGCATACTATTCTGGGGTATCCTTGTCTAAGTCAACTGGCATGAAAAAGGAGAACTGTCAGGCATCAGAACAGAAGGAAAAAACTATTACAGAGCACTTTGGTAATAAACTTGGTTGCAATGTAGGCTGTTCATGGGTTTAGAATTTGCTTGCCTATTTTACCTTACGTAAGATGTTTGAAACTCCTTTCTTCCCCTTTCATGATGCTGCATTTTCATTGTTTTGGTAGGGCATTAGAACACTACTTCTTGTCCATAATACAGGGCTCAGGTTTGCAAGCCTTCCCTGCCATGGGAGTCCATTCCAGGTGCAGAGGGTCTCACTTCCCTCGTGCTTATGTGCAGCAGTGGCCCACAGAGCTAACTAGCACAGCATGTGGCACGAGCTGTGCAAAGGCAGTCAGTCAGGAGCCAAAGAGCTATTTCGCTCTTAGCATCTCCACTGAGACAGTTCCACATCACTCCCTACACAGATCTTTGTTTTGCAGTGTACCCTAACCCTATCCAGCAAAGGAATATAAAGACAAAACAGCCACAACCACAAAACCAACAGAAAGAAAAATAAAACAGGATATACACAGAAAAATAGAGGATGCCTATATCCCTTACAGGTGGAACCCAAGGAAATGGTTTTTCACTGCTTCCTCCCAATTATAGGCTTTCAACTTAGAACCCATTTTTGTGAATTTATCATTCACAGTTGCTATGGAAAATCCTTGATGCTCCTCCAGGATAGGTAGCAGATGAAAGTGAGAGTGTCACAACTCAAGTCATTTGATTGGAAGCTCACTGGGGCAGTGCTTTTCCTCCCTGCCTACCTGAAGAGTATCAGTAATGCTTATGGACACTGTGCAAATATTAACAAATCAGTTGAGGATTTCTGAGCTGGCTGGAAAATGAAGAACAATGCAAATAAGCAGCAGGGGAGGTGGAAAATGCATGCAAATCAATCTATATTTTCTGGTCCATAGGTCCCAAGCCTCATTACCTTTGAAACTTTTGCTTGCGCTTAAGCAGCACTCTAGCTTCTTTCTCAAACATGGAAGCAGGGTCTGCCATCCACAATTTAATGAGCCTCAAGGAGATCAAAAGAACCAAGTGAGAGAGATTCCAATTGTCATCTTAAATAAATTACTTCTGTATTTGTTTATTTATAATTCTTTATTTTCTTTTCCTTATAATTATTTTTCTTCCTGTTTTATAGATATATTTTTGATGGATGTCTAGGAAAGGACAGCATTGCTGCTTATCTGAGAGATGGGGAAAAGCACTAATGTGCCTTTTATGATCAAAGTAGTATAAAGTAATGTTTATCATATATTGCTTTTCATCTTCAATATGCTCTGCAAACATGCATGTATTAAACCTTAAAACATTCTCATGAGGTATATAAGATAAGGTCATCTTCATTTTCTATGTGGAAAAAACTGTCAGAGAGAATTTTACTTCTCTGTGCATGAGAAGACTACATCGAAGATCAAAATTAGCAACAGTTTGTCTGAGTGGGGAAGAGAAGTACAGGCAAGCTAAATGATCAGGGCAATGAGAGGCTTATTCGTATTATTCCCTGTCAGTGAAAATTGTAATTATAAAATCTGGGGTGCTAGAGGGGGGATTTTTTTCCTCAGAGGAGGAGAGGTTGAACTGAATATACATTGAAAGAACTATTAAAAGGAGTGTACATTTGGCAAAGGAAAAATTCAGAGAATATTCCTATCATGTGACAAAGAACAAAACTTGAGCAGGTAGTCTTAGCACAGTTTCCTTGCATGCATTATGAAGCAGTCATTACCAGTAGGCACAAATGCTACTTTTTATTCTGCAGAGCTTCTGTTCCTTCAGTAGAAGGAATGGTTATTCAGTATTCACTTTGTTATTTCCTTCTCCAGCGTACACTTCCATCCTGCCTTTGGTGCCAAATATTCAACTGAAGAAATACAAATATCTTCAGGGGTTTTCCCAGGAGGTCCTCAGCACTGCCAGTTTAAGGCAGCTGTGCCTTACAGAGCTACGCCTAGGGCCATGGGTCATAGCCTAGCATCAGTAGATCCAGCACAGACCCCTGTCACTTGAGACACTTTGCAGATGCTAGAGGCAGAGGCAGCCACGTACTCTGCGGCTGTATCCATGCTGTGGTGCAGAACAACCCTTAGTTCTACTCTCTAGGTGTGCACAATTACACCCTGACTCTTCATCCTTCCTTTCTGAAGAAAGACCAGACACTGGGGCAGGGAAGGGAGCACAGTTTGCTTTAAGACATTGCTGGAAGACCTCTGATCCCCCCCTCAGAATCAGCTCAGCCACTCTACTCAAAACCTTCTTCCTCTCTGTGCACTCCCATGCCCCCAAAGGAAAAGACAACTTAGTCTGAGATAGAAACCACACTTAGAAAAGAACATGGTCCACATGATGCTTGCTCTACAAATTAAAGGAGGGTTGGACAAAGCTGAGGTTGAAGCTACATTGCCAGCCTCCGTTCTAACACTGGTATACAGGCTGAATATGCATGTACAAAAATATTCTAAAAGCAAATACAGTTGGGGCAGCTTTTACTTTGTCTATGAGATGATGAGCAGAGTTCCACTGAGTGCAACCTCACCAAATACACACGGCAGGAAAACCACGTGTGAAACGCCACCATTATTTTAATCCTGAGACCAAAGTAGCCCCTATCAAATGCAAATGTATAATTTAACAGCTTCTACAGACCAAGATTATTTCACTGACGTTGTACATAAGATAAGCTATTTCCATTAAAATTAGAAAGCTGAGTGTTTATGTGTACTACTTGGAAGCTAGAGGTATTTCCCAAAACAAATGCAAATCTTGCTAAAAGCTAAAATGACTTCACACTTTAGTCACTGCAAAAAGCCATGGTTATAAACCAGGTGTATCTATGAAATATGCATGGTGTTACCGCTTTCATGTATGTCCTATGAGACCAGTACTGATCATCCCTGGCATTTAGTGACACCTAGTGGTATTTTCTTGAGTACGAAAAGCCCATTCAGTCTTAATTTATCAAATGTTAGACACCTGTGTTACAGGAACAGCTCCTCTGAATGCTCTGTGGCAGCTTTCCTCCCTACCTTCCTCCTACTTTCTGAATCCCACGGGAAGCTGAGAGAGTCCACAAGGACTACCAGTAAGAATTACACAGTTTATAAATGAAAGAATAGTTTCATAAAATATGGGAATGGGAGAAAAATGGTTGTTCCATCCATAGATCAGTCACCCCCAGACACCTAGGAGACGACTTCAGCATCCTCGGAAATCACTGTGCAGAGAAACGCAGTGCATTCCTCTGAGGGCTGGTCTGGGACCCAAGTGGTGCTGGACTTGGGATGTAAAACTGTGGTCAATCATTACACATCTTTAGGAATATGCAACAGGCTGCGTCACGGGGTTACGGTGGTTCTCAGGAAGTTTTTTAACAGTCTTCTGGTATTTTTCACTTGTACTAGTCTTTTCTATGATCCTTGCCACACATAATGTCCTGTTTCTGACATCCAGTTAATGTTTAATTCATGCTAAAAATACATCTTCCCTGCCTAAATTAAGGTCCTTTTCCAGCAGGTGTCACTGTGAGGTAATAAACACGAAATCCAAGCCCCTCACCGGGGTGTGGGGAGCTGGGTGGGATGCAGGACACCCCTAGCCTGGCCGGGCGAAGGGCCCGTGGCTCTGCACCCTCGGGGTGAGGAACCCTGGCTGGTTCCTCACCCTGACACACACGGCAGGCTGCCAAAAAAGTGTCTGGGAAGAGGCAGCCATCAGCCTCGTCCAGCGCCTGGTGGAGGAGGTTTGTACGGTTTGCCTTGTCTGGGCCCTGTCCTCACCCTCCAGCAGCACCATGAGCTGCGCGGCATGGGTGGAGGGGGCCACTCAAAATTCATCAGCAATGGAGCACCTACTTTTGAGTGTGAAACACCTAAAGTCCTATGCAGGATGAATTCTTGAGGGCTTCGGTAGAAGCGCCTACATCTTCAAGCTTGGGCTTCTGCAGTGTCATGATGTCCTTAATTTGACAACTGTAGGACTGATGTTCCGAAGCAATAAGCCATTCGAGGCTGTGACTGTATAGCTCTCTACCTAAGGACTGTGTGCCTGGGGTCAGGAAGCCAGGTTTGAAAATGTCAGCATAATTTAATGTTTTGTTGCGGCCAAATTGAAAAGTTCCATTGGCTGCAGAACTCCAGCTCAGATTTGATAGCTTTATCAATCTCTGTGGTGGTTTTATGTTTTTGCTGTAATAACAATTCAATATCTATGTGTCTGCGAACTTCGGTCATAATAGCCTTTATGAGCAATTCAATTATGTAAATTATGACGTTATTGTTATACAATATACAAGTAGACCTATATATAGGAATGGATGAGGAAATTTTGACAGCACTTTTTCTCTGAAAAACGTTCACACATAAGAACATTTTGTGGAACTATACCGGCTTTGCCTAACCTTCCTTTAGAAGGGAGTGAAGGAGGACAGGAGCACAAAAACTAAGAGTATCCAAAAGCTGATGAGGAGGGCACTCTGCTGGGCTCTGTGTGACCTGCTCTCTACTCCAAACCACACTTGACTCCGGCTCTTGGCTGTCGCTTTTCAGAGTGCCAGGACCATAAACCTCTTCTGGACTGGAGTATTCTCTCATTTTACGTTTTTCACAAGAACTTTCAATTGCTCTTTGTTTTGTACTGGTTATAAAAAAAACCAGGAACATTACTGTAAATATAAATAATTTCCCATTCATCTCTACTTAAAGAGCAAATATGTTTTTATTTAAGGAAGTATGTGTTAGAAAAGTCTAGGAGTTAATTTTATTCTATTTCAAGAAATGATTTTCTAGTAGATGTTATGGAAAGAGAAGCTTAATGTAATTTTTTCTATCAAAAAAGAACTACTGTCAAGCAGCTCTTGAACCTACACATTCTGTCCAGACCTACAGCATTGTGTGGACATAAGGGTTACACAAACAAGACTTTTGCAGATAAAATAATTTCAGATCAGCACAAGGTGTTTAAACTATTATCTGACAATTCAAAACACTGTTGGTTCCTATAACTGCGGCTGTGAATTATGGCCCGTTACATGCAATGGAGATCAAGTGCCTTTATTTACTAGCAGCAGCTGAAATCACACAACTTCATTGTGCAGTACTCTCTGAAAAGGTGTTGTCAAACAAGAGATTTCTGGGGTTTGTCAGTAACTTAGAAATGGCTCAGTAAATTTTGCCCTTTTGTAATGGGTTAATAACAAATAGGAAGACTTTCTTGGTATGATTTGCACATTTGAAGCTGCAGTGAATTTCAGCTCTTGCACCCTGTACCTCTACTTTCACAAAGACAATGATGGCTCCATCAAACTCCCTAGAGCCTCTAAAGAGATATTTCAACACGAGCATCAGAATTTCCTTCAACTTTAAGTTTTGCTCTTTAAAGCATGGAAGATGACGTGAGAGAATATATTTCTGAGTCTGACTTTTGTCTTTCGATCTCTGAAGATAAACTTCCTTGAGGTGAGCAGATGTACAGGATGCACATTAATTGCTTCTGGCCTGCACTATAATTTTCACTTTTAAAATTACTTTTAATGAAAAAACCCTCTCCTTTAAATAATTTGTAAGAAAGTAATGTAAAGAAATGTGACCTTTCTTGGATTTTTCCCTCTATTAACTGCTTCTTTTCGTGTGCTAAGCTTATCCAGTACCATGAGTGAGAACTTGATGTACAAAGATGTACAAAGCCTACACAACACTACTCAGAAACTTATCAAAGTTTCAGATCTGTGATGTGTGTGTTATTTTTTTCTTACTCTTCATGATTCAGAAACTCAGTTAAGAAAAAAAGGCATTACTGGATTTGTGTCACCATGAGGCACTGCCAAGTTTAAGCAGTCTTCACAGAACTCACAGCCAGGTTTTCTATGGAAAAAATTAGTGAAGGGGAAGATAGAGGGACAAGATCTTCTACTTTCCACCCAGGGGGGATCACTGCAGAAGGCTGACAGCCACATGATTACTTGACCTGTCAGCAACAGCCCCAGCTCCACAACTAGCCCATGTGTAGTGCTCGGAGAATGGCTTTTTAGACCCAGCTGACAATTCTCTGTCCCGTTCACTGTGGCTCACACAGGACTATGGGCATTGCTTAAGTCATATTTAGTTTTAATGCAAATTATTTCCTAGCCAGTGGAAAATTCTAGGTACTTTGGTAACCGCAGACTGGAAGGGACTGAGGAAAACAGTGAACAGAGAGCAATCAAGAGCCAGTATGAAATATTGGGCATAAGTTAGATTTTGCATTTCACTACCTATCCATGCTTACTGATTAAGAGATATCTTTAAAGATCATTACACCTAGTAAAAATTACTGAATTGTGAATGCCCTTTGTGCTATGCATTTGTGATGCCACTTGTAATGTAGTAGAATAAAATTAAGGGAATCCAGACCATCTTCATTGAGCTGTGCAACAGAATGATTGCATCAAAGGATGCTTCAAGTTTTTTGTCATACAGAGAGTCTGTTGTGTTTAGAGATAATATTGCTAACCTCTGAGCTGCCATTAAATGTGGAACTAGAGGGCCATTGCCACAATTACTTCAAAGGCAAGGGATTAAACATAGCGGTGTCTTACAAGACAGTATTCCTCTCTAAAGAATACTAGAAAGGAAGAAAGAAAAGTGATTTGTAGTATTTCTTTATAATTCTGCCTCCAAATTATTCCAAAAGGGAAAACAAACTAGACATTCAGATGCTTTCTCCCAAATAGCTCTCACAGATGCACAGTTCTGGAATAACTTTCCGTAAGGAGTAATGGGAATCAGAAACAACAAATTTTAAGTTTTAAGCCTGATGAATTTACAAACAGGCTGACTGCAAATGCCTTCAACAGGACTGGAACTAGTGACTCAGAAGCTCCCTTCTTCCATTTAAGAGCCTGAGGCAGAAGGGATAAATGAAATAAAAATTGTTCTCCGTTTGTTGCAGTGTTGTTCCTTCCTGTAAGAGAGAGCTTTTTCACTTTGTTTCACTTCTAGAAAGATTAGTTTATTGCTAAGCATGGAATTAGTCCTCCAGCTTCTTTTACTACTGAAGTGATGCTCACAGCAAGTTGGGTCAAACAAGCCAGGCCACAGCTTCTCTCTTTTAGAAGCAAAGCAAGGTAACTTTCATAAACCATCACTAGCTTTCCACCATTCAGAGTCAATGTGTCTCCTTCCCGTGGCTGCATAAGCTCCTGTGTTAGGTGGGGCAGGACACCACAAGGCTATTTACATGATCCAATGCTAACTGATGGCCAGCGATTGCTTTTCCCAGCTATCAGCCACACTCCCTTGTTTGTCCAGGCCCTGCTTTTCTGAAAAACATGGTGGTATATAGAGATATCAGATTGCATGCACATCCTCTTATAACCACACAGCCAAAGTAAACCTCTCAGACAAATGTATCTCGAGTATGATTGTCCCTTGTCCTGAAGCACTGCAAAGTGTATTATCCCAGCGTGGCAGCACTTGCTTTGCCTGTGTATATAGCCATACATGACAGAGAATTGAATCCTTTAATACCTGCATCGTTTTACAGGGAAAATATATCTCTTTTCTGTGTGCTTAGACTTCGTGTTTTATATCCATCTACCTCTAAGCATTCAGAAAGAACAGAAAGATCAAGTAAGAGACCCACAGGCAGTTCAGCTCACTGCTCACTCTAGATCTTACTTTGCCAGTAGTCCAGGTCTGGGAGTTGCAAACTACGATTAAGCATTTTCTCTTGAATGCAGTTCCATGTCACCTTGCAGCAACCCCTTCTGCAACCTGGAAGGCCTATCCTTCACATAGTTCTCATATCCTTCTCAGCTGAGCACTGGAGTCTACATATTGACCAGATACTGTTTTTTTGCCAAGAACCACCACCTGAGGAGGAAACTGAGCGCTAAACCATTGTTGTCAATTTGTTACGTAAATGAGAAAAAGCCACAAAGGTTAGATCCAAACTTCCTCAATTTCAGGGTTGCTTATACCCTCTTCACTTCAGTTTTACTCTTTGGCATGTCATTTCACTCTTAATATGATTCCTGTTTTCCTGTCATGCTCCCTCTATGGCCTTCCCCTCTCTTTATGAAATAAGGAGCTTGCAATCATGGTAATTATGCAGACTTTCACTGTCTTATGCAGCCACTTTCGTCTCATGTCCCCTATCATATTGCTTTAAGGTTCTTGCTAAGAACTCATTAAGTAAACCCATCACCATTTGACAGATCTAAAGTCATATTTTTTGCCTCAGAAAACAGAAGAAAATCCTACGAAAATTTTTGAAGTAAACTTTTCTAACTGGAGAGAGCTAAGTAGGCTTTGCATTCTTCAAAATGGGAGAGAGAAATTTGCAGAGGGCAGTTTGGCATTACTGTATTTTAAGGAATCATCGGTAGTGTTGCTTGAAATGTTTCATTTTTATCAAAGATACCCCTTGAGATTTTTATCATTATGTTTCTTATTTTTTTAATCACAAAGTATTTTATACATTGGTTAAACAGCAGGGCCATGCCTGCACTGCTTTGTTAGGGTTCCTTCTGCAACTCCACCACAGCGGTGCATTGTGCTGCTCCATGCTCTCGACTTGCAAGTGGAGGATGCTCACGCTGCAAAATGTCCCATGCCCATGCAAGCTCTCTCTCCTCCCCAGGTCCTTGCCACACACTTGCAGACAAGCTCAAATTATGACCTCTCGGTGCCATTCCACTCTCCAGCATCCAAATGCCTCTTTGTGATGGGATGTCATAAAATTTTTAGAATTAAAAAACCTGCCAGTTCAGACCCAGGCTGTCACACTCCTTGGCTGACCACTGAACCACACTTCAGAAATGAAAGCATGACCCTTTGTGGTCAGCAGCAGCAAAGTGGTCACTTCACCCTGACAGCAACGCTAGCCAAAGGGAGATAACGTAGGGGCAACAGCAGCAACAGCCTAAGAAAGTGTTTTTCTTCAGTACTATTTCCTTAGCAGCAAAATATCAGAGAATCAGACTGTGCAGAGACAGGATAATGAGACAACTGGGAAAATGGAGTATTTTTTATGTAATAATAGACTAAAAAAGAATGACTTGTTTAAACCTAGCAAAACACAGGGTGATATGGGGGATGAAAGAAAATATTTAAAGTAGGCACAAAAACTTAGAAATATAATCCAGCCAGGAATAAATATAAAGCTGGAAGCCAGAAGGAAGTCTCATCAGGGATTGCTAAATTCAGAAACAGCCTCCAGTATGAGGGATGAGGACAAAAAACCCCACTACTCGTAAGATGGAACTAGTTCAGTTCACAACAGAGACTGCAAGAAGTTGTTATCCTTGATAGTAGGCAGAAACTTCAGGGAGCCATGACACCCCTGGTCCTTCTGTGTTCCTAGCAGCAAACCTAAGCTGGAGGCTAAAAGTGAGTGTGAACATTCACACTGTGTTATAAAAAACCCAAGAAATCCACAAGTTCCCAGAGTTTATGGACAGACAGACTTTTTCTCCAAAGGGGCCATAATCAGGGCTGTGCGAGTAATCTATTGGCAGTCAAATAAAAAACAAAAGTTGCAAAAATGTTTGGTTCAGATCTATATTCTTATCCAGGCATACATGAAATCTGGATTTCTCAGCTGTCAGAAGAATACCCTAACTACTAGGATAGAAGGGTATTTTGGGTAGGGGCACTCTTTGGTCACTCTTGCTGTAACGTGATGCTCTACGTTAAAATGCTTAAATGGGACGTGACTCACTAGATACTAAGCCGTGCTCAAGGGATTTTTGTGAATTATGACTGATATAAAGCAGAATAATCTTGAAGGGGAGATTCGAAACAGGCCATGCCAGGATGTCTTAAAGCACAGTGGTTAGTCCCATACGCAAAGC